>NC_073397.1:17121823-17431823 GCF_028641065.1 Leucoraja erinaceus
CCCTTTCCTCCAGAGATGCTGCCGTACCCGTCGAGTTTCGCCAGCATTTTGCGTCTATACTGTGTGTATCATTTGATTGTATTTATGTATAGTATATTTGATCTGTTTGGATAGCATACAAAGCAAACCTTCTCACTGTACCTCGGTACATGTGACAATAATAAAATGAAACCGAAACCTACTGCATTAAATATATATATTAATATACGCTATATAAATGTAAGAGTGTAAAACGTATTTAGTTAATAATAGTGTTTATTATTTAGTCCCTATGACTGCGTGGGTTTCCTCTGGGTGCTCTGGTTTCCTCCCACATCTCAACGATGTGCAGGTTTATAGTTTAGATCAGTTTAGTTTATTATTGTCATAAGTACAGAGCTACTGTCAAAAAGCATTTTGTTGCATGCTGTCCAGTCAGTGAAAAGACTGTACATGATTACCATCAAGTCGTCCACAATGTACAGATACAGGATAAAATGAATAATGTTTAGTGAGAGAGAAAGTCCAGTAAAGTCCAATTCAAGGTAGCTTCAGTCTCCAATGAAGTAGATGGTGGGTCAGGACTGTTCTGTAGTTGGTGATGGGACGGTTCACTTACCTGAGGACAGCAGGGTAAAAACAGTCCTTGGATGGGGTGTGTATCTTTGCATGCTTTATAGGTTAATTGGCCCTCTGTAAAATTGCCGCTCGTGTGTAGGGAGTGGAGGAGAGAGTGGGATAACATAGAACTAGTGTGAATGGGTGATCAATGGTTTCTATGCTGTATCTATCAATCAATGTAATAAATATACAATAAGCAATAAATTACCAGTAATTTGAAATAACCATAATAGTGCAAGGTAATGTACATAGTGCAATGTGTCACAAAGTCATTTGTTTTGTATTTTAGAGATACAGCGCGGGAACAGGTCCTTCAGCTCACCGAGATCACACCGACTATCGATCCATGTACACTAGCACTATCCTATACTAGGGACAATTTACCGTTTCACCGAAGCCAATTAACCTACAAACCTGCACGTTTTTGGAGTGTGGGAGGAAACCAAAGCACCCGGAGAAAACCCATGCGGGCATGGGGAGAACGTACAAACGCCGTACAGAGAGCACCCGCGGTCAGGATCAAACCCGGGTATCTGCTGCTGTAAGGCAGCAACTCTACCGCTGCACCATGGTGCCGCCATAGTCGTTTGGTGCAGAGGTAGGGTTGTGCAGGGTGGTTTAAGAACCTGATGGTTGATCCGTTTAGAAAGCGTTAGAAGGTATGGGAATATTGTTCTCCTGTTCCCATGGTCGCTGGTATTGTGCTCACACACGCCTCACTCTCTAATGCAAAGACAAAAGGGAGAAGCTTCCCAGCCAACAACCGGTTACAATGGATAATCAAGGAAGTCAAAATCCTAATTACTCTCGGCACCAAGCTGTCGTGACCACTCCCAGAACAGGCTCTCTTTACAATGGTGACTACAGTGACAGGATATTTGTCAATGAAGCTGGAGCACTGTCCTGCTTCTTCACGCAAGGGCTTGCAGGGAATAAACAAGTGCTTGTGTGACCTCTTAGGTCAATCTTCCCTGTGCACCCCCAACTCTTTAACGTTAGGCTCTAGAGGGACAGTGTCGAAACCGAGTCCCTTCGGCCCACTGAGTCCGCGTTGACCAGCGATCACCCTGTACACTAGCACAAACCTACACACTGGGGACAATTTTCGATTTTACCGAAGTAAATTAACCCACAAACATGTACGTCTATCGAGTGCGGTAGGAAACCTTTGTCCACGGTTTGTCCTGCCTCTCCTCTCCTCCAGCTTCCTTCTCTCTCCCTACATTCTCTCCCTCTCCCTCTCCCTTGAGCCTCACATCCGCCATGTCATTAAAACCTCCTTCTTTCACCTCCGCAACATCGCCAAAATCAGACCCTCTCTCACACCTCCCGCTGCTGAAAGACATCCATGCCTTCATCTCCTCCCGACTGGACTACTGCAACTCACTTCTCCTTGGCATCAGCTCCACCTACATCAACCGACTCCAACTGGTCCAGAACGCAGCCGCCCGACTCATCACCCACACCAAATCCTGGCATCACATCACTCCAGTCCTCAAACAACTTCACTGGCTTCCCATCTCCCACCGGATCACCTACAAAATCCTAGTCCTCACCTACAAAGCCCTCCACCATCTGGCCCCTCCATATCTCACTGACCTCCTCTCCCCTACCAACCCTCACGGTCCCTCAGATCCACATCAGCCGGTCTCCTCTCCATCCACAAGTCCAACCTCCGCAGTTTTGGGGACAGAGCCTTCTCCAGGGCAGCTCCCAGGCTCTGGAACTCCCTCCCCCAACTGATCCGCAATTCCGTGTCCCTCACCATCTTCCAGTCCCGCCTCAAGACCCATCTCTTCACCTCTGCCTATCCCTAGCCCCACGTCCCCCTCCCTTTTCATCTGTGCTTGAATTGCCTCATATGTGTTTTGAACTGAATTTCTGTCTTTAATTTGTGTACTAGTCATGTCTCTACTATTTATTTCATTCCGCTTACATGTTTTTCCTCTACTTGCTAAATTTTTGTAAGGTGTCCTTGAGACCCTTGAAAGGCGCCCATAAATAAAATTTATTATTATAATATTATTATTCAGTGTGAAGAAGGGTCTCCATCCGAAACATCGCCCTTCCATGTTTTCCAGAGATGCTGCCTGACCGGCTGAGTTACTCCAGCACTTTGTGTCCCTTTCCTCTTAATTTAACCCTTTTGCGATTGTGACTCTTCCAACACGTTCTGCTCATAGAGTTTAGAAACATCGATCTGTAGATGGGTCTCAACCTTGAAACGTCACCTATTTCTTTTCTCCAAAGATGCTGTCTGATCCCTCTGAGTTACTCCAGCTTTTCGCATCTATCTCCAACCATCGATCACCTGTACACTATTTTCTATGTTATCCCACTTTCAAATCCAACCCACCAGGGGTAATTATCTGAAACCCGTTAAACCTACAAACCTGCATGTCTTTGGAATGTGGCAGGAAACCGATGCAGCACCCGGAGAAAACCCACGCGGTCACAGGACGAACATGCAAGTTAAGGGAATTTTCCCAAGTCGTTGTTTGGAAAACCGAATTGTTAAAAAATGTACTGGTTGCAGCATGAAGTGCAGTGTGCTCCAAGCTTGTTCCAATTCTCATTGTTAAAGGTGGATCCTTTAAATGGCTCAGTTAGGCAGATTTGGATGATAAGTTTAAAACCATGTAAACATGAATGAGGAATTAGAGAGGTCTTTGAGCACATTAGTTCAGCGTGAGTTACTGAGATTATTATAAAAATTTCTGGTTGAGCTGCGTGAGGTGTTGCAGTTGGTGTGTTAATCTGGGCCAGCTTTCCTAGGATCAGCTCTGGAATCCGAGCCGCTTACACCACACAACGAGCGTGTAATCTCCACCAGACGGGGACACAGCCCTTAACTTGAAGGATCACCAATCAAACATCATGCCACCGACATCAATCAACCGTGAGAACCCTCGCCTCAAAAGGCCAACCTAGGGGTTGTCGGAAAGCAAGCCCTCCCTTAAGGGACCTTGTGCCGATGCACTGTGGCAAAGTTCAGGAACAATGGGGAGCTTGAATTTCAGGTGAGGAGGGGGATAAAAAAAAAATGTAGAGAGAATTGTAACGAGTTGAGTTTTCCCAGGATCGTGCCAATAATGTTTCCCACTCTATTGTGCTGTCATGAGCCACTGAGAAAATAACTTGCGCTTATATACGGGGTGGCACATTGCCACAGCGATAGAGTTGCTGCCTCACAGCGCCAGAGACCCGGGTTCAAACCTGACTACGAGTGCTGTCTGTACTGAGTTTGTACATTTTCCCAGTGACCGCGTGTGTTTTCTCCGTGGGCTGTGGTTTCCTCTCACACTCCAAAGACGTACAGGTATGTAGGTTAATTGGATTTGGTAAAATTTGTAAAATTGTCCCTAGTGTGTAGGATAGTGCTAGTGTATGGGGAGCGCCAGCTGGCACGGACTCAGTGGGCCGAAGGGCCTGTTTCTGCGCTGTGTAACTAATTCAACTAAACTAAAATATAATGCCCGTGTCATTTAGTGTCACTTTTCAGTTAGTTTTAGAGGTTCAGTGTGGAAACAGGCCCTTCAGCCCACCGAGCCCGTGCTGACCATCGATCACTGTTACACTAGTTCTATCCACACACTACGGACAATTTACAGAAGCCAAATAACCTACAATGCTGCACATCTTTAAAATGTGGGAGAGGAATCCGGAGCAGGCGGTTAAAACCCACGTGGTCACAGGGAGAACATACAAACTAAGAAACAGATGTGGGCACTTCAACAGGCTTGGCCGTAGAGGAAGATCTTAAGTAAGGTGACAGAAGTGGAAAGGATTTGGGAGGGTCTGTCAGACCTGAAAGTCTAGTGATCTGGAGACACAGTGACATTTTCTAATTGTACTTTTAGTTGAGGTTTACCAGCACGCTGCCTGAATTAGAGGGTATTGGCCACAAGGAGAGGTCGGACAGACTCAGATTGATTTCTCAGGAATGCCAGTTCAGTGGAGACCTGAAGCACATAAAGTTATGAGTGTTATAGATAGGGTAGACAGTCTGAACCTTTATACCTAGGGTGGAAGTGTCAAAGACCAATGGGTACAGCATTAAGATGAAAGATGCAGAGTTCAAAGGAGATGTGTTGGGCAAGTTTTTTTTTACCCAGTGGTGGGTGCCTGGAACACTTTACCATGGGTGTTGGTGTGGGCAGATATGAGAGTGGCATTTGAGAGGCTTTTAGATAGACATATGGATATGTGTATGGATCATGTACAGGCAGATCAGATCAGTTTAGTTTAGCATCATGTTCGGCACAGACATTTATTTTAAATTATTTTCCACTGCTCATTCAATGATTCAGTAAGTTGTGCTGCCATTTTAAGACAGGAAAGGCGCAAGTTATATCACGGGCCTGTGTTAGTGTGATGATTCCACTTGGATTGTCTGTAAAACCATAGCGATTTAATAGGATTCTTGTCCTCTGTCATTGTCTATCGAGCTTTGAACTGAAAGCTTAGGTTGGGAATTGCTTGCTGTTGCTCCCTCTCCGCTGGGGGTAATTAACGAAGACCCTTCCCTTCCCTTCTCCCCCCCCCCCCCCCCCCCCCCCCCCCCCCCCCATGCCCTCTCTGGCCTTCATGGCCTACGCAGCTGTTACTTAGGGCCAGGTCAGGATCTGACAGTGATGGCTCGAATGCTTACAAAAACCTTGCTGGTAGTCATTGCCTGACTTCACAGAGCGAGGTTTAATGGTTTATTATTATTGTAAATGTGTACCGAGGTACAATGACAGGATTTTGTTTGCTGCTATCCAATTAAATCAGATCATACTATACATGAGTACAGACAAACTAGACACCTTTAAAGCAGGTTCAGCAAAGAGAAAAATACCAGTGTGCAGAATTTTGTTTACTGCATGGTAGTGTTACAGTGGGGTGGGAGATTGCAACCTTCACGTTGTTCACCCTGTTGCGACTAATGCAATCAACCCGACTTGCACAAACAGAAGGTCAAATAGAACAAGTTGACCTGTAATTTTAGGCAATGCTCGCCATACACAAGAAGAAGAAGAAGAAGTGTTACAGTTTCAGAGAAACAAAGTCTAATATCTGCAGTGAGGTAGGTTAGAAGATTAGGACTACACTCTAGTTTATGTGCGGCACAGTGGTGCATCTGGTAGAGTTGCTGCCTCACAGTGCCAGAGATCCAGGTTCGATCCTTACCATGTGTGCTATTTATGTGCAGTTCGTACTTTCTGTCTGTGACTGTGTGGCTTTCCTCCGGGTGCTCTGGTTTCCTTCCAAATTCCAAACACGTGCAGGTTTGTAGGGAAATTGACACTAAAGTGGATGGTATTGTAGATAGTAAAGATGTTTAGCAACAAATTGCAGCAGGATCTGGATCGGTTGGGCACGGGGGCTGAGGAATGGTTGATGGAATTTAATACAGATAAATGTAGGGTGTTGTATTTTGAGAAGTCTCACAGTGAGTGTAAGTACATGGGTGGGTACATGAATAGGATAGGTTTAGAGGGATATGGGCCAAACGCAGGCAGGTGAGACTAGTATCAATGGAACATGTTGGTTGTCATGTTGGGACGAAGGACCTGTTTCCACACTGTATAACTCTATGACTATAATTGGCTTCTGTAAATTGTAGGACACAGAACTAGTGTACGGGTGATCGCTGGTCAGCACGGTCTCGATGGGCCGAAGGACCCGTTTCCGAGCTGAATCTCTAAAACTAAAACAAAGGAAAACAACTCTTAAACTAAGGTTCCCAGAAGCTAAAGGCACGACCATCAACGTTGGAACAATGTGCAGGCATCAACGACTGGTTTAGGGGAGAAATGTCAGGGTTTAGTTTAGTTTAGAGATATAGCTCGGAAACAGGCCCAGCGGCCCACCGAGTCCATGCCGACCAACGATCCCAGAACACTAACACTATCCTACACATTAGGGACAATTTACAATTTTACCAAAGCCAATCAGCCTACAAACCTGTACGTCTTTGGAGTGTGGGAAGAAACTGGAGCTGCCAGAGAAAACCCACATAAGTCACGGGGAGAACGTACAAACTCTGTACAGACAGCACCCGTGGTCAGGATCGAACCCGGGGCTCTGGCGATGCGAGGCAGCAACTCTACTGCTGCGCCGTTGTTCCGTGGTCTTTGTGACTAGAATATTATTTCGCTGAGCCTTTGCCTGCACTGTGGTGGTGTTGAATCTACAGAAGTTCAGCTTAACTCTAAAATGCACCAGGGTTGGCAGCACTGCTTTAAGAGCTGAAAGTCTGGAAACCATTTGTCTGTTTACGAGCCTTTTCCCAAAAAAGCACCTCAATGCGTCCGGAACAACAACCATCAGCTGCTTCATCCGCAGACTGTTTATTTACCCACCTCCCTCTTAACTATCATTCTGATCACAAACGGACCGTCCCTGTGTTAAAACACCCCGTGTTGTTAGGTTAAAAGAATTGCCGCTCACTGTGAAGGCAGAAGCTGGTGATCTGAGCATACCAACGAGGGCAAACTCTATTCCCAGGGAGAATAGATACAATCAATCAAAGTAGAAGGGGTTAGAGCAGAGGAAGTTGAGGGGTGGCATGCAAGAGGTACATAAAATTATGAGCAAAATATATAGGATAGATACTAACAATATTCTTCTCCTGGTGTGGTTGTCAAAGGCAAGAGGGCATGGATTGAACGTGAGAGGTACGTTTCTCTACTTCCTTGGAAGGCTTAGGAAGTTCAGCATGTCGCCAACAACTCTCACCAACTTCTACTGATGCGCCACACAAAGCATTTTAACCGGATGTATCGCACCATGGTTTGGGAACAGCTCCATCCAAGGCCATAAGGAATTGCAGAGAATTGTGGATGCTGCTCAGACCATCACACAAACCAATCTCCCTTCCATTGACTCCATCTACACTTCACACTGCCTCGGCAAGGCCACCAGCATCATCAAGGGTGAATCGCATCCCGACCATTCCCTCTTCTCCCTTCTCCCATCAGGCATGAGGTGCAGAAGTGTGAAAATGCCCACCTACATATTCAGGGACAGTTTCTTCCCAGTTGTTATCAGGCATCTGAACCAACCTACCAGGAACTAGAGAGCAGTTCTACCTCATTGAAGACCCTTGGGCTATCTATGATCGAACTTTACTTGACTTTATCTTGCACTAAATATTATTCACATTATCACCTTGATCATGTACCTGTACATTGAGGATGGCTCGGTTGTAATCATGTATTGTCTTTCCACTGACTGGTTAGCCTGCAGCAAAAGCTTTTCACTGTATCTCATCCCACGTAACAATAAACTTAACAGAACTAGAGTAGCTTTCCATGCAGAGGGTGGTTGGAGTCCAGAATCAAGCGTGTTTAATTATTATATTCCGACAACAGAACAATTAAATTCTTGTAGAAACAAGGAACTGCAGATGCGGGTTTATAAAAAAAAAAGACACAAAGTGCTGGAGTAACTCAAGGGGTCAGGCCGTATCTCTTGACAACATGGATAGACGATGTTTCTGGTCAGGACCCTTCTTCAGACTGATTGTAATAGGGATTAGCTTGCCTTTCCCAACATCCAGAACATACAGAAGCTTGAAAGACTCGGGAACAATTTCTTCCCCTCTGTTATCGGGCTTCTAAATAGTCCTTCCATAAATTTGGGTGCAGTTATGCCGCTGTCCCACTTAGGAAACCTGAATGGAAACCTCTGGAGACTTTGCGTCCCACCCAAGGTTTCCGTGCGATTCCTGGAGGTTGCAGGTGGTTGCTGGAGGTTGCAGGTAGTGGAAGCAGGTAGGGAGACTGACAAAAACCTCCGGGAACCGCATGGTAACCTTGGGTGGGGCGCAAAGTCTCCAGAGGTTTCTGTTCAGGTCTCCTAAGTGGGACAGGGGCATTAGATTCACTTTTATCCCATTGTGGACATTGGACTTTGTCCCTGGAACTGTTAGGCTAGAATCTGAGAAACTATATTCTGCACTCTGTATATTTCCCACCGCTCTACCTGTTGTACTTGAGTTACATGCATGGTATTATCTGCTTTGATCGGATAGCATGCAAAACAAAGCTTGTCACTGTACCTCAGTACATGTGACAATAATAAACCTGAACTAAATCCATTACTAACACAATGCCCTGCATGCTTTCAAGCTTCTGTATCTTCTGGGCATAGGGAGAGGGGAGAAGAAGTAGGAGACGTATATCCAAAGCATGGGATGGAAATCTGTAGCTGAAACAGTACAAGATGAAAACCGGTGCACATTTTGTATCAATCTCCACATCAACATAAATTACAGATAATTAGATTGTCATTATTGACGGAAACCTATATTTCCTCGGACACTTCAGAACACTTCCACATGGTGTCGGCAAGATGTTTTCTGGCAAGATGTTTTATTGCAGGATATTTTTTACAGCAGGGTAAATCCAGTGACCCACTCCAATACTCTGAGGATTTGATTCCGTTCACTTCTTTTTCTTTACTTTTTCTTCAACTAAGCAAAAGTCTGTCCACAAGTAGGGGGATGTTAGTAGGATGTAAATGCCGTTTAATGTATCACTTTGGTTTAGTTTAGTTTAGTTTTCAGTTTAGTTTATAGTTTAGTTTAGTGAAGTTTAGTTGTTAGTATAGTTTAGCCTACTTTAGTTTAGTATAGTTATTGTCACGTGTGCCGAGGTACAGTGAAAAGCTGTTTTGTTGCATGCTGTTCAGTCAACAGAAACACTATACATGATTACTAGAGCCAGGATTTTGCCACAAATGCCATGTGCCTTTTCATGTCTTTTTTGATGATGTTACTGGGATAATGCCTTTTTCATGATCGAGTGCCTAAATCAACCTTTTTTCCCCCATTTTGCTAAAAGGTCTCTCTAGTTGTACCGTAATTACAATAACGTTTTCTATGTTAACACGTTAATATTAACGTTAATATTAACGTTATTATTAATGTGTTAACATAGTATAACTTACAAGAAAACTTCCACCAGCGGGACGAAACCGGGGGCGCCGCCGTCGGTCGTTCATTCGTTCGTGCCGCTGCCCGCTGGTTCAGTCTTCCCCAAGATCTATTTAACAAAAAACCGCAGATGCTGGAAAAATCAAAGGTAGACAAAAAATGCTGGGGAAACACAACGGGTGGGGCAGGAAATGGCACCCAAGATTCCGCTAAGTCCTCAGCCTGTTTTGACTGGGGGGGGGGGGGGGGGGGTATATGGGTCTCTGCTGCAGTCTACTATGCTACAAATTTTAAACGGATAAAATAAATCGTCAACTGTTTTGAAGAAGAATCTGCTGCATTCAGGATCATCAGTGAAACCATGCAGAAGAAGTCCCTCCACCACGATCTTGTGTTTGTTGCTTCCAATTTTGCAAACTTCCCACAAGCTTTCACTTTCCTTGAGAAACGTGGCGAAACATTAGTCAATAGCTTACAGGTTTTCAACAAAGTAACTGACGATATTCGTAAACTTCCTGGCGATGTAGGTAAAGACATACAAGGAAAATGTGAGAGTGATTTAGTTAACCAAGATCTTGAAGAAATAGAAAACAGTGCTAAAGTTCTCAAAGGTAATGCACAAGATATCGACTTGAATATAGAGTCTGTAGCTTGTTTCGGGTATGCACCAGTGACCTCAGCTGGGGTAGAAATAAGTTTTTCACAAATGAAGCATATTCTGTCTGACAGACGGCATAGTTTAACACCAGATATTTTGAAAAAAATGCTTGTAAATTATGTGCAACCAGGTCATTTAATGTAGTATACCTTTATATTATCATTTTAAACCATATTTTGGTGGTGGAAAAAATGCCTTTTTTGTAATTTTATTATGCCTTTATGCTTGCCTATTTCAAAGTTTTTTAGTGCCTAAACATCCTGGTTCTAACGATTACAATCAAGCCATCCCCAGTATACAGATACAGGAATAATGTTTAGTGCAAGATAAAGTCCAATAAAGTCCGATTAAAGATAGACGGAGGGTCTCCAATGAGAAAGATGGTAGTTGAGGACCTGTCTCTAGTTGGTGATAGGGCGGCTCAGTTGCCTGATAACAGCTGGAAAGAACCAGTCCCTGGATCTGGAGGTGTGCGTTTTCACACCTCTGCACCTCTTGCCTGATGGGAGAGGGGAGACGAGGGAGTGTCTGGTTGGTGGCATTGTGGAGGATATGCCCAGTAAAGGAATGGCCAAGCATAGCCAAGCTGCTTGCCAAAAAAGGCCATAAAGGTTACCCATCCATGTTCTCCAGAGAAGCTGCCTAACCTGCTGAGGAACTCCAGCACTTTGTGTCTTTTTCTAATCTTTAAAGTACATTTGGGCAGGTATGTGGATAGGAAAGGTTTCAAAGGATATGGGCCAATTGTGGGCACATGGGACTAGCTTAGATGGGGCATATTGGTCGGCATGGATGAGTTGGGCTGAAGGGCTTGTCTCCATGCTGTATGACAATATCACTCTACGCTGAGAAGGTGACCAATTAGCCCACCAGGAATATGCCAACCTTCAGAGCCATCCCAACAATCCAAGTCCCCCTCTCACGTACCTCTCATCTGCCCCTTAATTCCCTCTCCTTATTCTCTCACCATCCTCCTCCAACAGGGATAATTTACAACAGCCAATTAACCTACCAACCATCTCACCTTTGGTGACATAAGGAACTGCAGATGCAGGAATAGTGAGCAAAGCACAAAGTGCTGGGGGAACTCAACGGGTCAGGCAGCAACTGTGGAGGAAATGGACAGGTGATGTTTTGGGTCAGAAGCCTTTCTCAGGCTGATTATAGCAGGATGGAGATGTAGACTTTTGAGATACAGCATGGAAACAGGCTGTTTGGCCCACCAAGCCCACCCTGACCAGCGATCACCCTGTACACTAGCACCATCCTAAACACTAGGGAAAGATTTACAATTTTACAGAAGCCTATTAACTTACTAACCTGTACGTCTTTGGAATGTGGGAGGAGACCAGAGCACCTGGAGGAAACCCATACAGTAACACGGAGAACGTACAAATCCCATACCGACAACACCCATGGTCAGGATCGAACCTGGGTCTCCGGTGTTGAATGGCAGCAACTTTACTGCTGCGCCACCGTGCCGCACCCAAACTTGGCAGTACCTTCGTCAAACATCTCCGTGTCCGTGTCCGTCTTCCACATGGACTTTAAAACATTCCTCTCTGTACGTTTCGGGCTCCAGTGAAGTGCCTTGGGCAATCTACTACATTAAGGGCGCCACGTAAATGCAAATCACTGTTGCTGCCCTCACACCTCTGCAGAGGCAGTGGGAGCCAAGGTGTGGCTTTACATTTCACAGAAGCTGCACTTCATCAAAAATCCATAACTTCAAGGAAATAAATTTAGGGAAAGAAACACACATTCTTCTTTGTAAAACAAAATTGTTTAAATTGCAAACAGAGTTATACTTGTACGCTGGTGTAGGGTGGAGAAGGAGGTGGGGGGGGACGGGGGTGGGGAGGGGGGCTTTCAATAAACCAAGCACCTGTTTGCTGGGTTAGTTTATATTAATTGGAACAAATAGATTCAGCCCTTTAGAGACTGCTGTCTTTCCCTGAATAACTGCCAGCTGCTTGTCTAAAGTACTAAGCGCCCAGCATTTTACAAGGCAGTAATGGGCGAAGCGGATCTGTGGGACGTCAAGTGCTATTTCAGCCCAGCAACCTGAACCCACATGGCAAGCATCTTGAAAGGCCAGAAAGTCTCTGTTTTTTTATTGCTTTGTGTGTGGATATATGTTTCAAACTCTTTAGACTTTAGAGACTCAGCGCAGAAACCTGTACAAAATGCCACCGAGTCCGTGCTGACCAGAAATCACCCCGTACACTAGCACTATCCTGCAAACCTATTAACCTACAAACCTGTACGTCTTTGCAGTTTGGGAGGAAACCAGAGCACCAGGAGAAAACCCACACAGTCACAGCGAGAATGTACAAACTCCGTACAGACAGCGCCTGTAGTCAGGATTGAACCTGGGTCACTAACGCTATAAGGCAGCAACTCTACCACTGCGCCAATGTGCAGTAATGGGTAAAATTGACTCCTAGGACAATCACGAGCAACAACACAAAGGCCCAGTCATAGAGAGACTCAAAGAGTCACACAATGTGGAAACAGGCCCTTCGGCCCAATGTAGGAAGTTTGGCATGTCTCCAACAACTTTCACCAACTTCGACAGATGTGCTGTAGAAAGCATTTCATCAGTTTGGGAACAGCTCCGTCCAAGACGGCAAGAAAATGCAAAGAATCGTGGACGCAGTCCAGACCGTCACACAAACCAACATCCCATCCATTGACTCCATCTATACTTCACACTGCCTCGGCAAGGCCACCAGCATAATCAAGGATCACTCAACCTAAACACTCCCTCTTCTCCCCTCTTCCATCAGGCAAGAGGTACAGAAGTGTGAAAACGCACACCTCCAGATTCAGTGATAGTTTCTTCCCAGCTGTTATCAGGCACCTGAACCATCCTACCACCAACTAGAAAGCACTACCATCTACCTCATTGGGGACTCTCGGACTATCTTTACCTGGACTTTACATTGCACTAAATGTTAGTCCCTTTATCATGTACCTGTATCGCAAGACCTATTACATCCAGTACTTCCAGCATATGGACCGGACTTTGGACCTTTTCCAAGTAAATGGCACCTAAATATGGCATTTGTGGGCTGTGCAAAAGAATTTCACTGTGCTGTGCACATGTGGCAATAAAGAACCATTGAACAATTGAGAACATGTCATGTTTCAGTTTGAGGTACAATTGAATGGTGGTAGCTCAAGGCAGACCAGCACTCCTTCATGTGCTGGAGTGATGACCGATGTTTTAGTTTAGTTTATTGTCACGTTTTTAGTTTTAGATTAGTTTAGTTTAGTTTTTGTGTGTCTGGAGTGAGACTTGAACTCACAATTGCCTGGCTCAGGCTCGAGTGTGTGCTCCGTCTGAGGGGGGTGTTTGGTCAGTCAGGAGGCTGTGAATAGAGTTTGGACACAAAATGGTGGAGTAACTCAGCGGGACGGGCAGCGTCTCTGGAGAGAAGGAATGGGCGATGTTTCAGGTCGAAACACTTCTCTTCGGTTTAAACCAGCAACTGTAGTTCCGTCGTACAGTAGAGTTTAGATCCCCCCCGGTCCTCTGGCATGTGTGGAGACTATCATGCCAGCCAAAAATGTTCACCCATTCGTTGACACTGGGTCAAAATACTTGGACTCTCTCTATACTAGCGCTAGAGAAGGTCCTGTCTTTAGAACGGTCTGGACCTGAAACGTCACCTATCCCTGATCTCCAGAGATACTGCCTGACCTGCTGAGTTACTCCAGCACTTGGTGTCCCGGAAGGACCATGACTTTAGCAGTTCAAGAAGACATCTTGGCACTACCTTCTCAAGGGCAATTAAAGGTAGGCAATAAATAGGCTGACTGTGCCAGTGGGGTCCCTATCCCCAGGACCTGAACAGGTTGCTCTTTTTGTTGAAATGCATTCATTTAACGGTAATAAAATGTAGTTTTTCTTTGTGTTCATCTTCTTAGACTTAATTCAATAGTTGCCAGATTTCACAGTAGAAATTGTCCCAGGTGGTTTGCATTATCCAAAGAACTGGCCTGTGTAATAATAACCCTGTAGAAATATGGTCAAATATCATTTTGCAATCAAGTGCTTTGAATAATCGGTCCCACATGTGATATTTTAGCAACTGGGTCATGATGAAATCATATTGCCTCTGCAGACAGTAGCTCACTGTCCAAAACCAGAAAAACTAAGTGGTCCCAGGCTATCCCCTTCTTACGCAACTCATAGAAGAGTGCAGAAGGCCATTTGGCCCATTGTGACCCGTACTAGGCATTTCATTAAAATATCTCAGATTCAATCACTTGACCTTTCCAGCTATCGATTCCTTTTCAGGTGTTGATCCAGTTCCATGTTATGTTATCCCACTATCCAACAACTTTAGTTTTAAGTCAAAGTTGAGGTGAGATCATATTGAAAGAAGAGAATGGTAAATCTACTGGCAAGAAAAGTGCAGGAGGATGGAGGATTGATATATATAGTATATATAATTATGAGAGGCATAGATAGGGTAGACAGCCAGAACCTTTTTTCCCAAGGGTGGAAATGTCCAACACTAGAGGACATAGCTATAAGATGAGCGAGGGAAAGTTTAAAGGAGGTGTGCGGGGCAAGTTTTTTTACACACAGAGTGGTGGGGGCCTGGAATTCACTGCCTGAGGTGGTGGTGGTAGATCGAATAGTCTGTTTCCATGCTGTATCTTTCAATCAATTCAATCAATTTATCGCCAACCCTGAATTGTCCATGAAAATGTGATAAACTGCAGCAGCTTGTACGGTACCACTGACACAGTTTGTCTAACAAAAATATCCACATCTTTTTATTTGTGCCCTGGAACCCACAATTAGAATTCACTTTGACCAATAAAACAATTGTTAAGAAATGATTCCGCTCTGGGTAACATTAATATTTCATCAGTCATTGTTTTCTCACTAATTTAAAATGTCAGCTAATGTGATTCTTCCTGTGACATCTGTTTGAACCGTTGTTAGCTGGTTAGAACTGCCACTCGTTGCCTCATTCGTGTTGCTATTGTTAAACCCAAATGTGTAATTAATACCTAGATCATAGATTTACAGAATAGTACTGCACAGAAATAGGCCCTTCGGCCCAACATATCCTGGCCGCCCCGATACTGGACTGAGCAAATCCTACATGATTGCACCAGCCCATATTCTGGCAAAAGGACTGTAGCAGGGTCTTTCTTCAACCTGACATGTCACCCAACCATGTTCTCCAGGGATGCTGCCTCGCCTGCTGAGTTACTCCAGCACTTTGTGTCCTTTTGTGTATTAACCAGCAATTCTTTGTCTCTACATATTCTTACAAACTATTCCTGTCCATGTACCTGTCTGAAGTGTCTGTAAAATGCAGCTGAAATGGTGTCTGTGAAAGGATCCCGATTCAAAATGTCACCTGTCCATTCCCTCCACAGATGCTGCCTTACCTGCTGAGTTCTTCCAGCACTTTCTGCTTTGATCAAGATTCCAGCATCTGCAGTTTCTTGAATCTCCATGTTATTGTAGCATATGCTACATATTTCTTCAAAATGTTTCCTGTCTTTTGTCTTTTAAATGCCGTTTAAATGGAGTCTATTAAAGGGTGAGAAAAAACTTTTTCACCCAGAGAGTTGTGAATTTATGGAATTCCCTGCCACAGAGGGCAGTGGAGGCCAAATCACTGGATGGATTAAAGAGAGAGTTAGATAGAGCTGTAGGGGCTAGTGGAGTCAAGGTATATGGGGAGAAGGCAGGCACGGGTTATTGATAGGGGACGATCAGCCCTGATCACAATAAATGGCGGTGCTGGCTCGAAGGGCCGAATGGCCTCCTCCTGCACCTATTTTCTACATTTCTATGTCCCGATCCAAAATGTCGCCTGTCCATTCCCTCCATAGATGCTGCCTGAACCGCTGAGTTCCTCCAGCGTTTTGTGCTTTGATCAAGATCCCAGCATCTGCAGTTCCTTGTATCCCCATATCTTTGTAACATGGTGGTTAAACTATTGAACGTGAGTTCAAACTTCAATGCAGTAAGTGGGGAAGTGTTTCCATTTTAAATGCCGTGATTGTACATGCCTAGACTACCTCCTCTGGCAGCTCTTTCTATGCATGCATCACCATCTAAATTGTTGGTTATGTTTAGTTTAGAGATACAGTATGGAAACAGGCCCTTCGGCCCGCCAAGTCTGTGCTGACCAACAATCACCCGTACACTAGTTCTATCCTACACACTCGGGACAATTTGTAGAAACCAATTAAGCTACAAACCAGCACGCCTTTGGAATGTGGGAGGAAACCAGAGCACCCGTAGAAAATCCACGTGGTCGCAGGGAGAACATATAAACCCTGTAGAGACAGCACCCGTGGTCAGGATCAAACCAGGGTCTCTGGCGCTGTAAGGCAGCAACTTTCCCCTTGTGCCGCCATGCTGATGACGCAGTTGGTCAAAAGGATCTCACTCCCATCGCCCCATCACAAATCCAACCAGACTTCCCTCTCTTTAGCTGATCTTTCATGCTGCCTTACCAATCCATGGTTCTGCTGCCAGTATTTACCACCACACTCTCTCCTCACTCTCCATTATCATCCCTCTAATCTCCTCTTCACCAAAGAGAAGAATTTGTAATTGCTGGTAAAACATGCAAACTCCACACAGACAGTACCCGAGGTCAGGATTAAACATCCAAACATGGACATGCAAACGTGTACTTCAGCCCAACTTGCACATGTTGACCAAGATTCCCCATTTACAGAAGTCCCACCTGCCTTCAGCCCATATCCGTCTAGGACAGAGGCCCTAGCTTCAGAATAAAAGGACGCACCTTTCGAAAGGAGATGAGGAGGAATGTCTTTAATGTGGTGAATCTGTGGAATTAATTGCCACAGACGGCTGTGGAGACCAATGAGTATTTTTAAAGTGGAGATTAATAGATTATTGATTAGTAAGGGCTTCAAACGTTATGGGGAGAAGGCAGGAGAATAGGGTTGAGAGGGAAAGATAGATCAGCCATGCAGAGCAGACTTGATGGGCTGAATGGTCTTATGACTCTGTGTGTGTGTGTGTGTGTGTGTGTGTGTTTATGTGTTTGTGTAGTGCATGTGTGTGTGTGTGTGTTTGTGTTGTACATCTGTCTGTGTGTGTGTGCGCGTGTGTTTGTGTGTGTGTTTGTGTGTAACATCTGACTGTGTGTTTGTGTTGTGTGTGCGTTTGTGTGTGTTTGCATGTGCGTGTGTGTATATATATCTGTGTTTGCGTGCATGTGTATGTGTGTGTTTTTGCATGTGTATGTGTTTGTGTGTGTTTATGTGAGTGTATATCTGTGTTTGCGTGTGTGTGTGTTTTTACATGTGTGTGTTTGTGTGTGTATATCTGTGTGCGTGTTTGTGTTGTGTGTGTGTGTGCATCTGTTAGTGTGTGGGCCATGAAACAAATCTAACAATGTGTAAGTAAAGGGCAGAGCCAAGATAACTGTCCCTCCAAACCATGTGAAAACCCATTGACATTCTGAAATCCCCTTTCCACTTACTTTCTCACATTCCACTTGGATAGAAGCAATTAGAAAAATAAAGTGAGAGGCTGTGGGTAATGTACAGCAGGTCCTGTATCGACACAGTGCCAAGTATAAAGAGAGTTGTGGGGGCTGCTGCCAGAAGCACCAGTGGAGAGCGGTCTGTACTGGGGTCAGCTCTGGAGTGTGTTTGTGCTGCAAAGAGCAGGGGGCATGATCTGAAGTGATTGCAATGTGGAATCCCAGAGCTGCACAACTCCAGTGGCTGCAGCTGTGTTGCAGGTGCAGCAGTCAGTGTGGGAATGAGTGGAAGTGCTGTCAGGACGAGCCCCCCGAGGGCGGATGTGGAACAGTCCCTTCCATCGCCGGCCTCTACTATCCCACTCCCAGGGGTAATGTTAGTCTCAGCACAAGCTGTCCCATCCGGAGGCTCCAGGGAAGCATGGTACTGGTCTCAGAGCTGTCTCAGTTTCAATTTTATTGGCCTCTGGGATAGAGAGACAGAGAGAGACAGACAGAGACAGTGAGAGACAGAGAGAGCGAGAGAGAGAGAGAGAGAGAGAGAGAGAGAGAGAGAGAGAGAGAGAGAGAGCGAGAGAGAGAGAGAGAGAGAGAGAGAGAGAGAGAGAGAGAGAGAGAGAGAGAGAGAGAGAGAGAGAGACAGACAGACAGAGACAGACAGACAGACAGAGACAGACAGACAGACAGAGACAGACAGAGAGACAGAGAGAGAGTGAGAGACAGAGAGACAGAGTGAGAGACAGAGAGAGAAGAGATGGGGAGGGGGAGGGAGAGAGAGAAATGGAGAGAGGAGGGTAGGGAGTAGGAGAGGAAGAGGGAGAGAGTGAGGGGGAGAGAGAGAGAGTGGGGGGGAGGGGAGAGGAAGAGGGAGAGGAAAGGGAGAGATGGGAAGAGAGCAAGAGAGAGGAGAAAGGGAGAGAGAGAGAGAGAGAGAGGAGGAGAGGAAGAAGGGGGAATGAGATAGTGAGGAAAGGGGGTGAGAGGATAGAGAAGGGGGAAGAGAGACGGAGAGAGAGAGAACAAGGGGAGATGGGGGAGAGAAAGAGAGAGCAAGAGAAAGGAGATGGGTGAGAGTTGGGGAGAGGGAGAGAGAGGGAGAGAGATAATGTGGCCTCATCGTCTAATTACAAAGTCCCTCCATGCTTAGTTAGATTCAGACTGTTTTTATCTGCTCTCCGCGTTTGGGGCAAGATTGGGCACTGATTGTCGTGTCAGGAGCTTGCTTTATGGTGACAGTGATGAAGATGGATAACTGCCTGTGGTGTGTATCCAGGTGCAGGTTCTGGGAACCACATGTAATCTGATCAGATAGACCACTGTGAGAGCGAAAGAGAGGAAGAGGAAAAAGATAAAGGGAGAGAGAGAGAGAAAGGATGGAGGGAAAACTACAAACTCATGGTATCACTGAATATTATTAACATTGAACATAGGACAGTACAGCACAGAAACAGGCCCTTCAGCCCCACAATGTCCGTACGAACATGATGCCAAGATAAAGTAATCACCTCTGCCTGCACGTGATCCATATACCTTTATTCCCTGCATATCCATGTGCTTATCTAAAAGCTTCTTAAATGCCACTCTTGTCTCTGCCTCCACCACCACCCCAGGCAGCATGTTGCAGGCACCACGTGCAAAAATACACGCTCCACACATCTCCTGTAAGCATTGCCCCTTTCACCCTAAAGCAATGCCCCTTAGTCTTTGACATTTCTAACCGAGGAAAAATGTTCTGATTGTCTACTCTATCTAGGCCTCTCATCATTTTACATACTTCTCTCAGGTCTCCCCTCAGCCTCCAGAGTTTAGTTTAGATACAGCGCTGAAACAGGCCCTTCGGCCCGCCAAGTCCACGCCGACCAGCGATCACCCCGTATACCAGCACTATCCTACACACAATTTACAATTTTACCGATGCCAATTAACCTACAAACCTGTACATCTATGGAGTGTGGGAGGAAACTGGAGCACCAGGAGAAAACCCACGCAGGTCACGGGGAGAATGTACAAACCCCATACAGACAAGCACCCATAGTCAGGATCGAACCTGGGTCTGGTGCTGTAAGGCAGCAACTCTACTGCTGCGCCACTGTGCTGCCCAGAGAAAACAGAGAATCTAAGTCTGTCCAACCTCTCATAGCTAATACCCTCGAATCCAGGCATTATCTAGTAAACCACTTCTGCACCCTTTCCAAAGTCACCACATCCTTCCTGTAATAGGGTGACCAGAACTTAGATTTAAGTTTAGGTTTATTATTGTCATATGTACTGAGGTACAGTGAAAAGCTTTTTTTATTTGCTATCCAATAACTGCCAGTAATTGTTGACCATCCAAAGGCCGATAAAACTGCAACATGACTTCCTGACTCTTTTTACTCTTTGCTCTTCCACTTTTTTTGCCATGGATTATTTTTGTTATATAATTTCTCCTGGGAAATAAAAAATTAGCCACAGTCTTCTAAATTCCAACATTTTTTCAATGACCAATGGCCAATATTTGTTTAGTAAGAAACATCCTTCATAACCATTAAAAATTGCTTGTTTCTGAGCCAGAAAGAGACTAAAATAGATAATTATTTCTGTGAGATAGCAGCAAGTGGGACAAAATGATCTAGAAATTGGGTTTTAGGAATTAATGTGCATGGTGTGGAAAAATGTTCACGTGGGATGACACAGTGGCGCAGCGGTAGAGTTGCTGCCTTGCAGTGCCAGAGACCCGGGTTCAATACTGGCTATGAGTGCTGTCTGTGTGGAGTATGCATGTTCCCCCTTCTGACCGTGTGCGTCTGCTCTGGAATGTAGGATAGAACTGGTGTACGGGTTAATCGCTGGTCGTCACGGACCCAATGGGCCGAAGGGCCTGTTTCCACGCTGTATCTCACGAAAAACATCAAAACAAAAACGAATGTACACGCAGTGAATTCCCTTATAACAACACCTTGGTATTAATCAGATAATCTTATTTACTAATGACACACAACGAATTGCATGAAAAATATCAGGTAGAATCTTCTTGTTCTTACTCCAAATCATATGAAGGCAAGTGTTATTCAAATAAAAACTCACTTCCACCCAAAATTACACCTCCTTTTAATGCCCCACTCAAAAGCCAGCACCCCGGACATTGCAGCGTTCCCTCTACACTGGACTCTCTGCCTGGATTCCTGTTAAGTTTAGTTTAGTTCAGTTTAGTGATACAGGCCCACCATGTCCGCGCCGATCAATAATCCCCACACACTAACACTATCCTACACACACTAAGGACAATTTACCATTTTACTAAGCCAATTAACCTACAAACCTGTACGTCTTTGGAGTGTTGGAGGAAACCGGAGCACCCGGGGAAAATCTAAGCAGTCACCGGGAGAACGTCCAAACTTTGTATCGACAGCACCCGTGGTCAGGATCAAACCCTGGTCTCCAGTGCTGTAAAGAAGCAACTCTATCGCTGTGCCACCGTGCTGTGTTTTTGAATGGTTTAGGGTTAGGTTTAGGTATATTATTGTCCTGTGTGTGAGGTACAGTGAAAAGCTTTGTTTTGCATGCTATCCAAACTGATTTGATGTACCATACAAAAACACAATCTGGTCAATCTCAAATACAATAGATAAGCCAAAGGGGATGATACAGAGTGCACAATATAGTTTAGTTAGGTTTAGTTTAGTTTAGTTTATTGTCACGTGTACCGAGGTACAGTGAAAAGCTTTTTGTTGCAGGCTATCCAGTCAGTGGAAAGACTATACATGATTACAATTGAGCAGTTGTAACGCAACAGTTCCATAGACAAAGTTCAATGACCTCAATGTGATAGAGGTGAATTGAACAGTACCCTAGCTTATGCAAGGACCGTTCGTTCATAAGCCTGATATCAGAGGGGGAGACGTTTCTGTACCTTCTGCCAGGTGGGAGCAGAGAGAAGAAGGAATGGCCGGGATGGGCCGTCTTTGATTAGGTTGGCTGCTTTACCAAGGCAGTTCGGTGTACATGGAGCTCCTTGGGATGTTTGGCATTGCACAAGGTCCTAACTAAATGGAGGATGCCACTATTGTGTAGGAACAAGGAACTGCAGATGCTGGTTAATACACAAAAGGATACAAAGTGCTGGAGCAACTCAGCAGGTCAGGCAGCATCTATGGAGAACATGGATAGGTGACGTTTCGGGTCGTGAAGCTTGACCTACACTTCACGTTGCCTCGGGAAATCAGCCACCCTAATCGAAGACTTGTCCCACCCCAGCCATTCTTTCTTCTCCCTTGCTCCTGTCCGAAAGAAGGCACAGAAGCTTGAAAGTGAGCACCACCAGACTGTGGGAACAGCTTCTGCTCAGTTTTCTATTGGGTTACTCCGGCCCTTTATGCCACTGTTGTGGTTGGTTGTTAGAGTTTGCTATTGGAGCAACTAACTCAGCAGATGGATTTGAGAGGTTAAACTATTCCAGTGTCCGTTCCCATTAGGAGCGAGCCTCGGATCTTCCAACATTCCCGTGCACAATACAGAAACACAGAGTCCCTGGGAGCATTTCATGTTTCCACTCCTCTTCCTGGTCCAACAAACCTCTCCCAGAATCATGTTCAGGGTAAAAAAAATGTTTGGTTATTTATCTCTTATTGTAAATAATTGATTAAAATTAGTTTCATTTGAAAAAAGGGTATTTATCTCTTTGAAACTGTCCAGTCGTCATTTACTATTCATCGACTCGGAGATTCTGCGCAGAAGGTACATATTTTTTTAGCTGCTTCTGGGTCGGTGGATTCCACCTCAGTGTAGTTTGGGCTGGGCTGGGCTGCCGGAGGTAGGAGTGAAATGGCCCAGATTAGTAAAAAAGTTGAGAGGTCATGTTACAGTTCTATAAGAAGGTAGACAAAAGTGCTGGAGAAACTCAGCGGGTGCATCGACCCGAAACGTTACCTATTTCCTTCGCTCCATAGATGCTGCCGCACCCGCTGAGTTTCTCCAGCACTTTTGTCTACCTTCGATTTTCCAGCATCTGCAGTTCCTTCTTGAACACAGTTATATAAGATGTTAAATGTGAGGCCACATTTAGAGTATGGTGTTCAGTTTTGGTCACCATGTTAAAGGAAACACGTTGTCAAGCTACAAAAAGGGGGCAGAGAAGATTTGTGAGGATGTTACCAGGACTCAAGGGCCTGAACTATAGGGAGAGGTTGCACAGTCTAGGGCTTTATTCCTTGGAGCGCAGGGAGTGTGTGGGATGATGTTATAGAGGTGTACAAAATCATGAGAGGAATGGGTCGGGTAAACGCCCAGGGGAGGGGAATCGAGAGCCAAGAGGACAATAGTTTAAGGTGAGAGGGGCAAAGATTTAATAAGAGCCTGAGGGTTAACTTTTTTTACACTATGGTGGGTGCATGGAACGAGCTGCCAGAGGAGGTAGTTGAGGTAGTTGAGGTACTATAATGCCCCTGTCCCACTTAGGAAACCTGAACGGAAACCTCTGGAGACTTTGCGCCCCACCCAAGGTTTCCGTGCAGTTCCCGGAGGTTCCCGGAGGTTTTTGTCAGTCTCCCTACCTGCTTCCACTACCTGCAACCTCCGGCAACCACCTGCAACCTCAGGGAACCGCACGGAAGCCTTGGACGGGGCGCAAAGTCTCCAGAGGTTTCCGTTCGGGTTTCCTAAGTGGGACAGGGACATTACAACATTTAAAAGACACTTGGATAGGTACATGGACAGGAGAGGTTTAGACCAAGAACCAGATGACATAGGTTTAAGTTGAGGGGGGGAAAGATTTAATAGGAACCTGAGGGGTAACTTTTTCACTCAGTGGGTGGTGGGTGTATGGAATCAGCTGCCGGAGGAGGTAGTTGAGGCAATTAGTATTGCAACATTTAAGAAACGTTTGGACAGGTACATGGATAGGATAGTTTTAGAAGGATATGGGCCAAACGCAGGCAGGTGGGACTAGTGTAGATGGGGCATGTTGGTTGGAGTGGGCAGGTTGGGCTGAAGGCTTGTTTCCACATTATATGGCACAATGACCCCATGACTCCATTACCTCTGTCCCACCCGTGGCTGGGAAATGGGGTCAGGTTGGTGGTGATGGGGAATGTGCAGCTGTTGACTGTGCAGTCCGCCCACATGATAAGCAGTGACAGGCAATTGAACCACACTTCGTTAAATGGGTGTTCCTCCTCTCTTTATCTTCCCACTTCCAGCTGGGCTACCACATACAGCAGCACGAGGCATGCTTGGAACCACTGCATCATTTTTCTTCCTCCTCCATCTGTTGTTTCCTCATTAGAAACCATCCCAGGAGCAACCTAAATGGGCAGCCTTGTGTTTTACTGATTTTGCCCTTCATAGCCATACAGCATTGAAACAGGTCCTGGACTGTGCCGACCATCGATCATCCATTCACACTAGTTCTACGTCAACCCACGTTCTCATTCACCCTCTAGGTCACACTAGGGCCAATCTGCAGTGGGCCAATTAACCTACAAACCAGCACGTCTTTGGGATGTGGGAGGAAACCGGAGCACCCGGAGGAAACCCACGCGGTCACAGGGAGAACGTGCAAACTCCACACACAGGCAGCACCCAATGTCAGGACCAAACGCGGGTTTCTGGCACTGTGAGACAATAACTCCACAAGCTGCACCACTGTGCTGCCATTTTATATGCTATTTTCTCCATTAAATGTATTAGGGCTATCTTAGTTTCACAGCCACAATCTCCGGCTGCAACTTATAGACATTCTACCACATTCTAAAGAATCTCAGACAATTAATTCGTCACAGTGAACCGAATGATCTGAAGCTCTGCTGTAAATATTCAGTGTTCATCAATATCAGGAAGAGAAGCATTTTGTTAATCCCCCTATTTATTTTGTCAATGCATGGGAATTGTCTAAAATGGTGTGTTGTTCTAAACTATGCAAGAATGAGGCTTTTATCTGCAACGTTAATTTTTTACAGGTGATTTTCTGTCATTGATTTCTTTTTTAACAGCCTGAAGGTTGTTATTTCACACCAGTGAAATAAGCTAATATTATCCATCTGTACAAATCCCATCCAGCAAACCCAGACTTGGTCCTGTATATAATTCAGTAAAACAGTTATGAACTTCATTCTGCAGGCCCTTGTAATAAACTGAGGAGTTCCAGGTGTTGGTGCTATTCAGAAATACTTCATGGAAACAGGCCACACTTTATATACTGTATATAGGTACCAGTACAGGAAAGAGAAACATATATATATATATATATATATATATTGTGTGTGTGTGCAAGTATGTGTGTATATATATATATATATACATATACGGGTCAGGCAGCATCTCTGGAGAAAAGGAATAGGTGATGTTTTGGGTTGGAACCCTTCTTTAGACTGTAAAATGTTCAGTTCTGACCTCAAAAATCACCTATCCCTTCTCTCCAGAGATGTTGCCTTTGAGTTACACCAACTTTTTGTGTCTACCTTTGGTATAAACCAGCATTTGCAGTTCCTACCTACGCATTGCATAGTGTGTGTGTGTGTGTGTGTGTGTGTGTGTGTGTGTGTGTGTGTGTGTGTGTGTGTGTGTGTGTGTGTGTGTGTGTGTGCGCGTGTGTGTGTGTGCGTGTGTGTGTGTGTGTGTGTGTGTGTGTGTGTGTGTGCACGTGTGCATGTATGCGCATGTGTGTGTGCGCGTGTGCGTGTGGGTGCGTGTGCACATGTGAGTGCATGTGCGTGCATGTGTGCATGTGTACTTGTGTGTGCGTGTGTGTGTGTGTGAGTGTGTGTGTGTACGTGTGTATGTGTGTACGTGTGTATGTGTGTGTTCATTCTTGCGTGCGTGTGTGTCTGATAAATGTACATTAAACATGTAGTATCTGGTTTGCATGTCCCATATGCTTCAGACCAACAGAAACATTTTCCCTGTCAAATTTTGTCGATTATTCCAAACCAAACCCCGGGACAACTTTTGCAGAAAGAAATTGATAATGAAAATCTATAAAGCAGTTGTGACATTAACCAGTCCCCATTGAGCAGCTGAGGGAACCACAATGAAATTGGTCACTTGACAAATAATTGAAATATAGAAACAAAGAACTGCAGATGCTGGTTAATACACAAAATGGCAAAGAAGGGCCCCACCTGGAACGTTGCCTGTCCATGTTGTCCAGAGATACTGCCTGACCCACTGAGTTATTCCAGCACTTTGTGTCCTTTTGAATAATTGAGATGTTTATTGTTTTTTGTTTGGTTTATGATTGTCACATGTACTGAGGTACAGTGAAAAGCTTTTTTATTGCGTGCTGGCCAGCCAGCGAAAAGACAATACATTATTAGAATCAAGCTATTCATGGTATACAGGTGCACAAAGGCAATAATGTTTAGTGCAAGAAAAATTCCAGTAATGTCTGATTAAAGATACTCTGAGGGTCTCCAATAAGGTAGATGGTAGGTCAGGACTGCTATCTAGTTGCTGATAAGATGGTTCAGTTGCCTGATTACAGCAAGGAAGAATGTTCTCGATTCTAATTTTATTTCCGTTAACTGAAGGTTGGAAAACTTAAATCGGAAAGAAAGTAGGAAAAAAAAAACATATTTTGCAAGAAAAGAAAAACGTGGTTAGGATTAACAACACAGAAATCACCACATCTTTGGCTGATATTTCAGGCCTTCGAGCCCACCGGAATGGCCTGGACTTGGAGTAGTTGTTCCGAGCCAGAGGCACGCTGAGCTCCAAAGGCTCTCCCCACAGCTGCATTATGTGCACGCAATCTCTCCATTTGCAGGGAAACTCCATCGCACACCCATTCCTGACTCGGCTATGTCCACTGGCATTCCTTCATTGCGGCTGTGTGTAAATCCTGCAACGCTCTCCCTACTCCACTGTGAGATTCAATCATTCAATTCCACTTTAATTCAATGATGCTTTATGTCACATGTACCTGGGTACAGTGAAGTGTTTTGTTTTGCATAGAACCCGGTAAAATCACACAGCAGACCTCACGTCAGCAGTACACACACAAGTGTTGCCACATTTCTGGTGCCGACAAAGTTACAACACGTTCACCGAACAGTCCTAACCTTTGCCTCCCGTTGCACGTGGCAGTGTAATTGGAGTAGGTTAGTTTAGAGATACAGCGTGGAAACAGTTTAGTTTTGTTTAATTTAGCTTAGTTGACCTACCATCTACCTCATTGAAGACCCTCGGGGGACGGCATAGTGGTGCAGCGGTAGAGCTACTGCCTCACAGCGCCACAGACCCGGGTTCGATCCTGACTGTGGGTGCTGTCTGTATGGAATTTGCACATTCTTCCTGTGACCACGTGGGTTTTCTCCGGGTGCTCTTGTTTCCTCCACATTCCAAATTATGTGCAGCTTTGTAGGTTAGTAAGTTGCCCCTAGTGTGTGGGATCGAACTAGCGTACGGGGTGGCCGTTGTTTGGCACGGACTCTGTGGGCCAAAGGGACAGTTTCTACGCTGCATCTCTCAGCTAAACACACTCCCCAATCCAATGGCCAGAGACAACTTCACCTGTGGAGGATGGGGGTGTATCTGCCTATGAGGAATAGGCCTAGACAGCTACAGCATGGAATGGAACCACAGATGAAACATTCCCCTCTCCAAACAGAACATCGTCAACGTCACACCATCATCTCTCACAGATGGATGGATGCCAATACCACCCTCCCCCCCCTGTACATTTCAAACTTCTGTTGCATGAAGGCCTAAATATGGGGCCTTCCGTCTCCATCCCTTCCACTTTGAGTCAGCGGTAATAAAACTAAACAACATTTATTGAGGTTGAATTGTTTTAGAAACAAAGTTCTGCAGATGCTGGTTTGTACTAAAGGTAGACACAAAGTGCTGGAGTAACTCAGCGGGTCAGGCAGCATCTCTGGAGAAAAAGGATGAGTGATGTATCAGGTCAGGTCCCTTCTTCAGCTGGGCTGACCTCCACCATGCTGGGAGACCAGGTGCCAACTCTCGGATGCATTCTCTTATCTACCCTTTGACCGGGAGCCCACAGATAAGCCATTATGTCCACGACTATCTCTGATCTCATCATGTCTGGCAACCTGACGTTCCACAGCCCCACACGGGGCTTCTATCCCCTGCTGAAAATCCACAAACAGAACTGCCCTGGCAGACCCGTTGTTTCTGCCTGCTCCTGCCTCACTCAGCTCATCCCCACATACCTCGATTCAATCCTGTGCCCCCTTGTCCAATCCCTTCCCGCCTACATCCAGGACACCTTGCACACCCTTCAACTTTAGTTTGGAGATACCGTGCGGCAACAGGCCCTTCAGGAACTAGTGCAAAATGAATACATTCCTTAGTGCAGCCAAAGGCAGGTCATAGTTCATCGTTGAAACCTTAGACTTTTGACTTTGGATACAGCACGGAAACAGGCCCTTCGGCCCACTGAGTTTGTGCCGACCAGCAATCATCCTGTACACTAGCACTATCCTACACATGAGGGACAATTTACAATGTTTTTCACTGAAGCCAATTAACCTACAAACCTATACATCTCTGGTGTGTGGGAGGAAACCGGAGCACCCAGAGAAACCCCACGTGGTCACACAAGAACACACAAACCCCACGAGAACACACAAACTCCGTACAGGCAGCACCCATGGTCAGGATCGAACCCTAGTCTCTAGCTCTGTAAAGCGGCAACTCTACCACTGCACCACTGTTCCATCCACAAACCTCCATTGAACAGAGGCCAAAATATGTAGGAAAGAACTGCAGATGCTGGTTTAAATCGAAGGTAGAGACAAAATGCTGGAGTAACTCAGCGGGACAGACAGCATCTTTGGAGAGAAGGAATGGGTGATGTTTCAGGTCGAGACTCTTCTTCAGGCTGATGTCAGGGGTGTCGGCAGAAAAAAAATAGTATATAGTCAGAGACTGGATAGACTCGTACTCGCTAGAATTTAGAAGATTGAGGGGGAGATCTTATAGAAACTTACAAAATTCTTAAGGGGTTGGACAGGCTAGATGCAGGAAGATTGTTCCCGATGTTGGGGAAGTCCAGGACAAGGGGTCACAGTTTAAGGATAAGGGGGGAAATCCTTTAAAACCGAGATGAGAAAAACTTTTTTCACACAGAGAGTGGTGAATCTCTGGAACTCTCTGCCACAGAGGGTAGTTGAGGCCAGTTCATTGGCTATATTTAAGAGGGAGATGTGGCCCTTGTGGCTAAGGGGATCAGGGGGTATGGAGAGAAGGCAGATACGGGATACTGAGTTGGATGATCAGCCATGATCATATAGAATGGCGGTGCAGGCTCGAAGGGCCGAATGGCCTACTCCTGCACCTAATTTCTATGTTTCTATGATCAGCAATGATCATATTGAATGGCGGTGCAGACTCGAAGGGCCGAATGGCCTACTGCTGCACCTATTTTCTATGTTTCTATGTTTCTCTCCTGAGATGCTGCCTGCCCCGCTGAGTTACTCCAGCATTTTGTGTCTATCTTCCGCGTGTAACCAGCATCTGCAGTTCCTTCCTACACATTAATCTTCAAAGAGTTAGGTTCCCCAACAACTCTCACCAGTTTTTATAGATGCACTGTACAAAGCATTTTATTAGGATTCATCACAGCATGGTTTGGGAACAGCTCCATTCAGTACTGCAAGAAATTGCTGAGAATAATGCACGCAGTCCAGACCATCACACAAACCAACCTCCCTTCTGAAGGTCTCTTACTACTCCACGCTGCCTCTGCAACGCCATCAGCATAACCAAGGACCAGCTCATTCCCTCTTCTCCCCTCTCCCATCAGGTAAGAAGAACATACGTGTAAAAACGCACACTCCTCTCACCAACTAGAGAGTGGTCCTGACCCATCCACCTCATTGGAGATCCTCGGACTCTTTTTAATCGGACTTCACTTGGCTTTATTTTGATCTAAGTGTTATTCCCTTTCCCCTGTATCTGTGCACTGGTCGGCTTGATTGTAATCATGTATAGTCTTTCCGCTGAGAGGATAGCACACGACAAAAAAAGCTTTTCACTGTCCCTCGGTACACGTGACAATAAACGAAACTAAATTTTGATTCACGTTTAAACAAGGCGCCAATTGCCTTCTTCTTCTTGCGTATAGCGTGGCCAACTTGTTCCGTTTGATCTTCTGTTTGTGTACGCCAGGTTGATTGCATTCGACATGGTTGCAATCTCCCACCCCACGGTAATTGCCAATGCGCTAATACTCGCCAGGCTAATGTCAGTTCCATCGCAAATCATTCACACCCTGATCAAATCGAGATCAAGCAATCTAAACAACCCCCCAATCTAAACAGAACCTCGATTAAAAATGATGCACAATTAAATATAAAAAACTCAGTATTGATGGCATCAAACATTGTTTTTCAAGAGCGCAATTGCACTTGAGATGCCAAACACAGCTCAGTCTGCCTTGGCCTACCTGATCTCCCGATTGACAAACACTTTAACTCTCCCTCCCATTCCCACACTGACCCTCCTCCATTGTCAGATTGAGGCCAAACGCAAATTGGAGGAACAGCACCTCATATTTCTCTTGGGTACCTTACACCCCAGCGGTATGGACATTGATTTATCTAACTTCAAGGAACCCTTGCATTCCCTCTCCGTCCCTCCCATACTCCAGTTGTTGTACTAGTTTCACTGCCTCAGTCATTATCACCTTTCCAATGCACCATTGTGGGCTCCACATTTATTTGATTATCGTTCCTTTTTGCATATCTTTCATTCATTTATTCTGTATCTCTCTATGTCACACACCCCCACCCCTCTTCGTCTCTCTCTCTAGTTGCCCTCTCCCCTGACTCAGTCTGTAGAAGAGTCACCTATTCCTTTTCTCCAGAGATGCTGCCTGACCCTCTGAGTTACTCCAGTTTTTTATGCCTATCTTCGGTTTAAACCAGCACCTGCAGTTCCTTCCTACACAAATAAAACCTTCTCTGTTTGTTCGGTAAATATTTATCTAAAGCATTACAACTACTAGACTGAAAGTTGGTTGAGGAGGGCGAATCTATTCGTTTCTGCCGCTTATTTTCTAAAGCGAAATGCTGGTATTCTAGTTTAAAGAAGCAATAAAAATAACAGCATGAGACACCCCATCCATCTCTCCCTGCCCTCCGTTGTAACGAGGTTGTCTTTGCGATGGGTATTAGCAGGCGGTCTCAAACAGCAGCCCGGATCGGCTCAAGAATGCGAACCTGGTGGGATTTTGATCTAACTGGACTGGTGGTGGGTTTTTTTAACACACCAGGGACACCGAAAGCCAAACGTCGGGGGCTGGAGAGGAGGGGAGGGTGTGGGGGACAGGGGGGCAGGAGAAGAGGGGAGGGGGGAGGGACAGGGGGGAGTGAGGGGGGGGGGGGGCGGATGAGGTGTGGGATCGCGGGGGTGGTAAAGGGGGTTTTTCCGTGCCTTCTTTACAAGACCCCAACAAGCTCCATCAAACACAGCTGCTAACTAACGCCCTTGCTAAGAACAATATTTGCGTTGGTCCCAGGAAATGTTTTCGACAACAAACACCCCCTTTCCATAAAAACAAATCTACAATCCTCTCTTTACTGGATACTGCATCTGCATCTTTACTGCGTCTGGCAATTATAGCTCATTCTCAGTTCAGAGTAAGCAGGGGAAATCTCTATAGTTTGTTTCAAAGTTTGTTTTAGAGAGAGAGAGTGTGGAAACAGGCCCTTCGGCCCACCAAGTCCGCACCGACCAGCGATCACCCCGTACACTAATACTATCCTACACACTAGGGACAATTTATATATTTACCAAAGACAATGAATCTATTAACGTGTACGTCTTTGGAGTGTGGGAGGAAACCGGAGTTCCCACGTTAAGTGAAAAAGGTTTGTGACAACATTATGAAATATTATAATTCGCGAAAATAAATTCTCGCATGCGAAAGAAGCAACGTGTTTTAACATTGTGTTTTTTATGGGTTATATTTATGGAATCGGTTGACGGGTAAAATTATTTCAGGCACAATATTCCAGCAGTGAAATGAATCGTCCCCACGGCACTGGACATTATTCAATATTCAATTTAACCTAATTTGTTCATATTTGATGTTTAAATGAACTCTCTAACGCCAGGCCGGGCATGAAGAAGGGTCGCGCCACTTCATGTTCTCCAGAGATGCTGCCTGACCATCCGCTGAGTTACTCCAGCACTTTGTGTCCTTATTTTGGTATAAACCAGCATCAGTAGTTGCTTGTTATTACATGTCTCACGCGAACGTTTATTCCACGTGGGTTTTCTCGGGTGCCCCGGTTTCCTCCCACACTCCTAAAACGTGCAGGTTAAATGGCTTCGGTAAGAATTGTAAATTGTAAATTGTCCCTAGGGTGTAGGATAGTGTTAGTGTACGGGTGATCGCTGTGGGGCGAAGGGCCTGTTTCCGCGCTGTGTCTGTAATCTAAACTAAGCTATAGAACAGTACAACACAGGGATCGGCCCTTCGAGGAAGCGTGAAAACGTATTTCTCGTCCGAAGCTTTGATTAGATTCTTTGAGCGGTGTAAAGGAAGATTTCGATGCCTTCTCCAATTGGAACAGGTTTCAGTATCGCGGTGGAGCTCCAACGTAGACTAGGAAATTCAGAGTTCTGAAGCAGGTCGTTTGAAATGTTGCCCTGAAGTTTGGCTGAAGGGTTGTGTTTTAAATGGAAACACAAGCTGCCACTCAGATACCACCGTTAAATGATATGATTTGCAAACCTATTTCATAGAATGGGCACTGACATAGGGATTAACCCGAGGAAGGGTCTCGACCCGAAACGTGTCCTGTCCACGTCCTCCAGAGATGCTGCCTGGCCCCTTAAGTTATTCCAGTGTGTGTGTGTGTGTTTAACTAACGCAGTACACACCACGCTGGTTATATAGACCTATATAAAGACACAACGACGTTAAAGACTGTAGATAGACACAATGCGCTGGAGAAACTCCGCAGGTTTGGCAGCATCTCTGGTGAAAAATGATGGGTGACGTTTCGGGTCTGGACCCTTCATCAAACCCTTCTTCAAACCGTAACATTTGGAAGCCTCTCCGTCTCGATAAAGAACAATACTCTGAATCCAGAGGACAAACCTGGAATCAGTGTTTGATAATAAAGAATAAAAAATTCAACCACATTTTCGAGTAATTTTCTTTCTCTCTCAGTTAAATTAACGAAACGGGGTGGGGTGTGGGGGGGAGGGGGGTGATGGTTAGGTGTGTTCTCAACGTCTCTGTAGCCATATTAATCGATTATGGGTAAACGCAGAGTATTTTGCCCAGAGTAGGGGAATCGAGAACCAGAGGGCATGGGTTTAGGGGGAGGGGGAGATTTAATGGGAACCTGAGGAGTAACTTTTTTTACACAAAAGTGGTGAATAAATGGAGGAGGTAATTGAGGCAGGTACCATCATAACATTTTAGAAATATTTAGACAGGTACATGGATAGGTCAGGTTTAGAGGAATATGGGCCAAACGCAGGCAGGTGGGACTAGTATAGATGGGATGTGTTGGACGACATGGGCAAGTTGGGCCGAAGGGCCTGTTCTTATGCTGTATGACTCTATGACTATAAAACTATTGCAGAAATGGTTGCCAGCACGGCGAACAACTCAACATAAAACCGGTTCACAACAGAAGCCCCAAATAACAAGGCCAATTAACCTACAAACCTGTGTGTCTTTGGAATGTGGTAAGAAACCGGAGCACCCGGCGAAAACCCACAGGGAGAACGTACAAACTCCGTCCAAATTAGCACCCAGAGTCAGGATCGAACCAGAGTCCCTGGCGCTGTAAAGCAGCAAGTCTACTGCATGAATTAATCCCAGCATTGCTATTGCGTGCGCTATTGTGTGTGTGTGTGTGTGTGTGTGATTGTGTGTGATTGTGTGCGTGTGTGTGTGCGTGTGTGTGTCTGTGTGTCTCTCATTGTGTGTGTCTTATTGTGGGTAGTTTTACTAAAAGCGTACTACACACCAGCACAGCAGATAGCGCACGAGAGAAAATAAACAGTGCGGTATATTGTACCACAGCTAAAGAGAAAGTCTCGGATTAAAAAGTACACATGCCACAAAGAGGTAGAATGGAAGATCGAGAAATTCAACCACACGCATATTGAAGGTGTATATATTTGTGTACATGGGTGTTCCTGACTGGGTCCGTTTGGGCCTGTCTTTGTGGGTGTGTACATAGTACTTTGATACCATGGAACATAGACCAGTGTGTACAGCACAGGAACAGGCCCTTCAGCCCACAATGTCTTTGCCGAACATTATGTCAAACTAAACTGTTTCCCGCTGCCTGCACAATCCATATCCCTTCATTCCCTGCATATCCATGTGCCTATCTAAAAGCCTCTTAAATGGCACAGTGACCACAAGACCCTCTCATACAATCCCAGTAAAGACAACAATAACCAGATCTCATTGTAGTGGCTAAACAAGTTATCCACAAAGATCGTCACACCTTTAGAAAAAGTAGATTTAGGGGGGAGGGTCAGATGCCTGATTAGGGTTCGGATATGATTTCTCATTTCTTCCGTAAGAACCATCTATCTCCTGATACAGTTATGCCCCGTTGGCCCACACTGAATGAACGGGTAATCGGATAGATCGATAATCGCTGTTTCTTGCTGTTATGCACACGTCCCAATCCTGACGTGTGGCGAGGGCAGTGAAAGCGTTAATACCCCCTGAGGTGCTATCCCTTCCCTTGTTTGATGGGTGTGCCCACCGGACTCTGCGCCCCAATGTCCAGCAGCAGAAGGATCACAGACTGTGGTCCTATATATATATATATATATATACTAGTGTTATGTTTGAATCTCTTTCAAACACAATCAATAATATAAAAGCTGAAAATAAATTCCACAAATAACATACGTATAATTATTATTTTTTGCATCTTCCAGAAACACAGTGAATTGTATCAATTCTGAAATACATGCCACGAACGGTGCACACATAATTAGCTAAAGACCCTTTGAGGGGTAGAAGTGCGTTGTACATCGCGTCGCTGTTTGTGAATCTTAGTGTTGGTTAAAGCCACTTGTTTATCGAGTGTAAATGTTGCAAAAAAAAACAAAGGCCGCTCAGCAAAAACATAGATGACAGATCATTGGATACCATCTTAGGGAAAGAGACTTAAAATGAATTACCTGTTGTCTGGTCCCTCTTGAAGAAGCTGAAATGCCAATGAGCTAAAATGGAAACGAAACAGGCTAAGGAGCAGCAAGGAATCTGTTTTCTATAATACCATAAGACTGCACTAAAAAACAAGGTACTCTCAAGCGGAAAAACAGCTGCATTATTTTAACAGACGCGGGAGCTGGGGGAATATGCATTTGTAATTAAGCCACGGTGAAACTGGAATGAGGGGTTCTGTTTGGGGACTGTGATATATATATATATATATCAATTTATTCAGAATACAAAAACATTGTACAACGCAAACACGGTTAAAAAAAACTCTTCATACAATCTCAGTCTCTACATATTCAGTAGTGTCATACTCAGTGGAGTTAGCACGCCTTTATCATTGGTACTTATGTACCCCCCTGAGGTGGTACCCCTTTCCTTGGTTGAGGTAAGGGGTACCACCTCAGGAGGGTACATAAGTACCCCCCCCCCCCCCCCCCCCCCCCCATGTCCAGCAGCAGAAGGACCCTAGACTGTGGTCCTCCCCACAGAGCCTTGGCGTTGGCTGCATCAAGCTTCAGCGCGCCCCTCAGCACGTACTCCTGTAGTCTGGAGCGGGCCAGTCGGCAACATTCCCTGTGTGTAGCAAGGAAACTGCAGATGCTGATTTAAACCGAAGATAGACACAAACAGCTGAAGTTACTCAGCGGGACAGGCAGCATCTCCGGAGAGAAGGAGTGGGTCTGACGAAGAGTCTCGACCCGAAACGTTACCCTTTCCTTCTCTCCAAAGATGTTGCCTTTCCCGCTGAGTTACTCCAGCTTTTTGTGTCTATCTTCGGCAACATTCCCATACTGACATATCGCTCCGCTTTCACATCGCGCAAGAAATTTCACTCTCAGAGGCTCCCTCCCCGGTGGAGAATCTCACAGGGGAAGCGAAAGGAAGAGTCAGGTGTTTTCGTCGTTAAACAAAACGGAGCAGGGAGTTTTCAATGTGAAAAGTAACGAGAGAGGGTTTGTAGAGCAGAATTATCGCCGTGTTTGTGTTTAATGTTGAAGCTAGAAACTGCACATGACGGGTCACACAAAAATGACACAGAGTTTGAGATTTGAGATGCAGCGTGGAAAGTGCCGGTGGAACTCAGCGGGGCAGGCGGCATCTCTGGAGAACATGGATGTGAGGTTTTCAGGTTGAAGAAAGGTCCCGACTGGAAACATCTCCAATCCATTTTCTCCAGAGATGCTGCTGAGTTACACCAGCACTATGTGTCTATCTTCGGTATAAACCAGCATCTGCAGTTCCTTCCTACACCTATCCCTGTTCTCCAGAGATGCTGCCTGGCCCGATGTGTTACTCCAGCACTTTGTGTCTTTTTGTTTTGTTTTAACTATGTTTGTTACTTGTGTCTTTGACACATAATTGATGAAATTATTGCCTGTTCTCTGGAGCCTGGGGATAAAGCGTCTTTCCTATTGGTTTCTGGAAGAGTCGCGTCTCTCTCTCGGCCCCTCCTCCGTGTTATAAAGGGACTTTTTGGAATCCTATCTCAATACATTTTGAATGGTGTCGGGGTCGGGAGGTGTGCATGGGATTTAGTGTCAGCTCTGCGGGCGGCAACACCAAGGCTGTAACTTAGCGGTTGGGAGGTTGCAAGCGCCCAGGGAGGGAGGGGAGGGGAGGGGAGGGGAGGGGGCATTGAGGGTCGAGTCATGGCATTCACCATGTTGCGACCCGTCGCCACCCGTCACTTTTACCCGGACATCGACTTGCATTCGGACGAGGACGAGAACAAGAGCGAGAGCGAGGGCTCGGATCAGTCGTTCGACTGCTGCAACGGGGCGAGCAAGAGGAGGAAGGTTTCTTACGCCAAGGGCTCTGTGGTGGTGAAGCATAGACAGGCGGCTAACGCCAGAGAGAGGGACAGGACTCACAGTGTCAACACTGCCTTCAGCGCCCTCAGGACTCTCATCCCCACCGAGCCGGCTGACAGGAAGCTGTCCAAGATTGAGACCCTGCGCTTAGCTTCCAGCTACATCTCTCACCTCGGAAACATCCTGCTGGTCGGGGAGGAGGGCGCCGATGGACAGCCGTGTCTCACCGCCGTCTACAGCCGCCAGCCTGACTTCGACGGGCAACAGCCCAGGTCCATCTGCACATTCTGTCTGAGCAACCAGAGGAAAGGGGTAGGTGGACATTCTGACCTACGGTCCGTCCAAGCTCACTACGTCCTGGTCAGTTGGGGAGGGGTGTGGGTGTTGTGGGGGAATTGGAGAGTGAAATGTAAAAAAAAACAGCCAATGTAAAGACCTGGGCTTAAAGAGATGGAGATGGAGAGAGGGACAGGGGGGGATGGAGAGAAGGAGGGAGGGAGAGAGAGAGGGAGAGGGGGAGAGAGAGAGAGAGAGAGAGAGAGATTCTGACAGTTAAGCTATTCGGCCCATTGTTTCTCTACCAGCTTTTAGAAACTTAGCATCTCCTGATAGCCACGGGCACCAGCATTCAGCAACGCTCAAAAGTACCAGATCAACAGCTTACTGGTGATTAGTGAGGACTCAAGTTCTTGAAGTTGAATTCAACTCCGCTCTTTGGAAATAACTACATAACTCTGCTCACTCTCTCTCACTCTCTCTCTCTCTCTCTCTCTTTCTATTTCACTCTCTCTCTTTCTCCCTCTCACACTCTCTCTCTCTCTCTGTCTCTCTCACTCTCTCTCTCTCTCTCTCTCTCTCTCTCTCTCTCTCTCTCTCTCTCTCTCTCTCTCTCTCTCTCTGTCTCTTTCACTCTCTCTCTCTCTCTCTCTCTCTCTTACTCTCTCTCTATCACTCTCGAGTCAAGAGTATTTTATTGTTATATGTCCCAGATAGAACAATGAAATTCTTACTGACAGCAGCACAACAGATTATGTAAACATAGTGCATGGTAAACAATTTAATAAATGAGGAAAAAAAAGTTCAGCGTGTGTGTGTATACACACACACACACACACACACACACACACACACACACACACACATATATACACATGCATATCTATCTATCACTCTTTCTCTATCTTTATATCTCTCTCCATCTCTTATCCTCTTTTTCTATTTCTTATCTCTATATTCTCCCTCTATCTCTCTCTTTTATTTATCTCTATATATATCTATATCACTCTCTCTCTCTCTCTATATCTCCCTATATCCCTCTATATATATATCTGTATATCTCTATCTCTCTGATGTCTACATTTTTCCACCATTCCTCAAGTTTCGATCAATTTCTTTTTTTTTCTGAATTGGGACCTAATTCAGTATGCACCTACTATGAGAAGCTGGATTCAGCTACAAGAACTCTCTACTGCATTGATATTCTGATGATCTGTTGCTATTTGCTGAGTGCTCACGTCTGTGGTTGTCAGGAGACCTTGAGTTCACAGACTGGGGTCTGGTCCACCTACTCAGATTGAAATGCATCTGGACATGGACACACAGCAAAGAAACACGGCATATGGCTCACCTTGTCTATACTGACCACCTATTCACCAACCTTCTTAACCTTGGCAATAAAAGTGATCAGATACTCTGTAAATGATGTGTGTGTCCTTGTCTACACCACTTCATTCCAAGATTCCAAGCATTGTTTGTACTTTGATTAAAAAAATACAGATAATATATTCTCTCTCTGCCTTTTCTCATAAATACCTTGAATAAATTGACCAGTCTACCTTGAAAGATTTTTTTATGTTTTAAGGGTCATGAGCAAATAATGAACAAAGTAATATGTGTTTGAACAAGAGCAGATCTAAAATGTTACCTATCCATGTCCTCCTGAGATGCCGCCTGACCCACTGAGTTACTCCAGCACTTTGTATCTATCTTTGGTATACACCTGCATCTGCAGTTCCTTCTTATTACATAAAGTGATATGTGTTCTGCGTTATAGTAACCCTTCACAAAATGGGACTATTCAATGCAATAAAATTGTCTTGAGACATTTCATGAGTTTGAAGAATATGATAACAAGCTAGAGACTGCAAGTGGGAGGCAAAGTGTAAATATAAAGGCTTTAAAATTAGTTGCTGGATCACTTGTTCACCAAAGCGTTAATTTCCACAGTACAGTTCTAACTCCTGTGTTCAAGCCTTTCCAGTTCTGTAACAATTTTCTGCTCCAAACGTATCCCCAAAATTCCATTCTCAAAGTATATTCCCAACTTCCTTTATGCCGCCATTATATCCTCCCTAAATACTTCTGGTGTCACTTTCCTCTTCTGCCGAGAATCGATTTCCTTTGAATTTTTTTGGTCTCTATATATCTAATCTCAGCCCCTTATAGTGTTCTGTGAACAACCTTGTAATATATGTCCATCTTAATTATAAATATACAAATTACAGATGTTCTTGCTACAAATGTATGATTTGGTATTTGTTTTAATAATTATTGAAGCAAGTGTTGTTTGTTTTTGGAATTATATTCACCATTTTTGTTTCATGAATTTTTTAAATATTCTGTTGTAAACCTTTACTGGGACTGATTGATTATTGATCTAAGATTATGAATCTTACACCATTAGTGTAGCAAGTTTGAAGATGATGGTGTTCTGCTTAGCTGCAGACTTTATATTCCAACTTGGCATCTAAATATAGACAGAGAGTGCTGGAGTAACTCAGTGGGTAGGGCAGCATCACTGGAGAAAAAGGATGGGAGACATTTCGGGTTGGGACTCTTCTTCAGACTGAATGACCTGTTTTGGATTAGAGTTTCAAATGTGTTGGCGTTTGTATAGATATAAATCACAGCACTCACGCTCTTTGTTCTTTGGAACAAAAGCATCACACTTTCATTTAATGTCTGCCCTTGGTTTAAATGCGGCATTATAGTTTTGACCAGAAAGGTCATATTTAAACGTTTAGAGCTATATCCAGTAGCTAATGTAACAATATTTCCTAAATAGTTCAACAACAATTCAGAAATTTGGTTGAAGTAAGTGAAGTTCGAAAAAAGTTTATCATGTAAAATGTCAAACTTTATTGAAAGTGCATAATTACAATTGTATGTGCTGTTTGCCCAAATTTTAACTGTCAGTACAGGGCTTGAAGTAGTTCCTTTCAAATGCTGTAAATGAATTGGTTTTGTTTATTGTGAATATAGCCCAATATTTTTAGTTTAATTTTCTTTATTCTTGTCACGTGCACCAAGGTACAGTCACGTGCACCAAGGTACAGTGAAAAACATTTGTTTGCATGTCATCCAGTCAAAGAAAAGACAATACACAAATAACCCCCCCCCCCCCCCCCCCCTCCCACACACACACACAGTGCACAGATGAAGGATAAAGAGTACAGTACTTGGTGCAAGATATAACATTGCAGTTCGATTCAAAAGTCCTGTGTTTTGCCATTTTAATTTGTCGTATTTTTCCATGTTAAATAAGTCTGTATTTATCTATAACAATCGTTGTGGATGGCAGTTTAAATATGACAGAGCATCATTCAAAACTGATATTACTTCTGACTTCCACTATTTCAAAATATCGTCATCTATCCTCTGTGAATCTATTTCCTGCAATTCTTCAGCATACGGCCAAGAAATGCAATTAAGAATTTTCCATGCTCTCAATGGAAACCTGAGTTTGGATCTTGACTCTTTCACTGAAAGAAGTGAAAATGTGTATTTTAATAATACACTGTGGTTCACAAACACAACAAGTTAATGGCAATAGACAGAGATTAAACAGGCACTCATTGTGGGCCAGTCCTTTGGTCAGTTTTGGCCACCTGTTCAATAGGAAAACTGCTACATAAACCCCATAAACAATTTAATTTAATACAACTAAAATCAGTAGCTTGGATCAAAGGAATCTGTGGAGAAAAGTTCTTTATCTCCCTGTTGCTGGTTGCAGCACAACATTGTATCTTCATTCAAGCAGATAGCACGCAACGAAACAGTTTTTCACTATACCTTGGTACATGTGGCAATAACTAAACTAATCTAAGTTAAGCTAAACTAAACTAAGTTAAACTGAACTAAATTAAACTAAGCTATGTAAACTAAACCAAACTGTTATTTGAAGTTACCAAAGCTATAATTAATGTGCTTGTAAAAAATTATTAAATGTTTTTAAAAATATTTAAGATAAAATTCTGATGCTAGTGTAGTGATATTTAAATTGAGTTGAAATTTACAGAGAAGGTAGAACCTCCCAGCTAATAATCTTACAATTCAGAATGCATTTTTGTCAAATAATTTAAGTAACGATTTATAATTTCAATTATTTTATTTTAGTTCATCAACTTGACTTGGTGGACTTTCTATGTTTGTTAAATCCCCTTTCTTTCCAGTTACACTAGCCCTCTGAGTCATAGAATGTCATATCATCATGCAGCACAGAAGCAGGCCCTTCAGCCCAACTCATCCGTGCTGACCCGGTTTCATAACTGAGTGGATGCCAATTTCCCTGCATTTGGCCACATATCCCTCTTAACCTTTCCTATCAATGTACCCATCTGAATGCCTTTTCTGTGTCAACATTGTACCCGCCCCAAAGCTTCCTCTGGTAGCTAATTCCATATGCCCACCACCCTCTGTGTGAAAAGAAATGCCCCTCAAGTCTTGCTTTCAGAATCCTCTGATGTCCAGAATTATGTCAGTCTTCTCAGCAACGAAGACAGTGAACACCAAAGATTTACAACAAATTCCTTAGAGCTGAAGGTGGTTGCATGTATAACATGAAGCTGCCAATGCAGTAGAGGGCAATGTTACAACAATAAACGAAAAGTCAACAGTTAAAAGTAAACATTGATAGCTGGAAAATGGCGGATGGCATTTGGTGCTATAACTCTAAGGTTCACCTGCCTCTGAATCAGTGCAGGGGAGATTCACCATGTTAATTATTGGTACAAAGGCATAGATTGAGATATAGGTGTAGAGAGATTGGTCTGAACATGAGCCTAGAAGGAAGAGCAAATCTCCTTGTGATGGAAGATTCTGAGGGGGATTAAAGGGATTGATGGTAAGAGGTTGCAGAAACTAGAACCAGCGACACAGAGGCCATTTAGGAGTGAACAAGGGTAAAATGAAGATTTAAGTATTTGCCATTCTCTGCAGCTTTGTAGATGCTCGGTTCTTGGTTTTATACAGGGCTGAGCTTTTTTGGAGACAGAAAGAATGAAGTGGATTGGTAATGTCAATGTATTATTGTCACGTGTACTGAGATACACTGAAAAGCTCTGTTTTATGTGCTTACCCATTTAAACCATACTGTACATGAGTACAATCAAATCATATTCGAGGACAATTAGCGCAAAATAAAAACAGAATGCAGTGTTGTAACATTATAGCGTTACACTTGTGGAGAAAGTGCAGATTTTCTTTTTAAGTGCAAGATCCGCAGTGTGGTTGGTTGGAAGATCGGGACTACACTATTTAATGGGAGGACTGCTCAGTATAGGAAGGTGGACTTGTACAGGATCATTTTATCAATGGTCAGATCAGGCCTGTTCTTATTTAACCTCTATTCGAACAAATAAGACAATAGTAATAGAGTTAAACTTTCGTTACTTACAACAAATTAAATTGTTTACTTTCCAATGCCTTTCATCTCTGTGTGAGTTGAACAATCATTAGCAGTGAGCCATAAACAACAATGATGAATAACTCTTTAACATCCTTTGGACTATTGTTGAACGAAAATAGGCATGTCTGTCACAACCTATTAAACCTTTGGAAAGTGACCAGAGGTAGCTGGGAAGAATGCTCACTTTAAAAACTTGGTTTTATTGGCCAACCGAGTTACTCAAAAGAGCACCAAATTGATTTTTAAAAAATTACAACAAATGTCATGTAAGCTTATATTTTGTAAATATCTCGTTACTGAGAACCGAAGCTGGTGAAATGCTGATGTAAACATCAGCATTTCACCAGCTTCGGTTCTCAGTAACGAGATATTTAGAACATATAATTCATTTGTGCTTATGTGTTCAGCTACCTTGAATCCTCCAGCACCGCTCGTGCTGCCGGTGACTTCGCGCTTCTCAACCTACAACCCGTATTTAATCAAAAATAGTAAATTGTGGGCTGTAAATGTAGAGTATCAAATTAAATGTGTCGTGCCGGCCTTCATAACCTCTCCACACTCGGTGCTAAATGTTCAGGACACCGCTCGGTTCAATTATACACACACACACATTGGACCTCATTCCCAACATGGGCTGCTCCACATGTGGTGTTTGTTTTACTAAATTTAAAATAGTGGGGTTTTTCTCTCTCTCGCTGTCCGTGTATGAAAGAACGGCTCCCTTAGGAAAATCGTTATTTAAAATACGAATTAGCGTTCACAGTTCACAATGTTGTAAATGCATCCGAGAAAAAAACTATGTTATTTAAGGTCGTAGTTCTGGAATATTTAAAGCACGTCTCAATTAAACGAAAGACTTGGTGGTTTAAAGTATAAACAAAACAATGATTTTTTTTGGGCTGAAGTGTCCTTTGTAATTAGGTTTTAAAATATATCCTCATTTGAAAATTTCGCGACCTGTCACTGTTTAGTTTAGAGATACAGCGCGGAAACCAAGACTGTTCTTGGTTTGTGAGATTATCAGCGATACTTGTGTCAACAATTAACCGCTGTGTTTCCTTGAGTAATTTAGCACCCGCGGCATGCTTTAAAATCGTGTAATTTCAGGACCCAGTTGTTTAGTTTAAACGCTCAACTTCCTTCGATTAATAAAAACCCGCTTCGGCCCTCAGCTACAGGGGTAATATTATTTTTTTGGGGGGGGGGATGTCAGGTGCGCTGGAGATTGAGAGCATGAAAGGGGAGGGGTGAGGAAGATTTCAGGAAGCAGGGGTATGCTTCTTAACTGACTCCCACATAGAACAAACGGCGGCGTGGAGTGTATCGCATTACAAATTGGTTACACTTCTACCGTTACATCCAGCGTGGCCATTAATACGTTATCCGATCACCTCCGAAACGGGCCACGCTTCTACTCTCGCAATTTTCAACAGCGACCTTACTAAATTGGAGCTACAAACAGAAACTGCCCCCCCCCCTTTAAAAAGTTACCAAAAAAAAGCTAGTACCTTGTACATAAAACACTTTAAAAAAAATAATAGAAAGTGTTCCCCCCCCCTTTAATGTTACATTAAACTACGGTGCATATTTAACATTTTTTCATTCAAGTAACAAATTGGATAACGCTGATGTTTCAGACATTATATTGATATGATTTTTTAATATATATATTCCAGTGAAGGCAAAATAAAAGAAAAAAACTATTGTTTCTCTAAAAAGACAAAGTACTAGAGGAATTTTATTTTTGACCACTATTATTGCTTATTTATTTGTCTGTTTTTTTTAATATACACTGGACGTTTTTTTGTTGTATATTATGGGTTTTACAGAGTGCTATGTTTACATGTCTGTTGTGCTACTGCAAGTAAGAATGTCATTGTTCCGTTTCGGGACATATGACAATAAAACACTTGATTTGGCATGACATGAATTCAGCGAGTCAGGCAGCATCTGTGGAGGGGATGGGAAGGCGACTCCATCTCAGTCTGAAGAAGGGTCCTGAGCCCAAATATCGTTTAGATTAGTTTAGAAATACAGCGCGGAAACAGGCCCTTTGGCACACCGAGTGCACGCCGACCAACTGATCACCCCGTACACTAGCACCATCCTACACACACTGGGGACAATTTACAATTTTACCAAGCCAATTAGCCTACAAACCTGTAAGTCAATTTAAAGCTTGAAAAACTTATGTTCTCTCTCAAAGGCTCTACCAAGACATTCCTAGATACATGGAACCTTTTCTTGGAACTTGTTAACTCTCTCAACTTGTCCCCGGCCTCGGAAGAGGACTCCACCATTGTTCTGCTCTACTGCAGCTGCTCTCCCCCCCCCCCCCCCCCCCCCCCCCCCCCCCCCCCCCCCACACACACACACACACACACACACACACACACACACACACACATTTATTTAATTGTTTACTTATTTACTGTTATTAGTGACCCCTTTTTTTTTTAGTACTTTATGTTTCGTTTATCTTACCATATTTGTGTGGATGTGAGTGTTGTTTGGCCCCGTTTGATTCCGACCTGATTCGGGTGGGTTGAAGGTGGGTAAGGGTAAGGGCTTTGAGGGTCGCTTACACACTGTTGCACAATTATGCCTTGACTGTCACTGTCTGTTATCATTGTATGTATGCAAATTGCTGTGAAATTCAAATAAAAAGATTTAAATCAAACCTGTAAGTCTTTGGAGTGTGGGAGGAAACCAGAGCACCCGGAGAACACCAACGTGGTCACAGGGAGAACGCACAAACACCACACTGACTGCATCCGAGGTCAGGATTGAACCCGGGTCTCTGACGCTCTAAGGCAGCAACTCTACAGTTGAGCCCAAAGATCATGGTTGAGCCCGTCTGTCCATTCCCTCCACAGACGCTGCCTGACCCGCTGGGATTCTCCAGCATCTACAATCTCTCGTGTCTGTCTGTCTGTCTGTCTGCAAACCGCTTCTATCTTCAGCCCATGGGGCGGTTGATTCGGTGACTGCTGTTGGGCCTGGTTCTCGGTGTAACAAAACTGTGTTTGTGTTCATTCTCTGCTCCAGGGCAAGGAGAAGGACGCGAAGAGCGGGTTTTCGAAGCTTCGAGGGCAGACCGCTCTCCGGATGCAGCGCCAGTGAACGCGAACTGGGGGCGTGAGAGACCGAGGGAGAGACTGTGTCAGCAGGCGGCGAGAGGCCCAACACGTCGCGGTCCACGAAGTGGTTTAACAACGCCGACAGATGACACGCGGCAAGCTTTTGTTTTACATATATATTTGCAGGGAGTATGAACACCGTTTTGGTGCCTCTATTCCTGTTCCCGATCGCACGTCCAACAACTCTAAGCAATGACTTCCAGCTCGAAACTCAAAACAATTCAGCCCTCCCTTCTCACACAGATTCGATGCGAAGAACCCTTTGGACAAAGTGACACTGCCGACGTCTGTCTCCATTTGGGGAGATCTGACCTTTTCTTCAGTCTTCCTGCTTCATGTGTTGTACATTTTTTTAAAGAAAAAAAAAGTATCCAGTCAAAATGTGAAAAAAAAATTAAATAAAATGAGAAAGGAGTTGTGTTTCAGGTCTGCTGTTTTGGTAAAGCAGGAACGTTTGGGGTTTCGTAAGTAAAACCGTTAGCTCATATCCTTTCTCCTATCAATGGTAAGGCCTTTGTGAATCCCACTGACTCGCCGTTCGTTGTACCACCGTTTGACCAAACAGATTCATCCTCGTCTCCTTTCTAAAGGTACTTCCTTTTATTCTGAGGCTATGGCCTCTGGTCCTAGACGCGCCCACCAGTGGGAATATCTTCTCCACATTCACTCTATCCGGTCCTTTCACGATGCGGTAAATTTCAATGTGCCCCCCCCCCCAACCCATCCATCCTTTTAACCCGCGAGTACAGGCCCAGCGCAATCAAACTCTCTTCATAGGTTAACATTGTGTGTGAAACAAACACGACGTACTAGAGGGACTCAGCGGTTCGGGCAGCATCTGTGGAGGGAAATGGACAGGCGACGTGGAGACCCTTCTTCAAACTGATTGGACTATAGGAGAGAAAGCTGGCAAGAGAGTTGGGTAGTGGCGGAAAAACCTGGTGATAGGTGGATACAGGTGAGGGGGGTTTGATTGGCAGATGCGTGGAGTAGGTGATGAAGGCCCGGGATCAATAGGAGCCAAAATGGTGTCTGATGAGGAGTGAAGAGGAGGAGTGAAATATAAAGCGAGAGAGAGGAGGGAGAGAGGGGGGGAATTGGTGTGCACCTCACATGTCCACCTAGCACTTGCCAAGCTTTGTCCCGCCCCCATCTCTCTTTCACTCCCCCCCCCCCCCCCCCCCCACTACAATGTCCTTTTATAGACTTTACAGATACAGCATGGAAACGGCCCTTCGGCCCACCGAGTCCACACCAACCAGATATCATCCAGTACACTAGTTCTATCCTACACACTCGGGACAATTTACGACTTACAGAAGCCAATTAACCAACAAACCTGCCCGTCTTTGGAGTGTGAAAGGAAACCAGAGCACCCAGAGAAAACCCACGCGGTCACACGGCGAACATACAAACTCCGTACAGACAGCACAAACGTAGTCAGGATCGAACCCGGATCTCTGGTGCTGTGCGGCAGCAACTCCAGCACTGTGCCACCCCGTGCAGTTGGAAGAAGGGTCTTGACCTGAAATGCCGCCTGTCCATTCCCTCCACAGATACTGCCTGACCCACTGAGATCCCGCAACACTTTATGTTTTGCTCAAGATTCCAATATCTGCAGTTCCTCGTGTCTCCATTTGCCGTCCAAGCTGAGATCTCCCCCTTTCCCACCAGCAGGGTTCCAGCATTCACATCGGCCTCTGATACAGACACACACCTCATCGAGTTGTAGATGTAGCCCAGTCTATCGCACAGACCAGACTCCATCCACATTTCACACTGCCTCGGAAAAGCAGCCAAAATAATCAAAGACATGTCCCACTCCAGTCATTCCTTCTTCCGGCTTCTGTCTGGCAGATGGTACAGAAATTTGAAACTGTGCACCACCAGACTCAGAAACAGCTTCTTCCCCTCTGTTATCAGCCTTCTGAATGGTTCTTCCATAAGATAGGGTACTGTCTGATTCACCTCTACCCCATTGTGGACATTGGACTTTCTCTCTGGAATTGGTGCGCGACAAAGCTGAGAACTATATTCTGCACTCTGCATCTTCCCCTTTGCTCTACCTACTGCACTGGAGTTTGACTTGATTGTGTTTATCTTATCAGTTTATCTGATCTGATTCTATAGCATGCAAAACAAAGCTTTTCACTGTACCTCGGTACACCAGACAGTAATAAATGTTGATTTCAAGTAATCCCTGCATTCCCGCTCCCCCTCCCCCTCCCTAGTCGTCCCACTAATTCCACTGTCTGCATCCTTGGATTCCTACGTTATCACCTCTTCCCCAGCCAACAATGGACCATTATGGTCCCCACCCTTCCTCGACCATCTGTTATCAACCCTGCTTTGTTATTGAGCCGTAAAGTAATACAGTGTGGCAAACAGGCCATTCGGCCCATCTTGCCCATACCGACCAACATGTCCCATCTACACTAGTCCCACCTGTCCGCGTTTGGCCCATATCCCTCTAAACCTGTCCCATCAAATTGTTTCTTAAACGTTGCAACACCACTTGCCTCAACTACCTCCTCTGGCAGCTTGTTCCATACGCTCACCACCCTCTGTGAAAAAAAGTTACCCCTCTCAGGTTCCCATTAAATCTTTGCCCCCTCACCTTAAACCTATGTCCTTTGGTTCTCAGTCTGGCCTTTTCATGCCTCAATTTCTCTCCCCTCTGCATTTGGTCTGAAGAAACATAGAAAATAGGTGCAGGAGTAGGCCATTCGGCCCTTCGAGCCTGCACCGCCATTCAATATGATCAGGGCTGATCAAGAAGGGTCCCAACCTGAAACATCACCCATCCCTTTTCTCCAGAGATGCTGTCTGACCCGCGGAGTTCCTCCAGCACTTTATGCCTATCTAAACCTGCACCTAAACCATCCAGAGAAGCTATGCCATTCCTGAATTCTGCAGCACACCGACTCCTGTCCTGACCTCATTACTGATCAATGTAGAAGACAACAGTCATTTCTAATGTGGATACGGGCAATATGGGACACCTCCATTATCCTTCTCTTAAAAGTGGCCCGAACACAACGTCCCTCAGTTACCCTGTCTGAACATCTGTTTTGCATTAGTTAGTCAAGGGTTGGGGGTGGGTTTACAAATTGCCTGAATCGACCTTGTTTCAATTACACACAAAAAAAATTCTTCCCACCCTCCGGAATACGTAGCTCTTGGAGAAGACTTTTGGCTCCGGTAGATGTTTCCCCTTCACACCAACACACCCTACCACAGGAGGACGACACACTGTGGCTAAGTCTTTCGTCCTGTCTTGCAAACCCGCCTCAAAACTCAGATGATTGGAGCCTAAACTTAAAGCTACTGGAGCTGAAGTCGAAATGAAAAATGGTCTTGATTTTGCCAAACTTTTCTGACTGCGTTCTGACTAAAGCACGTATCAGATAGAAGATGATTTTTTTTTTTTTGGTTAAGGGGAAATTAGCTCAACTACTTTTTAAAATGACAAAACAAATGAATGACAACACCAGTTTCACAACTGATTTGTCCGCTGACACTGATTTGGCGTGTGTCAGCGCCGTGCGTTTTGCAGGGCAAGGACCTGGTGTGTATAAATTCACAAGGACACTTTTCAGTCGATGACTGAACGCACTTGGCTGAAACCGCGCATATTTTGGCGTGAGCGCCGGTCTCCAGGCTCCATCCCTGCACATTAATGCTTTCCGCTGTGACTCGCACTATCAGGCCGTTCTCATGTAAACACGCCGTCGTTCACAGCACAGGAATTTAATTCAAATCAATCAGAAGTATGAATCTGAAATCGGGCCAGACGTCCACAGTGGAGGTGTACAGAGCCGCAGGGTAGCCTGTGGTCTCCCATCCCCTACTTACCCCCCCCCCCCCCCCCCCCCCCCCCCTCTCCCCATCTCCCCGAGTGTCAGCCTTGATACAGTCCCGCCTTGCGGGTGAAATATAAAACTAGATTTATAAAATATAGATTATGTTTATAGAATATATTTCATAAAAATGTAAAAACAATTAAAGTGCAGGAGTAACTCAGCGGCTCAGGCAGCATCTGTGGAGTCAAGAGTGTTTTATGGTCACATATCCCACAGAACAATGATCTTCTTACTTGCAGCAGCACAACAGAATATGTGAACATAGTACGCTAAACAATATAATAAACGAAACCAGTTCAGTGTGTAGATATATATACACCCAGCTTTTTTGTGTACCTATATATATATATGTACCTATACCTATATATATATATAGGTACACAAAAAAGCTGGAGAAACTCAGCGGGTGCAGCAGCATCTATGGAGCGAAGGAAATAGGCAACGTTTCGGGCCGAAACCCTTCCTCAGACTGATCGGCGGGGGGGGGGTGCACATATATATGTGTGTATGTTTGTGTGTGTAGGAAGGATGCAGATTATACCGAAGATAGATACAAAATGCTGGAGTAACTCAACGGGTCTGGCAGCATCACTGGAGGAAAGGAATAGGAGACGATTCGGGTCGAGACCCTTCTTCTTTGCAGTCTCTCCCGCTGGCTTCACGTTTCAATCTCTGGCCTTTGTCCACCCATCTTCCTATCAACTCCCCCACCTGTATCCACCTATCACTTGCCAGGCTTTGTCCTGCCCCCTATCTCTTTCATCTTTCTCTCCCCCTCCCCTCCCACCACAATCTGGCTGGAGAAGGGTCCTGATCTAAAACATTACCTAATCCATGTCCTGTAGCGATGCTGCCTGACCAGTTGAGTTCATCCAGCACCTTGTGTTTTTTTTGTGTAAATCAGCGCCTGCAGCTAATTGTTGCTCCACCAAACACTTGCCAGGATTTATCCCACCACTATCTCTTTTCCTCTTTTCCAACTCTCCCCCCCCCCCCCCCCCCCACTTTCTACAATCAATCCGAAGAAGGGTCCTGATCTGAAACAAAGTTAATGATTTTATATTGAAGCTTTTCTATGTATAAATGTGTCCTTTTTTGCACTTTCCACATGAATGATTTACCTGTGGGTAAACTCACATTAGTGGGGACTCTGTGTTACACTCAGTTAAATTGCTGCACTGGGTTACCCATGCATAGCCTGTAGTTCTATGTGAAGTTTTACACAGACCAGGAAGCTTCCCAAAGGCTGAAGGGTCTTGGCCAGAAATGTCACCTATCCTTTTTGTCTAGAGATGCTGCCTGACCCGCTGAATTACTCCAGCACTTTGTGTCTAATTTAGGTATATACCAGCATCTGCAGTTCATTGTTTCCATGTTTCTACAGGAAGCTTGTTTGATTGTCTGTGTTAACTTGGCTGATTTGAATCTAAGAGGAATAGGATCCAAATCTGGAGACACAAGAGACTGCAGATGTTGGAATCTGGAGCAAACGATAAACTGCTGGAAGGACTCAGCAGTTTGAGCAGCATCTTTGGAGGCAAAGGGATGGTTGAGGGATTGCATCAGGACTATGGGTGGCATTAGGACAGCATGGTGGTGCAGCAGTCGAGTTGCTGCCTTAGGCCAGAGTTCGATCCTGACCACGGTTTGTGTCTGTAGGGAGTTTGCACATTCTCCCTGTGACCGTATAGGTTTCAATTGGGTGCTCTGGTTTCCACCTACTCTCCAAAGGTTTGTAGGTTAATTGGCTTCTGTAAATTGTCCCTAGTGTGTAGAATAGTGCTAGCGTACGGGGAGATCACTGGTTGGCGCAGACTTGGTGGGCCGAAGGGCCTGTTTTCATGCTGTATCTCTGAAGTAAAGTAAAACTAAAGACTGACGCAGGACCCAACAGTGGTGGAATGGACATGAAAGGTTTAGAAGGATATGGGCCAAACTCGGGCAGGTGGGATTATCATAGATGGGGCATCTTATCGGCATGGACAAATGGAGCAGAAGGGTCTGTTTCTGCATTGTATGAGTCTATGACCCTACAAGTACCCTGAATAAAGCCCAGCGAGGCTTGTCCATACATGATACCCATGCAGGGACTGGCTGAGAAGCCCACACTGGCAAATGACTCAGAGATCAGTTCACTGAGTATAGGAGTATAGAGGCCCTTCTGCAGTTGCATGGGGCCCTAGTGAGACCACATCTGGAGTATTGTGTGCAGTTTTGGTCTCCTAATTTGAGGAAGGGCATCCTTGCTATTGAGGCAGTGCAGCGTAGGTTCATGAGGTTAATCCCCAGGATGGCGGGACTGTCATATGAGGAAGACAGGGCTTGTATTCACTGGAATTTAGAAGGATGATAGGAGGTCTTATAGAAACGTATAAAATTATAAAAGCAATGGACACGCTAGATGCAGGAAACGTGTAACTGATGTTGGGGGAGTCCAGAACCAGGGGTCACAGTCTAAGAATAAAGGGGAGGCCATTTAAAACTGAGATGAGAAAAAAACTTTTTCACCCAGAGATGTGAATTTGTGGAATTCTCTGCCACAGAAGGCAGTAGAAGCCAATTCACTGGATGAATTTAAAAGAGAGTTAAATGGAGCTCGAGGGGCTAGTGGAATCAAGGCAGGCACGGGTTACTGATTGTGGATGATCAGCCATGGTCACAATGAATGGCCTCCTCCTGCACCTATTTTCTATGTTTCTATGTTTAATCCACTTCTGAAGTGCACCAAACAAAGCAACATCTTGCTGACATTTACCATCCAGGCTTTGCACATAAACAACAATCTCTGGGGAGTCGCAGTCGAGGGCTGCTGGCTCTCAAAGAGCCGCAGTTCCTTCACCGTTAACCAGAGAGGAAGGGGAGAAATTAGAGGGAATGGAAAGGCACTTTCCTCTCACTGCTGGGATCTCAACTGTAAAGAGAGCGGGAGGGTTAAGAGTTCATTCTTTTTTTTTCTCTGACAGTTAGATCCTGACGGAAAGAAATTTTGGACAGTTTCAAATAATCCCCAGTAGAACGTATCCGCAAAGTTTTACATATATATGGAGGTAAATTTATGGTTTCACTTAGAGAGACACTGAGGTGGCCTAATTGTGTAGTTAACTCATGCTTTACCTGACCCAGAAATAACTTGATAATGGAACTCAGTGCACCAACCCTCAGTAAAGGCTCTTAATTACTAAGAAATATATTAATTACTCTGAAAATGAGCCACATTTATGTATTATCATGAAATAAAATCACAAAGACTTTCATACAATGCTGAAAATATCCCTTCACGTGTGATGGTATTGAGGGAGATATAATTAGTTGTAGGTTAAGGTTTATATTTGTTACATGTACCGAGCCACAGTGAAAAGCTTTGTTTTGCATGCTACCCAAATTGGTCAAATATACGATATATACTGTAGATACAGTTCAACCTCAAGTACAATGGGTGCATTGTAGCACATCAGTTCTATAGACAAACTCCAATGTCAACAATGGGGTTGAGGTGAATCAGACAGTATTGTCATTTATGGAGGGATCGTTCAGAAGTCTGATAACAGAGGGGAAGAAGCTGTTCCTGAGTCTGGTGGTGGTGCGAGCATTCAAGCTTCTGTACCTCCTGCCGTACGGGAACAGGGAGAAAAAGGAATGACCAGGGTGGGACAAAGTGTTTGATTATGTTGGCAATAGATAGAATTGTTGAATGAAGGAACTGCAGACGCTGGTTTACAAAAAAAAGACACAAGTGCTGGACAATCGATCTTTGGGTTAAAGTGAAATTTTCCACATTAAAGTTGAGGATCTTGGTGTTTTGTGTGTGTAGACTTGTTTGTTTTCTCTCGCTCTCTCTCTCTCCCTCTTTCCCTCCCTCCCTCCCTCTCCCTCTCTCCCTCCCTCTCTCTCTCTCTCTCTCCCGCTCTCTCAGTAGGTTGTTTCTCTGCAGCACACGGTTGTTAAGTCAGAGTCTGGTAAGAATTAGACATGGTAAGAAGCATGAAACACATCCTGAACTGGGAGATTGTGCAGCTGTGCAGGGGCTGAGGGTGTAAATCTACAACCACAGTTCAGTGGGGGCAGACAGCCGACCCGCCCCCAGAATAGGAATATTCACTGGAGAGGTCCCGTCAGACACGATTCATTCATATGAGGCTGCTCACTGCTTCAAGATCGAGTTAGATTCACACTCTGAGTCAACACAACAACTTGTACAATGCTGCATGTTTTGCCCAAGTTTTTTTTTTAAACCTCTAAGTTGTTTAAAAGCCAGCTGTTCCCTTAAGTAGTTAAATATGGTTTGGTTTGAGACTTTATTTCCCTCCACCCTCAACTTAATGATGTTCTATCACCCAATTCTCAGCAGTCAGCTGTAACAATATGACATTGCCATTTCCTACGGTGGGGTTCCATCAGCTCTTAACCCAAGTACCATTTGTTCCTGCAGTGCCCTTGGGATTATCAGAGTTTCGTTTAGAGATACAGGATAGAAACAGACCCTTCGGCCCACAGAATCCATACTGACCATCGAACATCCATTCACAATAGTTCTACGATCACAATAGTTCACCTGTTCACAATAATTCTCTGTTTATTTTAGAAATGCAGCACGGAAAAAAGCCCTTCGGCCCACCGAGCCCACGCCGACCATTGATCACACAGTCACAATAGTCTGTTTAGTTTAGAAATGCAGCACGGAAACAGGCCCTTTGGCCCACCAAGTTTATGTCAACCATCGATCACCCATTCACACTAGTTCAATGCTATCCCACTTTCTCATCCACTCCCTACACACTGGGGGAATTTACAGAGGAGCCAATTAACCTGCAAACCTGCACATCATTGGAATGTGGGAGGAAACCGGGGCACCTGGAGGAAACCTATGTGGTTCAGTTCATGTTTAGTTCAGTTTCAGTTCAGTTTATTGTTACGTGTACTGGGGTACAGTGAAAAGCTTTTGTGGCATGCTAACCAAATAGCAGAAAGACAATACATGATTACAATAAATCCATTTACAGTGTATAGATACATGATAAGTGAATAATGTTTAGTGCAAGGTAAAGCCAGCAAAGTCCAATCAAGGATAGTCCGAGCATCAACAAAGAGGTAGATAGTAGTTCAGGACTGCTTTCTGGTTGTGGTTGTGGTAGGATTATTCGGTTGCCTGTCACATGGAGAACATGCAAACTCCACACAGACAACACCTGAGATCTGGATCAAACCCGGGTATCTGGCGCTGTGAGGAAGCAGCTCTACCAGCTGTGTTGGTGTGCCGCCCTAATGTGCCGATGGAGTAATTTGCCCTTTTATCTGTAATATTTTCCTCCCCTCCACCATAAACCATTCTTACATAGGATCTTGCCCATGGCAACCGGGCGCAGAGAACACCTGGTAGTTTCAGCATCGTGTAAACATATGATAACCGTTCGATGGCACTGTGACTAGACTCGCTGGACTTTAGAAGGATGAAACCTACTGAACAGTGAAACGCCGAATAGTGAAAGGCCTGGATAGAGTGGATGTGGAGAGGATGTTTCCACTAGTGGGAGAGTCGAGGACCAGAGGCCATAGCCTCAGAATAAAATGACGTACCTTTAGAAAGGAGACGGGGAGGAATTTCTTTAGTTACAGGGTGGTAAATTGTGAAATTCATTGCCACACACGGCTGTGGAGGCCAGGTCATTGGATATTTTTAAGGCTGACATTGATAGATTCTTGATTAGTAAGGGTGTCAGGGGTTATGAGGCAAAGGCAGGAGAATGGGGTTTTAGAGGGAAAGACAGATCAGCCATGATTGAATGGCAGAATAGACTTGATGGGCCAAATGGCCTAATTCTGCTTCATGAAGTTATGAACATGAACCTCTCCTCATAGTTTAACCGGGTGAACACTGGTAATTGGATGTAGCATCCTGACGGTGGTGGAAGGTGAAGATGGAAATACAGCGGCAGTGAACGGTTCGCAAACTCACCTCCTGCTCTCTTGAGAAGTGCACAACGCCTGCTGCAGCTACACGGAACGGCGGATACATTTCAGCCCCGCCTTTCTTTGGGAACCCCGTGTGGAGGAAGGTGGGTCGGTCAGGGATCTCTCGGTCAGTTTGCTGCCGGGTCTGGCCAAACTGGCTATTCGTGGGTCAGTGGCCAGCCGAGGGCTCCGCGCAGGTCGACTACCCGCTCCACTGCCAGGACTACGTCCATGCCTGGGGGTCCCTGGAGAGGGAGCACGCGGTGCCCACGGGTGCCTTGGCCACTTGCCGGGATCGCTGGGCACGGCGTGGGCTTGAATGCTTCTTAGATGAAAGTAACATCCATTTTACAGGGATAGGGTTTAGAGGGATATGGGCCAAATGCAGGCTGGTGGGACTAGTGTAGATGGGACATGTAGGCCGGTGTGGGCAAGTTAGGCCAAAGGGCTTGCTTCCACACAGCATAACTTTATAACTCTATAACAACATATTGGATTGATATTTAAATGTGGCACAGTGCTGTCTTACAGCGCCAGAGACCCTTGTTCAAACCTGACTACGGGTGCTGTCAGTACGGAGTTTGTACGTTCTCCCTGTGACCGCGTGGTCTTTCTCCGCGTGCACTGTTTTTCTCCCACATTCCAAAGGCGTGCAGGTTTGTAGGTTAATTGGCTTCTGTAAATTGTCCTGAGTGAGTAGGATAGAACTAGTGTGGGTGTGAGCGCTGGTACCTGTACACCTGTTCTATGCTATCCCATCCTACACACCGGGGTTAATTTATAGAAGCCAATTAACCTACAAACCCGCCGGGTTTTGGAATGTGGGAGGAACCAAGAGGAACCCATAGGAAATACACGCGGTCACAGGGAGAACGTGAAAACCCCACACACGGGCCCCAGGTACACAAAAATGCTGGGGAAACTCAGCGGGTGCAGCAACATCTATGGAGCGAAGGAAATAGGCAACGTTTCGGTACGAAACGTTGCCTATTTCCTTCGCTCCATAGATGCTGCTGCACCCGCTGAGTTTCTCCAGCATTTTTGTGTACCTTCGATTTTCCAGCATCTGCAGTTCCTTCTTAAACACGGCAGTACCCCAGGTCTGGCTTGAATCCGGGTCTCTGGTGATGTGAGGCAGCAGCTCTACCCTTATTGATTCCCTCCGCACCCGACCCTCCCCTTCCTATGACAATGGAGTCTTCTCTCTCTCTCTCTATCCTCTCCAGACTTCAGTGGCTGTAAAGTATTCGAGGGTCCCCTCCGATTGTGTGAGCTCAGTAGAAAGGTTGCAATGCTTTTCATACGTTACATTCCCATTGACAAATGATACTGCTTATCATACATAATTTCCTCCTGTTTATTCCTTACTGTCCGGGCAGGAAGCAAAGCCTCTGTGAGCTCAGTGTCTTCCTGACACCACTGAAATGAGCAGTGACCCTATTGTCCTGTTGTTCCCCTCTACTCCAACAAATTTGTCACCTGCTGTGAGCTACCAGCACAAACAGCAGAGGCCCTCTAATCTCACTTCTCGCTGCCTTGGCAAAGCCACCAGCATTATCTCTCCCCGATCACTCCCTCTTCTCCCCGCTCACAAGTTCACAAGTTATAGGAGTAGAATTAGGGCATTTGGACCATCGAGTCTACTCTGCCATTCAATCAATGCTGATATCTGCCTCCTAGTCCCATTTTATTGCCTTCTCCCCATAACCCTTGACATAAATTCTAATCAAGAATTTGTCTATCTGCCATAAAAATATCCACATACTTGGCCTGCACAGCCCTCTGTGGCAATGAGTTCCTTGGATTAACTACCCTCTCACTAAAGAAGTTCCTCCTCACCTCTTGTCTAAAAGAGCACCCTTTAATGACCTCTGGTCCCAGACTCTCCCACCTATGGAAACATCCTTTCCACATCCACTCTATGCCTTTCATTATTCTGTAAGTTTCAATGAGGTCCCCCCTTCAACCTTCTAAACTCCAGCGAGTAGAGGCCCAGTGCTTTCAAACGCTCATCATACGCTATCTCCCATCAGTATGAAAACGCACACCTCCAGATTCAAGGACAGTTTCTTCCCAGTATACTGCAAGATAAAGTCCCTAGCTATTTACAAACCCGGGTTCGATCCTGACTTTGGCTGCTGTCTGTGTAGAGTTTGTACATTCTCCCTTTGACCGTGTGGGTTTGCTCCAGGTGCATCGGTTTCCTCACACATCCTAAAGATCTGCATGTTTGTAGGTTAATTGCCTTCCGTAAATTGATCCTTGTGTGCAGGATGCGAAAGTGGAATAACATGGAACTAGTGTACGGGGTGATTGATAGTCAGTGTGGACTTGGTGGGATGAAGGACCTGTTTCCATGCTGAGTCTTTGGAGAAAATGGTTGTGAAGTTTTGGGTCGGGGTCCTTCGTCAGAGTGATGGTAGTGGGAGGAGGGGGAGGGGGAGGGGGAGGAGGGAACTGGAATCAAGAAAAGACCAGGACAAATCAGAACCAGCAAGCGATGACTTCAGGCAAGTGGTTCCCTGATAGGTTCATTGTTTAGTTTTAGTTTAGTGTAGAGATGTAGCGCTGGTACAGGCCCTTCGGCCCACCCAGCCTGTGCCGACCAGCGATCACCGTTACACTAGCACTATCCTACACACTAGGGACAATTTACAATGTTTAGCAAAGCCAAGTTAACCTATAAACCTGTACGCCTTTGAAGTGTGGGAGAAAGCTGGAGCACCTGGGGAAAACCCACCCGGTCATGGGGAGAATGTGCAAACTCTATACAGACAGCCCTCATAGTCAGGATCAAACCCGGGTCTTTGGCACTGTAAGGCAGCAACTCTACCACTGAGCTATCATGTGCTGGCCATGTGTTGGCTGGGGATGGAGTGATCCCAAGACGAATACTTCGTTGTGAACACTAAACTCTAAATTATTTGCTTGGAGATAACAAGAAATAGTAAAATTAGGCCAATGGAGCCTTCCATATACTAATCCTTTACCCAGAGTCTACTTTCTTTAATCCAAATGACTCATTGACTCAAAGCACTCATCGACTACATATCCACCGTCTCCAGGCGGGAGGTTGAGGAGATGGCCGGCAGTCTGCTGTAAATCCTATGGAATTCTGGCTTTGGCAGCTTGACTCACTTGGCAAAAGTCCCCATCACTGAGTCAATTAGCACAATAGGTCAGAGCCACACGTTAAGGTCTGAAGCCATTTCAAGCCACCACTTCAAGAGTCAAGAGTGTTTTATTGTCATATGTCCCAGACAGTACAATGAAATTCTTACTAGCAGCAGCACCACAGAATATGTAAACATAGTACTCTGTAAACAATATAATAAATGAAAAAAAGTTCAGAGAGTATATACACACATACACACACACACATATATATAGATATACATACTGTACATACACATAAAAACAAACATGCACTAATAGTGCAAAAAATAATTTAATAGCCTGATGGTTGTAGGGAAGAAGCTGCTCCTGAACCTGGATGTTACAGTTTTCAGGCTCCAATATCTTCTTCCCAATGGCAGGAGTGAAATGAGAGCGTGGCCAGGGTGATGTGGGTCTCTGACGATGCTGGTTGCATTTTTGAGGCAGTGTCTCTGTAATTTCCCTTCGAAGGTGGGGAGGTCAGTACCCGTGATGGACTGGGCAGTGTTCACCATAAGGCGACACCTTAGGATAGCCTTCACGTGGGACCTCTTGTGTTGCCTTCAATGTCCACAGAAACAGCGTCGCTAGGTAGCTCCCTTGTTCGCTTGGGACAAAACAGTAGCATCACCTTAACGTGACGTGTTAAAGTCATAGATTCATACAGCGTGGAAACAGGCCCTTCGGCCCAATATTGCCCACGCTGACCAACATGCCCCATCTACACTAGTCCCACCAGTCTGCATTTGGCCCATATCCATTTAAACCTTTCCTATTGATGTACCTGTCAAAATGTTTTTGAAACGTTGTGATACTCCCTGCTTCAACTACCTCATCCAGCAGCTCGTTCCACACATCCACCACTCTGTTTAAAAAAAACTTCACACAAGTTCCTATTAAATATCCCCCCCCCCACCCCCTCCTCAGCCTAAACCTCTGTCCTCTGCTTCTTGATTCCCCTACTCTGCGTAAAAGATTGTGCATTCACCTATCTGTTCCTCTCATGATCTCATAAACCTCTGTAAGATCACCCCACATCCTCCTGTGCCCCAATGAATAAATTCCTATCCTGTTCAACCTCTCCCTATAGCTTGGGGTTTGTGAGAACATTGCTTGAAGATGTGTTAATCTGTTGTATTATAATATATTTTTGTGAGTGGCCATCCTACGGGAAGGACCTTTGATTAGAAAGTTTAAAAATTCACCTTTTTGAAGATTTTGATTCCCGATGCTCCTCAGCCTCGCGCTATTATTAAAAACATTTTGTCATTGTCCGTGCAAATCAGACAATGAGTCACACAACCACAACCCTGCACATGTACTGTTGTCTCCCCTACAGCCCAGTGTCTGTCTATGTTACTGTAACACAGCTGATCAAAGTTTGCCTGGAAAATGCGAGTTGTCTAGAATTTTCCATTCTGTGACTTCACAAATTCCTGTTCCGCTGAGTGCCCAACACAAACCGTATAAGCTACTGTCCTTTAAACCCTTTGCTTCCCTCTCTCCCTATCACAGTCGTAGAGTCACACAGCATGGAAACAGGCCCTTCAGCCCAACTTGTCCATTCTGACCAAGATGGTTCTTCTCACCCGCCTGGTTTTAGTCTATATCCTTCTAAACCACTCCTATGTGGGACGACAGATAGCACAATGGGCTAAGAGTTCGGCTGGCGACCGGAGGGTAGCCGGTTCAAATCCCGCTTGGAGTGCATACTGTCGTTGTGTCCTTGGGCAAGACACTTCACCCACCTTTGCCTGTAATGGAATGTTACGGCGGCAGGCGCGGGCACACCGCGACGCCCTGTGTCTCCCTTTCAAGGGAGATGCTAAAAATGCATTTCGTTGTCTCTGTACTGTACACTGACAATGACAATAAATTGAATCATTTCATTTCATTTTTCATTTCTATCCATGTAACTGTCCAATTGTCATTTAAATGTTGTTATAATACCAGTCTCAGCTACCTCCTCCAGCAGCTTGTTCCATATACCCACCACCCTTTGAGTGAAATAAATGTCCCTTAGGTTTCTATTAAATCTTTCCCCTCTCACAAACCTATGTCCTCTGGTTCCTGATTCCCCTACTCTGGGTAAAAGACTCTGCATTTACCCTGGCTACCTGTCTCATTTCCCTCATGATTGTATACACCTCTATAAAATCGCACCTCAGCCTCCTAAGCTCCAAGGAATAAAGACCTAGCCTGCCCAACCTCTCCCCATAGCTCAGCCCTTGAGTCCTGGCAACATCCCTGTATTCACGTCTCCACTGATTGTTCTTGTATCTATACCTGTGTATTCAGAGGATAATGTGTAGGAAAGAACCGCAGAAGCTGGTTTAAATTGAAGATAGACACAAAATGCTGGAGTAACTCCGTGAGCCAGGCAGCATCTCTGGAGAGAAGGAATGGGTGACGTTTCGGGTTGGGGCTCGACCCAAAACTTCACCCATTCCTTCTCTCCAGAGATGCTGCCTGGCCCGCTGAGTTACTCCAGCATTTTGTGTCTATGTTCAGAGAATAAATTAAGCATAACTCCCTGAGCAAGTAGCCTCCTGGATCAGATTTCCACTTCACCCAATATTAGAATCACAGAGACAAACAGCACAGATGACCATTCAGCCCATCTACACAATGCCAGCCATCAAGTATCCGTCAATACAAATCCCATTGGCCAGCTCTTCCTCCATAGCCTTCAATGCCTTGGTGTCAAGTGCTCGGCTTGACACTTCTAAAGTGTTGAAAGACTATCTGCTCCCACTGCTCTCTCAGGCAATACATTCCTAATTGCAATCCACTCTGGGTGAAAAAAAAATCTTCCTTTTAGAACATAGAACATAGAAAAGTACAGCACAGGAAAAGGCCCTTCAGCCCACAATGTCTGTGCCAAACATGACACCGAGCTAAACAAATCTCATCCTCCTGCACGTGATCCATACTCTTCCATTCCCTGCATGTCCTTGTGCCTTTCCAAAAGCCCCTATTGTATTTGCGTCCACCATCACCAGCACGTTTCAGGCACCCATTGCTTTCTATGTAAAAAAACACGCCCCTCACCATAATCGTTGCCGCATGAAAGCCTCTTAAATGCCACTAGCGTATCTACCTCACCACCACCCCAGGCAGCTTATTTCATGAATCCAGCATCCACTGCGTAAAAACAACTGCCCCATACATCACCTTTGAACTTTGCCTCTCTCACCTTAAAGCAATGCTCACTAGTCTTTAACATTTCCACCCAGGAAAAAAAGGTTCTGACTGTCTACTCTATCTCTGCCTCTCATAATTTAAAATAGTTTAGTTTAGTTACGAGATACAGTGCAGAAACAGGCCCTTCGCCCACTGAGTCCGTGCCGACCAGCGATCCCTGCACGCGAACACTATCCTACCACACTAGGAACAATTTACAATTTTACCAAAGCCATTTAACCTACAAACCTGTATGTCATTGGCTATATTTAAGAGGGAGTTAGATGCGGCCCTTGTGGCTAAAGGGATCAGAGGGTATGGAGAGAAGGCAGGTACAGGATACTGGGTTGGATGATCAGCCATGGTCATATTGAAAGGCGGTGCAGGCTCGAAGCGCCGAATGGCCTACTCCTGCACCTATTTTCTATGTTTCTATGTCAGCTGAGTTGCCCTCCATGTGCCTCCAGGTTTATCTCCTTCAATCACCGGTTTCGCTGCCTCTAACATTGCCTGTTGCTGTGCGCCTGCCTGTCTTTATCTCTGTAACATTAATCCCCATCGCAACAGGAGCAACTGCATGAAATGATTGTCCCAGTGGGGAGCTTTGTAAGCTGGGAACACATTTTACAAATTCAAGCATGCACTCCCTGCAATGTTTGTCCTTTAAATGGAATATTATCATGGGAAGCAAGTGGTTGCATTCCTGATGTGTGGTCCCATTACCAAGGGCTTCCACTGGCTTGGGACACATTGTAACAAATGGTGACCTCATCTATAGTGCCAATTTGCCTTCATTTTTTCCATTTTTTAAATCTTGATTTCTCCCACTGTCTATCTCTCCATTTCTGCTTCATCTCTCTCTCTACCTCAGCCACAAGTTAAGGGTCTGAGCCATAGGTTGAGGTTGGGCAGTCTGGGACTTTATTCCTTGGAGTGCAGGAGGGTGATCAGTGATCTTCTAGAGGTGATTAAGATCACGAGGGCAAATAGAGGTGAATGCACAGTCTTTTACCCAGTGGGCAGGGTAGGTGGAATCAAGAACTCGAGGACATAGGTTTAAGGTGAGAGGGTAAAGATTCTAGAGAAACCCAAGGGTTATAAGATATGATAGTGGCATTTGAGGGACATCAGTAAGCATCACCTATCCTTTTTCTCCAGTGATGCTTACTGACCTGCTGAGTTACTCTAGCACTTTGTGTCTATTTTTAGTGTAAACCAGCATCCGTAGTTGTTTGTTTCTACTGTGAAAATCTTTTTTGTTGCGTGCTATTCAGTCAGCAGAAAGACTGTGCATGATTACAAACAAGCCATCCACGGTGTAGATACAGGAAAAAGGGGATACATTCATGTTATAGGAGCGGAATAAGGCCCCTTGCCCCATCAAGTCAATTCATTCATGGCTGATCTACTGTAACAGCTGGGAGGAAGTGTTTTCCCATGCAACTGGGGGAAGGTGCCCACTCAACGACAAAGCGACACACCCCAACACAAAGCCTTCTGCTTCAGAATGGAAAGAGCACGTGAGAGAGCAAAGAAGGCTCGAAAATAAAAGGAAAGTGAAAGGGATTTGGTAAACTCCGAAACAAGAGGAAAGATTAATAACACTGCTGTTTCCTGAGGCTTAAGTTACAACGTGGCCTTAAAGATCTTCTCCTTCTCTGGTAGTTATCATTTTTCATGCAGTGAGATGTTTGATGGAGCAGGATCAGATTTCAAACGTGCAAACTTTGTTTTCATTCCCTATTTTTATGCAGCATCAAAGGTCTGAATTTAATATACAAGGGACTGTAAGGAAATGCAACTTAACACACCGTGACGACCCACATTTAAACCTGATCTCACCGACTTAACAACTGCACCATTGCTATTTCCACTCAAGGTATGAAGCCATGTTGAATTAATACTCCACAGGTGTTGCCTGTCTTGTGCTCCATTTACCCAATTAACCATCCTTCATGAGTGATCACAAAACCAAGGTCCAAGTGTCTACTTGACCCAGGAAAGCAACACAAATGAGACCATCTGTCATCAACACTCATGTATTTTCTATCATGCGGCAACGGTCGGGGAGTGGACAGTGCACGGTGTGAGAGATTTCTTTCACTCTGATACATAAGCGTGGCACAAGTACTATAATGATTCAATTCAATGATACTTTACTGTCACATGTACCTAGGTACAGAGACATTCTTTTATTTGCATAAAATATACCGGGTCCCCCTTAGTTCTCAGCAACCCCACCACGCCAGGCCCCTCTCAGTCTGCCCCCCCACTGTGCCTATGGACCTTGGCCCAACTGAGTTTACTCCCATATCCCAAAGATGTGCTCGTGTGGGTTTATAGGTTAACTGGCCTCTGTAAATTCTCCCTAGTTGGGAGTAGATGAGAAAGTTGGGTAACAGAACAAATGTGAGCGGCTGAGCGATGGATGGCGTAGACTCAGTAGGCCGAAGACCTGTTTGCACGCTGTATCTTTTAATTAAACAATGATGGCAAATTTGATTTCCTGACAGATGTTTACACCTACAGCTGTCATCGATCTAAAGATTCCAAAAACGTTGGTTCAATCTGACTATGGGTGCTGTCTGTATGAGTTTGTACACTATCCCTGGGACTACATGGGTTTCTTCTGGGTGTTCCCGTTTCCTCCCACACTCCAAAGAGGTGCAGGTTTGTACGTTAATTGGCTTCTGTAAAATTGTAAATTACCCCCCAGTGTGTAAGATAATGCTAGTGATCACTGGTCGGCGTGGATTGAGTGGGCCGAAGAGCCCGTTTCCACATCCTATCTCTAGAGTCTAAAGGATGGTGTGGTTTTATTTAGTTTCTTTGCAAAAAATCAGATCCATGAAGTTACATCGGTCTGAAGAGATTGAGGAGCTGTGTCTCCTTTCTCCAGGAGTGAAGACTGAAGAGAGAGCTGATAAAGATCTTTAAGATTATAAAGTAGTGTGACAGGGGAGACCGATATTGCAGGAAGAAAAGTGGGCAAATGGGACAGAGGAGAGTCATAGTCGCATAGAACAGAAACAGATCCTTTACTTTAGACTTTAACTTTAGAGATACAGCGTGGAAACAGGTCCTTCGGCCCATCTAGTCCCCACCCACCAGCTATCACCTCATAAACTATCCTACGCACTAGGGACAATTTTTTATATCGAACAATTAACTTACAAACCTGTACGCCTTTGAAGTATGGGAATTCAACTGGAGCACCCAGAGATGAGTTATTGGCTAATATTCTTCAAAATCATTACTACTCATGTATCTGTCCAAATGTCCTTCACAGAGTCCCAGGGACCATAATGACTGATATAATTCAGTGGAGAATTGAGGAGCAACCTTCTTACCTGAGAAAGTGGGATTAAAACCTGTCCTCCTGGTTAAGGTGAATAGCTGAAATATGCAGATGCCGGAGATGGTAGTGGAGGCAAGTACTATTGCAACGTTAAAGAAACATTTAGACAGGTACATGGATAGGAGAGGTTTAGAGGGATAAGGGGCCAAATGCAGGCAGGTGGGACTTGTGTAGATGGAGCATGTTGGTCGGTGTGGGTAAGGTGGGCCGAAGGGCCTGAATCCATGCCGTGTGACTATGATTCTGGAGCAAGAAACAAACTGCAGGAGGAACTCAGTGGACTAGGGAATCAGTTAAACATGCGTGATGGGAAGGAATAGATTATATTGGTAGGGCTGGATGAAGAGAGATGTGCGTTTGTGTGAAGGTTAAATAGGAATCGGCCCTTTGTGTTTGTGATATTTTGTCGGAAGATTAATTCAACTGCCCTGTACCATCTCCATCATCCTGTGTATATTTTTCTTCTTCTTAAATAGTTAATTCCATTTTAAAAGTTATTTTTTAATCTGCATCCACTTACAAGAGGAGTGCTCTCCAGATCACAGAAACTTATGAGTTAAAACCAACATACACTAAAGTGAGACACAAAGTGCTGGAGGGTCAGCCAGCATCTCTGGAGGAAAAGGATGGGTAACATTTCTGCTCGGGACCCAAAGAAGGGTCCCAATCTGAAACATTACCCATCCTTTTTCTCCAGGGGTGTTGCCTGACCTGTTGAGTTACCCCAGCACTTCGTGCCTATCTTTGAGATAAACCATAATCTGCAGTTCTTCATTTCTACACACTAAAATTACATTTGTTACAGCTTAACATTGTTTGCAACAGCATATTCCCCAAAGTACCAGGTATGTTATTGCAACATGAATGTGCAATGTAGAAAGTCACTCATCCCCTCACAGCAGACAAAAATTAAATCCCCAAATCCTATTATCACCTTTGATTAACGTTTAGAGACCTACATTCATATACACTGATACATGTAGCCCTTGGGATCCACAATACATCTTTTGCAAAGCTGGCGGGTATGAGAGAGAATGGGGTAATAACAAGGAACAGCAGATGCTGGTTTATACCGAAGATAGACCCAAAATGGTCTTTATCAGACTCTATCTTGCACCAAATGATGTACCCTTTATCCTGTATCCGTAGAATGTGGGCAGCTTGATTGTAAGCATATATAGTCATTTCATTGTCTGGATAGTACGCAAATAAAAAGCTTTTCACTCCACCTTAGTGCACGTGACAATAATAAACTAAACTAAACTAAACTATAAATTGTTAATTAACTCAGCGGGTCATGCAGGATTTCTGGAGAAAATAGATAGGGAATGTTTTGGGTAGGGACCCTTCTTCAGCAGCTTGAGTATAGAGGTTGGGAGGCTATGTTGCAGTTATATAAGATGTTGGTGAGCTGCATTTAGAGTATTGTGTTGAGTTCTGGGCACCATGTTATAGGAAAGATGTTGTCAAGCTGGAAAGGGTGCAGAGAAGATTTATGACAATGTTGCCAGCACTCGAGGGCCTGGGCTATAGGGAGAAGTTGAGTAGGCTAGGACTTTATTACTTGGAGTGTAGGTGGATTAGGGGTGATCTTTCAGAGGTGTACAAAATCATGGGAGGAATAGATCAGGCAGGCGCACAGAGTCTCTTGCCCAGAGTAGGGGAATTGAGAACCAGAGGACAGAGGTTTAAGGTGAGGGTGAAATGATTTAATAGGAACTTGTGGGGTAACTTTTTCACAGTACGGAGTGTATGGAATGAGCTGTCGGAGGAGTTATATGAGGCAGGTACTATCGCAATGTTTAAAAAACATTTGGACAGGTACATGGATAGGACAGGATTAGAGAGATATGGGCCAAACGCAGGCAGGTAGGATTAGTGTAGTTGGACCATGTTGGTCAGTGTGGGCAAGTTGAGCCAAATGCCCCTGTCCCACTTAGGAAACCTGAACGGAAACCTCCGGAGACTTTGTGCCCCCCACCCAAGGTTTCCGTGTGATTCCCGGAGGTTTTTGTCAGTCTCCCTACCTGCTTCCACTACCTGCAACCTCCGGCAACCACCTGCAACCTCCGGGAACCGCACGGAAACCTTGGGTGGTGCATAAGGTCTCCAGAGGTTTCCGTTCAGGTTTCCTAAGTGGGACAGAGGCTTAAGTGGGACAGGGGCAAAAGGGTCTATTTCCACACTATATATGACTCTATCCATGTTCTCCAGAGATGCTGCCTGACCTGCTGAGTTGCCCTAGCTTTTTATGTCTACCACGTGTAATGGTGCATTCTGCTTTCACTCCTGTGCCGGGCGCTCTGAGGAAACAGACGATGCCCATCCATTGTCTGCTGACTGCCAGGTGGGAGAGAAGGGACCTAGCAGGGCAGGCGCATGGCTGATCTATCTTTCCCTCTCAACCCCATTCAAGGAAGAATGCCACATAATTTGCGAGGCTGGGAGGAAAGAGCTAGGAAATGGGACTGACTGCATTGCCGTGCTTAAACCCAACACTGACCTGATCAGCCAAATGTCCTACTTTTTTACTCCGACAATCTATAATTCCATAATACCCATTCAAAGTATTTTGAGTCTAGGAAGGAAGGATTTTGTTTGTCTTATCTGTCACTACGACTGCGGGATAATAAATATATTTGCACGCAGAAGGACGATCACAATTTGTCTTTTTGTGAGCAACGTTGACCCATGTCAGGCTTTGATTGATGCCCTTTGTCTTTAGGGGACCATCAGTGTGCTGCTTTGGTCAGGTCACTGCCTATAAAGAATTTAGTTTAGTTTAGAGAAACAGTGTGGAAACAGGCCCTTCGGTCCACCATGTCCGCGCTGACCAGCGATCACGAAAACACTGGTTCTATGTTATACGTGTTTCGTATCCTACACACAAGGGGCAATTTACAGAAACCAACTAACCTACAAACCTGCACATGTATCCATGTGCTGCAGAGATGCTGCCTGACCCGCTGTGTTATTCCAGTACTTTGTGTCTTTTCCTTCTAAATTAGCATCTGCGGTTTCTTGTGGCTCCAGCTATAAGGAGAGGTTGGACTGACTTGTGTAGGGAGTGAATGGGAATGTGGGATACCAAGGCACAGTGAAAAGCTTTTTTATGCAGTAAAAAAAAAGGCTATGCATGAATACAATCAAGCCATCTACAATGCATAAAGATAAAAGGTAGAAATGAAGGATTTCTACTTGTATACTTTGTAGTCACTTTGTATCCTTTTGTGTAAACCAGCATCTGCAGTTCCTTGTTTCCAGATTAGTGAAAACATCTGCTTGAAGGTCAACATGGACTTAATAGGCTGTAGGGCCTCCTTCTGCACTGCATAAGTAGATTCATAGTCATACACTGTGGAACTAGTGTGAATGGGTGATCGATGGTTAGTGTGTACTTGTTGGGCTGAAGGGCCTGTTTCCTTGCTTTATTTCTACACAAAACTAAACCACTGATTCAACTCTTGAAAGGAATTTGGAAATTTATTGGTCGAAATTGATACAAATCAATTTTAAGGTTGGTTGGGCATGAGATACTGTCGCACCCCAGGACATAAAATACCTCTAAACTAGCAGCATAAATACCGCTGGCAACTGGGACATAAAGGATCGTGGCACCAATGGATAGAGTATGGTTAGACCACAGACGTAACACACTACTCCATCATTCAGCATTATGTCCGCTGGTCTGCCTATTCTTTACAGGCTTTGGGGCAGAGGATTTATGCCCAGTTGTGTGGTAGCATTTTATGACTACTATTATAACTGTAATTTATGCCTGTGGTGCAGACACATTGTTTCACCACTGAAATGAAGCAAAGCTACACCTACTCTACAGTCACGGACCGTTTGCTGGATGACTGCAAAGCAGCTGATTTATTTAAGTTTAGACATACAGCATGGAAACAGGACCTTTGGTCCACCAAGTCCACACTGATCAACGATCACCTGTACGCAAGTTCTACGTCATCCCACTTTCTCATTCACTCCATACACACCAGGAGCAATTTTACAGCGGCCACTTAACCTACAAACCCGAGCGTCTTTGGGATGCGGGAGGAACCCCGAGCGCCTGGAGGAAACCTACACAGTCACAGGGAGAAGGTGCAAACTCCACATAGACAGCGCCCAAGGTCAGGATCAAAACTGCGTCTCTGGTGCGAGGCAGCAACTCTACCACTGCGTCACCGCGCCTCCCGTTGTTTCTCCACAGGAGGTCCCATCAGTCCATGCTTTCTCCAAGACTGGACAAACATTCAGTCACCTTCCCCCAATTTCTTCTTACAGTCCTGCAAGTTATAGTGTCACCAGCGTTCGATCACCCGTTCACACTATTTCCATGTTCTCCCACTTTCGCATTCACTCCCCACCCATTTGGCGTAATTTACAGAGACAAAAACCCGCTGGAATGAACAGACACTGTGTCGGGTTCTTCAGAACGGCCTACTTTGAGGGCGGCACAGTGGCGCAGCGCCAATGACCCGGGTTCGATCCTGACTACGGTTGCTGTCTGCAAGCAGTTTGTATGTTCTCTCTGTGACCTTTGTGGGGTTTTTCTGGGTGCTCTGGTTTCCTCCCACACTCCAAAGATATACAGGGTTTGTACGCTAATTGGTTTGGTATAATTATATCTGGCCCTAGTGTGTGTAGGATAGTGTTAGTGTATGTAGACCGCTGGTCGGCACAAACTCGATATGCCGAAGGGCCTGTTTCTATGTCTCTAAACTAAACTCTAATTCTATAAAGCGCTACATCAAGAACTAACACGCTACTGTGTCATATATTGTTACACCATGATACCAGTGTTAAGTTTCACCCACCGGTACAGAGCAGTGCAGAGGATGGAGTGGAGAAGTTGTTGATTGCTTCTTGTGATTCTCTGTCAAGTGCAATTAACTGTATTGCAGAATACCAAAAGGAAGAGAGCTATAACTGCTCCTAAACATGGAGACTGACGAAAGCGGCCTGGGCCTTGACCCCATATGCAACAACAATCTCCAGTGTTACAAAAACAGGTGACAGGATATATGTATGGAAGCTGTAGTCGGCTCTTAACTCATTCCCTGCTGGCGGCCATTGTGACGCACACTGCAGTGGCATCCACTTGGCACAGCTGTGATACAATAACCCATCTCCCAGAACCTGCGGAGAAGTTTGATCAAAACTGTACAGTGCAGGAACGGGCATTTCAGCCCCCAATGTCTGTGCCGAACATGATACCAAGATAAGGGTTACACAGAAAAGCTGGAGAAACTCAGCGGGTGCAGCAGCATCTATGGAGCGAAGGAAATAGGCAACGTTTCGGGCCGAAACCCTTCTTCAGACTGATCGGGGGTGGGGGTGGGTGGGGACAAGAAAGGGAAAAGGAGGAGTAGCCAGAAGGCTGGAGGGTGGGAGGAGACAGCAGGGGAGCTGAGGAAGGGGAGGAGACAGCAAGGACTAACAGAATTGGGAGAATTCGATGTTCATGCCCCCGGGGTGCAGACTCCCCAAACGGAATATGAGGTGCTGTTCCTCCAATTTCCGGTGCTGCTCGCTGTGGCCATGGAGGAGACCCAGGACAGAGAGGTCGGAGGCGGAGTGGGAGGGGGAGTTGAAGTGCTGAGCCACCGGGAGGTCAGCTTGGTTATTGCGGACCGAGCGGAGGTGTTCGGCGAAACGATCGCCCAACCTCCGCTTGGTCTCACCGATATAGATCTGCTGGCATCTAGAGCAGCGGACGCAATAGATGAGGTTGGAAGAGATGCAGGTAAACCTCTGTCGCACCTGGAACGACTGCTTGGGTCCTTGAACGGAGTCGAGGGGGGAGGCAAAGGGACAAGTGTTGCATCTCCTGCGGCCGCAAGGGAAAGTGCCCGGGGAGGGGTTGGACCGAGAGGGAAGGGAAGAATTGACAAGGGAGTTATGGAGGGAGCGGTCTTTGCGGAAGGCAGATATGGGGGGAGATGGGAAGATGTGGCGAGTAGTGGGGTCACGTTGGAGGTGGCGAAACTGACGGAGGATTATTTTTTTGTATGTGGCGGCTGGTGGGGTGAAAGGTGAGGACTAGGGGGACTCGGCCCTTGTTGCGAGTGCGGGGATGGGGAGAGAGAGCAGTGTTGCGGGGTATGGAAGAGACCCTGGTGCGAGCCTCATTTATGGTGGAGGAGGGGAACCCCCGTTCCCTGAATAGTGAGGACATTTCAGATGTCCTGGTGTGGAACGCCTCATCCGTGGAGCAGATGCGGCGTAGACGGAGGAATTGGGAGTAGGGGATGGAGCCCTTACAGGAAGCAGGGTGGGAAGAAGTGTAGTCCAGATATGATACCAAGATAAACTAATCTTATCTGCCTGCTCATGATCCATCTCCCTCCATTACCTGCATATCCATGTGCCTCTATAAATGCCTCTTAAAAGTTTTGGGTTGGGACCCTTCTTTAGACTGATTGCAGGGGTGGGGTGGGGTGGGGTGGGGTGGAGGGGGGGGAGGTGGAGAACAAAGGCCAGAGATAAGAAAGGAAGGAATGAGACAGGTTTGAAGAGTTGTGGATTATGAAGCCAGAGGGAGACATTAACAGGAGAGGGGGTGAAGGGAAGCAGTGGGTGGACGGGAGAATAAGTGCAAGTTCTACTTCTTGGCATAAACAATGCGGTGTATATGGACTTTAATAAGGCATTGCATGAATAAACCTGTCAATACATTTGAAGCCTCTGAACTGAAAGGTGCAGTGAAACGAAAGAGTGTTGGTGAATGGAAATACACAGAAATGCAGATGCTGGAATCTTGAGCAAAGTACAAAGTGCTGGAGGAACTCTACGGCTGAATGATTGCTGTTGAGATGGAGAAAGAAATATAGAAGTATTCTGAGAGGTCACTTGCATGCTCCCTGCATTTCTTGACATATATTGATGATTTGGACGGGTTCAGAGGTCAAGATTTAAAATTTTGTAAGCGACAAAACCTATAAATGAACTGTGAGAGGCTTCATGGTGAAGAAATAGGCATGATATGTGGGGGGGGGGGGGGGGGGAGTTTGCAGGTTAAACTTAACGCATAGATACTGTGGTGATATATTTTGGTCGGAAGAATAAAAAAAGGCAACTTGATGTGCTAAAGTAAACATGCAAATGGGTGTCAGAAAATGCAAACATTTTGAAGTTTTCACACAGGAGCTTTATAACTAGAAGAAGCAGAGAAAGTAAAAGTACAGAGGTTAGCACGGCGGCGCAGCGGTAGAGTTGCTGCCTTACAGTGCCTGAGACTCGGGTTCAATCCTGACTATGAGTGCTTTCTGTACGGAAGTTGTATGTTCTCTCTGTGACTGTGTGGGTTTTCTCCGGGTTCTCCATATTCCTCCCACACTCCAAGGACTCGCAGGTTTTAGGTTAATTGGCTTCAGTAAAAATTGTCAAATTGTCCCCAGCGTGTAGAATAGTGCTGGTGTACAAGGTGATCGCTGGTCGGCGCGGACTTGGTGGGCCGTAGGGCCTGTTTCTGCACTGTATCTCTCTGTTTTCAAGAGAATAATCATATCTTTTTCGGTCCATGAGTGTAGCTGAAGCCCTTCGTCCCTGGAATTGACTGCAATACACTCTTCTCATAATGGTTCAAAATAACTTTAGACTTTCGAGATACAGTGCTGTACCTCTAAATACAGTGCTGTAAACCACCCCCAAACACTAAAGGAGCAGTGCAAGGGGAATGAGGTACTGTGGAGTTGGAAGCCACAAGAGTGACTCACAAAAGGAAGTCTGCAGTCGGACTTTGGGGTGATGCAATACAAAATGGTTGTTATTGAGTTTTGCTGATGGAAATGTCAATTTTCAGTTGCATAACGCTAAAAAACAATGTTATGCAATCAGATTTCCAAGCAACAATGTATTGAGCTGCTGCCTGTGATTTTATCTCCTGTGTTGCTCCCAGCAGTATTCTTCAATTCCTGGAGACTCCCAAGTAGTCCATGAGGGTTGGCAGACCGGGTCACGAGTGGTGCCGGAGATTGCTGATTAAATGCAACCTGACCCCGAGTTCAGACTTCTCTTAATAGTTCCCTGTGGTTCCGTGGGACAGGAAGATGTCATCGAAGTAGGAAGGAAAGCACGCACAAGGCAGACCTGTAAAGGCAATCTTCAAGAGGTTTGCTCTGGGTCACAAGCAGGGTTGTTGGTGGTTGCCATTCAGGGTCCACTTCAGTTCCTAAAGCAGTGATTCCTGACTGTCAAACAAACAGCCTGCTTCCCACCTCCAACCCTTTAGAGACCAATATTATGATAACACAAGGAAAGTAGGACATACCTTAGTTTAGTTTAGTTTATTATTCTCACATCTACCGAGGTACAGTGACGAGCTTTGTTGTTGCATGCTATCCAGTCAGCGAAGTGTATGCATGAGAACAATGTGTAGGAACGAACTGCAGATGCTGGTTTACACCAAAAATAGACATAATATGCTGGAGTAACTCAGCGGGTTGAGCAACATCTCTGCAGAAGAGGAATTACAATGAAGCCACCCACAGTGTACAGATACTGGATGAAGGGTACAATGTTTAGTGTAAGATAAAGTCCAGTAGAGTCCGATTAAAGATAGTCCAAGGGTTTCTAATGAGGTAGATGGGAGGTCAGGATCGCTCTCTAGTTGGTGATAGGATGGTTCAGTTGCCTGATAACAGCTGGGAAGAAACTGTCCCTGAAACTGGAGGTGTACGTTTTCACACTTCGGTACCTCTTGCCTGATGGGAGAGTGGATAAGAAGGAGTGACCGGGGTGAGACTCGTCCTTGGTTATGCTGGTGGAATGCAAAGGCAGCGTGAAGTATAGATGGAGTCAATAGAAGGGAGGTTGGTTTGCGTGATGGTCTGGGCTGTGTCGACAATTTGGAACGCTACAGTCATACAAGAATGGTGATAATGTGGTGCTGGATGAAGAGATTTCATACAATTAAATCCCCCGTCTATGGGTCACAAATGCCCAATTTATGGATATCTCGACATAGTTTAGACTTTAAAGGTACAGCTTGGGAGCAGGCCCTTCAGCCCACCGAGTCTGTGCCAACAAGCAATCACGCCGTACACTAGCACTATCCTACATATTAGGGGCAATTTGCAATTTTATACAAAGCCAATTAACCTGCAAACCTGTATGTCTTTGGAATGTGGGAGCACCTGGAGAAAACCCATGCGGTCACAGGGAACAGGTCACCAGCGCATAGACTTTACCAAACCGTTCAATGAAACCAGGCTCCAAAGGTTTGTTTGTTGCTGTCAAAGGTTATTATAAGCATGGATGCAGGTTTCAAATCTTTGGGGAGAACCACCACAGGGGGTAAATAGTGACATAATATGATTTGCCAGTAAAGCAAAAAAAATATTTAAAGTGCAATATGTCGCTCGCCGTGTACAAAGCAGAATATGGAGCATGATAGCTGTCACTATTAAAGTTTAGAGTTCAGCTGTCAGAGTTATACAGCCCTTCAGCACAAATCATCCTTGCTGACCAAGTTAAAGTTGTCCACATCAGCTAGTTCTGTTTCGCCCATCTCTCTAAAACTCACACCATTCTAAGTGTCTTTCGCCACGTTTTGGCGCCAACAAAGTTATAAAAGTTCACCAAACATTCCTATCCACTGCCTGCTGCCGCACGTAGCAGCTGGTTCAACCCCTCCACCCCTGATCCCCCCACCCCCTGCCCCGCACCACCCCACTGGGTCATTGTGCCCAAAACTGAACACAATACTCTATATGTGGCCTCACCAGCATCTTATATACAGTAACTGCAATATGACCTCCTATACTCAATACCCTGACTGATGAAGGCCAACATGCCAGAAAATCTTCTTGGCCACCCCATCTACCTGTGATGCCACCTTCAAGGAGCTATGTACCTGCACTCCTAGATCTGTGGCTGTAAATAAAGGTGGGGGGGGGAAGAAAGCCAGAAGAATGACATGGTCGGACTAAACATGGCAGATTATTGCCAGGGAGATTCTGAAGTCTAAAGGGTTAATGCTGCTGGGTTAATCTTAGTTCCTTCCTGATGACCGCTTTTCCCACCATCCCCGCTAGCTGCCCAGTGCAGCTGCAGAGTGGACATTTTTCTTCCCTTTCCCTGTGGCCCTGTGTCTGTAAATAGAATCATATGCTCGAAGGCCAAGCTAACCAGGGCATAGGGGCTTTGTAAACAAATCACGGGAGACAGCATGCCTTCTGTGCTGGGGACCCAGAAGGATCAGTGTGAACCGTGACTCAGTATGTAACACTCTCACCTCTGAGTCAGAAACAGTTATGAGTTCAAGACCCACTCCAGAGAGTTAAGCACAAGAATGTGAGTTTATGTTCCAAATACAGTGCTGTCTTTTCAATGAGAAAGGCCTGGATAGAGTGAATGTGGAGAGGATGTTTCCGCTAGTGGGAGAGTCTAGGACCAGAGGGCACAGCCTCAGAATAAAATGACTTACCTTTAGAAAAGAGATGAGAAGGAATTTCTGTAGTTGGAGGGTGGTGAATCTATGGAATCCATTGCCACAGATGGCTGTGGAGGCCGCCAATGGATATTTTTACGATGGAGATTGACAGATTCTTGATTAGTAAGGGTGTCAGGAGTTATTGGGAGAAGGTAGGAGAATTGGGTTGAGAAGGAAAGATAGATTAGCCATATATGAATGGTGGAGTAAACTTGATGGGCTGAATGGCCTAATTCTGCTCCTATAACATGAACATATTAAGCCGGGGCCCTGAGGCCATAAAACAGAGCAGTAGAATTAGGCCATTCGGTCAAGCAGCATTTGTGACGAAATGGACAGTTGATATTTGGGATCGAGTCTCTTCTTCAGACTTGAAGAAGGATCTCGACCTGAAACATGATCAGGGTAGCACAGTAATGCAGCTGGTAGAGCTGCTGCTTCACGACACAACGGAACCGGGTTCAATCCTGACCTAGGGTGCTGTTTGTGTGGAGTCTGCACACTCTTCCTGTGACGGACACGTTTCCTCCGGATGCTCCAGTTTCATCCCATATCCAAAGGTCGTGCGGGTTTGTAGGTTAATTGGCCCTTTGTAAATTGCCCCTAGTGTGCAGGGAGTGGATGCGAGAGTGGAATAGCATAGAACATGTGTACGAGTGATCAATGGTTGGCTTGGACTCGGTGGGCCAAAGGATGTGTTTCCAGGCTGTATCTCGAAACTAAACCAAGGATTAGAGTTGTACAAGTCATTTCAGGAATGTGAAAGCTGTCGGAAAGTAGCTGTTCCTGAACCTGGTCGTGTGGGACTTCAGCGTAGCAGTGAGACGAAGGCGTGGCCCAGATGGTGGAGATCCTTGATGATAGATGCTACTTTGTTAAGGCAGTGCCTCATGTAGATGCTTTTAGTGGAGGGGAGAGTGGTGCCCATGATGGACTGGGTTGAATCCATAAATGGATTTACAGAAGAATGTTCTCATAGAATATAGAGCAGGACAGAAACAGGTCCTCTGACGAACATGATGCCAAGCTGAACTAATTTCCTCAGCCTGTATATCCCTGCATATCCAGTTGTCTATCTAAAAGCCTCTTAAATTCCACTGTCATACTGCCTCCACCATCACCCCTGGCAGCAGTTCCAGGTCCCCACCACCCTCTGTGTCAAAAAATTGCCCCATACATTTCCTTTTAACTTTGCCCCTCAACGCTAAACCTATGCCTTCTATTCCTTGACATTTCCACCATGGAAACAAAAGGTTCAGACTGTCTATTGACAAACACGTGGTGCTGGAGTAACTCAGCGGGTCAAACATTTCATCCGACCCGAAACTTCACCCATTTTCTTTCTCCAGAGATGCAGCTTGACCTACTGAGTTACTCCAGAACTCTGTGTCTATCTTTGGTGTCAGCCAGCATCTGTAGAACTTTGTTTTTTACATTCAGATTGTCTGATCTAGCAATTCCTCTCATATTGGAACTGAGTAGCAGAAAATATTATAAAATAATTAAAAAGTTAGGGGCTCGTTTTCCTAGAAAAGTTAAGACCTAGAAAAGTTAAGGTGACTCATGGAGGTCTTTAACGATACAAAAAGATCTGATGGGATGGATATAAAGATGTTTCCAATTGCAAGGGACCCTGAAACTGGGATGATAAATGTAAGGAAATCACCAATAAATCTAAAGGGAACTCTAGAGGCTCTCCTGTATTACTTATGCAATTGCAGGATATTGAACAAACCTATTTCACTCAATCCAGAAGTTTCACGCTGAGCGTTTCAAAATTCCAGGTCTAATTTAAATTGCCCAGCTGCCAAGGCAGGGTTTGAACTCACGGTTATAGATCACTTAGTTTAGTAACTTAACCAGCATGCTGGCACTCACTCTCCACATAAGGAGTGCTAAATATGCGGGACCTGCTGACAGTGGTACAAGGAATGATCTATTTAAGATGATAAACATGTGAAGGTGGAAGAAGAATTAAAAAATATCCTGAGGAGGGAGTAAGAGGGATGTCCAATGTGAAATGTCATGGATCCATTCCCTCCACAGATGTTGCCTGACACACTGAGTAACACCACCACTTTGTGTTTTGCTCAGAAATCCGAGCACTATGGTTCCAGTGGAATGTTATGAAGTTAAAAACATAAGATAAAAATAAATATGGCTGGGAGTAGACCACTCGGCCCTACAAGCCTGTTCTGCCATTTGATCGAATCTGACCTTGGTCTGAGCTCCACTTCCTTGCTGGTTCCATGGTACAACAGTCTGTCTATTCCAGACATAGACATACATAATACAATGGTGCAGTTTTGCTACAGGATCAGATTAACAATCCAAATTGCTTCTGAAGACCCCTCAGTGGGACATCACAGTGGAGCAGCTGGTAGAGCCGCTGCCTCACAGTGTCAGACCCCCTGTTTGATCCTGACTTCAGGTGCTGTCTGTGTGGAGTTTGCATATTCTCCCTGTGACTGTGTGCGTTTCTTCCAGGTACTCCGGTTTCGTCCCACATCCCAAAGATATGCGGGTTTGTAGGTCAATTGGCCTCTGTGAATTGCCTCTAGTGTGCAGGAATCGGCTGCGAAAGTGGAATAACATAGAACCTGTGCCAAGACCAGCCTACAGCCTGTCTGTTTTTCATCTTTTTGTTATTTTTAGTCTGTTTTGGAGGTTTCATCGTCTTTTTATGTGGGGGAGGTGGGAAGGGTAAGGGGGAAACCGTTTCTCAGTCACTTCCTGGCGAGGATGCGGCCATTCTCCGAGTCGCGTCTTCGCCCCCTCCCTCGCGGCCTACCATCTGGATTGGCGCAGCCTTTCCTGCCGGAGACCGACCAGAGCTTCAGCGGTGGTGCAGCACTGATTTGCCATCGCAGAGTGGGCGATGCCTTGCCGGGGATCGCTTGTTGAGGCTCCAGAGTGTTGGGCCTGCTGCTTTATCATCGTGGAGCTGTGGTTGCGGAGCTTCCAGCCGCGGGGGCGGCGCTAACTTCAACATCGCGGAGCCCTGGTGATCCCTTTGCCAAGTGCCGCAAGTGTTGAATCTCCACCCAGCTCGGCTTGTGGACTTCAGGAGCTGCGGTCTCCGGTGTGAAGTGGCCGATTCGGAACTCCAAACTCCAAGTTCCGACATCAGAGTTCCGATCATCCTGGCGAGAGGGCCAGAATATCGGGCCGCTGTATAGGCAACAGTGGAGGGCTCGGGAGACCCCGACCATGGGTGAACAACAAAGAGAAGGAAGGAAGATGACTGAACTTTGCTGCCTTCCCTCACAGTGGGAAACATTGATTCCACTATGTGGGGATGTTAATGTTAAATTCTATCGTGTGTTGTGTTTTATTTATTCATATAGCTGTATGGTAACCCAAATTTCACTGTACCAATTGGTGCATGTAACAATAAATGTAAACTTGAACTTGAAAGTATCTGTTTGCATATAATCCAAACACCTCCATATCCATGTGCTCATCCAAACGTCTCTTAAACCCACTATTGTATCTCGTCTCCACCACCACCCCGGCAGTGCGTCCAGGCACTCACCATCCTCTGCTTAAAAATGTGTCCTGCATGTCTCCTTTAAATATTATGCTTCTCACCTTAAAGCTATGGCCTGCTATCACACTTGTTGGCTTTTCATCTCTGATCTTTGTCCAACTATTTGCCAATCAAAATCCACCTCACCTGTATCCAGACTGTGTCCCGACCCCACCTCTCTGCTAGCTCCCCCCCCCCCACCCCTCACCACAAATCATTCTGAAGAAGAGTCCTGACTCAAAACTTCACCCATCTGTGTTCTCCAGAGATAATGCCTGACACAATGAGTTATTCCAGCACTTTGTATCTTTTTTTGTACACCAATATCTGCATTTTTCTTGCATCTCTCTCTAGTATTTGATATTTCCATTTTGGGAAAAAGGACCTGACTATCTACCCTATCTGTGTCTCTCATAATGTTATATATTTCTATCAGGTCTCCCCTCAACCTCTAGAGTTCCAGAGAAAACAATCCAAGTCTGTCCAACCTCTCCTTATAGCTATGACCCTCTAATCCCTCTATACCTTTAGAAGGGTGGCCCAGTGGTGCAGTGGTAGCATTGGTACCTCACAGTGCCAGAGACCCGGGTTCGATCCTGACTATGGGTGTAGTCTGTGCAGAGATTGCATGTTCTCCCCGTGACTGTGTGGATTTTCTCCAGGTGCTCTGGTTTCCTCACACATCCCAAAAACATGCCGGTTTATAGGTTAATTGGGATCTGTAAATTGTCCCTAGTGTGTAGAATAGGACGAGTGTACAGGTGATCGTTGGTCAGCATGAAACCGGTGGGCTGAAGGGCTTGTTTCAATGCTGTGTCTCTAAATTAAACTAAACTAAACCTCTATATATGATGACTGGATTTATACACAGGTCTACATGGCAATTGTGATGCATTTTACAATACAAGATCCCAGAAGCCTATAAAAGTCACCAGCCAGTATACATTCCCTCCCTTCTGTAAACTAAAACAGTGGTTTTAACAGTAGTTAAAGGGTGTCTTTGGAGGGAAACGTCTGGGCTTTTTTTTTCCAGAAACATATGTTAAACATTACTATTATAACTTATTATTATCAAAACATTTACTCAGGGAGGTTAAGGGACATAGGGCAGGTGGTTTCACATTGAAATGAGTACCTTTCACCGTTAGGGCATCAACGTCAAGTTCTCTCGAGACCAGGCTGGGGGGAAATGAATTGCTCATTTCCGAAGGTCTGCCCCGGGATGGTCTCCAAGGAGTAGGCACCTGCACTACACTCTCTTGGCTCGCTTCCAGTCACTGATAGCACTCATGGCTGGTGCCCAGTTTACAACACCAACTTATCTTGAGCCTAGGAAACTCTTAAATTAGCCAAAGTCTGCAGAAAACATGTGGGGAAATAAATAGAGACCAGGACCAAAAAAAAGATCCTTAAAGAAGCTATGTGGAGGTCAGGTCAAAGGATTCAACTGCAATGATTTAAGCGTGGGGCTGCTGGGTCCCTTTGCTTCAACACTGCAGGAACATTGGATATTTTTATTGGAGTGTGCAGTGTGGACTCAGATCCACATTTCCCTATCAAGTCTCCTTCCTGTTTAAGAGGCACCTTTCCATCTTAGCATCGAGACTTGGAGACATTGGAGCCAGAGTGGGCTATTTCTAGCTGAGTTGCCACGTGAAAAAGTAGGAACATTTCATGGCAATGAGATTGCAGCTGAGGTACTGTGTGCATATGTGGTCTCTGCAGATAAGGAAGGATATACGGACCTTGGAAACGGTGTAGTGTAGACACACTAGATTGGTTTCTGGAATAGTTCATAAGTTAATAACTTATAGGAGCAGAATTAGGTAATTCGGCCCATCATGTCTACACCACCATTCAATCATAGCTGGTCTACCTTTCCCTCTCAACCCCATTCTCCTGCCTGTTCCCCATAACCTCTGATGCCTGTGCTAATCAAGAATCTGTCAATCTCCGCCGTAAAATATCAATTGGCCTCCACTGCCGTCTGTGGCAATTAATTCCACAGATTCACCGCCCTCTGATTAAAGAAATTCCTCACCTCCATTCTAAAGGTACGTCCTTTTATTCTGAAGCTATGGCCTCTGTCCTAGACTCTCCCACTAGTGGAAACATCCTTCCCACATCCACTCGATCCAGGCCTTTCACTATTCGGTAAGTTTCAATGAGGTCCCCCTCATCCTTCTAAACTCCAGCGAGTACAGGCCCAGTGCTGTCCCAACGCTCATCATATGTTAACCCAATCATTCCTGGGATAATTTTTGTAAACCTCCTCTGAACCCTCTCCAAAGCCAGCATATCCTTCCTCAGAAATGGGGCCCAAATGAAGGGAAGATATTATCAGGAGAGATTGAGGAAGATTAACCTCTACTCCACAGGAATTCTGAAGAACACGAAGAGACCCACGAGACTCTGAAAAGGATTAACTGGGTAGAAACCAAGGTTGTTTGCTTGAAAGGGGAGTCCAGATCCAGAATATAGAACTGCACAGCACAGGAACATTTAGATTTTTTTTGATCATTTTGAATTTTGATACTGAGCCTATGTGACGGTCTAAGCATCATCACCATCCTGACTATGCTCTCATTTCACTCCCGCCATTGGGAAGAAGGTATAGGAACTTGAAAACTGTAAAGTCCAGGTTCAGGAACAACCTCTTCCCTACAACCATCAGGCTATTATACACCACAACCTCCAAATAAGCTCTGAACTACATAGACTTGGGACCATTATTTTTGACTTTGCACTATTATTGTCTATTTATTTATGTTTGTTTTTTTTATACATACTGAACTTTCTTTTGTTTATTATGCATTTTACAGAGGGCACAGTCTGTATTTTAACCCCAGATAGGAACATAGGGTGTTGAAAGCCCACTCCAGGATGGAGTTCTGCAGCTGTTGTCGATAGCCAGAGCAAACACCCCGGAGCAGATTCGATGGGCTGAATGGCCTAATTATGCTCCTGTGTCTTATTAAGGTCTGCAAGAAGTATTTCTGAGTGTGTGCGAAAACAAGGGAGTGCCAACGCCGACCTAAAAATCGAGTACATTCATTGGCTCCAGGAAGCGCCGACTACCCCCTGACGGGAACCCGTCAGCCGCGCCTGTGCAGTTGGGGGCTATGGGCGAGTGGTGGAATATTGTGTTGGGGGAACGGGGCCCAGTTGGTCCCACTTGCTCTAGTTAAAAACAAATCTTTTTCAGGTGGTGGGCTACGTTGCAAAGCCACCATTTATTGCCCATTCCTAATTTATCTTGAGAAGAGATTAGCTTAACTTGACATCATGATCGGCACAGAAATTGAGGGCCGAATAGTCTGTTCCTGTGCTGTTCTACGTTGCTGTTAGCTGCCTGCTTGAACTGTTAAGAGTCATAGTCATACAGCATGGAAATAGGTCCTTTGTTCACATTCAACCAAGCTGACTAAGATGCCCTTCTGAACTCATCCCGAATCAAGAAAGAAATGCAAGAAATTGCAGAGTTGCGGATGTGGCCCAGACCATCACTCAAACCAACCTCCCTTCCAATGACTCCATCTACACTTTACACTGCCTCAGTAAAGCCAGCAGCATAATCATGGACGAGTCTCACCCTAGCCTCTCCCCTCTCCCATCAGGTAAGAAATACAAATGTTTTAAAAAGCATACTTTCTGATTCAAGGACAGTTTCTTCTTAGCTGTTATCAGGCAACTGAACCATCCTCTCACCAGCTAGAGAGCGGTTCTGACCTCCCATCCACCCCATTGGAGACCTTCAAACTATATTCAATTGGGCTTTATCTTGCACTAATAGTTATGCCCTTTATCATGTATCTGTACACTGTGGACAGCTTGATTGTAATCATGTGTGCTTTTCCACTGACTGGCTAGAACGCAACTAAAAGCTTTTCACTGTACCTCGGTACATGCCATTGTCCATCTTGGTGGTGGAGGTTACTAGTTTGGTGCTTCAGTGTATTCAGGGTGAGTAATTGCAGTGCATTGTACAAATAGTACAATCTGCAACCATTTTAGACTAGGAGTGGTGGGTGTGAATGTTTAAGGTGTTTGATAGGGTTGCTAATCCAGCAGTCAGCATTATATTGGAAAGCAACTATCTTCTTAACAGTTAAAAAAAGACACAAACTACTGGAGTAACTCAGCAGGTCAGGCAGCATCTATGGAGAAGATGGTGATGATTTGGACCCGGCTTAAATCCATTCTCCAGAGATGCTGCCTGACCCACTGAGTGGTTCCAGCACTTTGTGTCCTTTTTTTTGTAAACCAGCATCTGCAGTTCCTTGAGTCTCCATTTTCTTTTGAGTGTTTGGAGCTGTACTTATCTTGGTGAGTGGAGAGTGGTCCAGCACACTCTCTTGCCTTGTAGATGATACAAATGCCATGATCAGCAGTGTAATGACAATAAATATATTTAGCTCCAGGTATAAATTTAGCACAGTAGTGAGAACTCAAACCCTTTTATAAATTTTCCAGACTTTTTGACAAAGTCCTAATATCTCGTTATGTGGCTCTGCATTAATTATTTTGGACGATGATGCCAGTGTTACTTTGAAGGTGCTATATGAAGAGCAAATGGCATTGGGCAGGCTGGGACTTAATTCCTTGGAGCATAAGAGGTGAGGGGTGATCTTATAAAATGACAAGGGGCTGAATGCACACAGTCATATTCTCAGGATTGGGAAATTAAGACCTAGAGGGCAAACGGTTATGGAAAGAGGAGAAACATGTATTAGAAACCTGAGGGGTAACCTTTATACAGAGGATGTATATGGAACTAACTGTTAAGGAAGTGGATATAAAGTGCAGGAGAAACTCATTGGGCCAGGCAGCATCTCTGGTGAACATGGATAGGTGATGTTTTGGGTGTGGACTCTTCTTTAGACTGATTGTAGTGGGAGGGGGGAGAAGGAAGGTGGAAGAGGGGTGAGGCAGGACAAAGCGTGGCAGGCACTTTGGTGAGGGAGGATTTTCGATAGGCAGATGGTTTGGAACAAAAGTAAGAGATAAAAGCAGAAGGTGTGAGATAGGATTGAAGAGGGAGTATAGGAGGGGGGAGAGGGTAGAAAAAGGTGGGAGTCCTGATGGGGCACAGGGGAGGAGATTTGGGGGAGAAAGGGGTGGTGGTGGGGGGGGGGTGATTAGAGATTACCTAAAAATTCAATTATCATACATTCTGGGTTGTACATTCTTGTTCTCCAGAGATGCAGCCTAACATGCTGAGTTACTCCAGCGCGTTATGTTCTTTTGTGTATTAAGCAGCATCTGGAAGCATAGGAAGGAACTGCAGATGCTGGTTTACACTGAAGATGGACACAAATTGCTGGAGTAACTCAGCGGGGCGGGCAGCATCTAAGGAGAAAAGGAATAGGTGACGTTTTGGGTCGAAACCCTACTTCAGACAAGAGACTTGACCCCGAAAAGTCACCTGTTCCTTTTCTTCAGAGATGCCGTCCGTCCTGCTGAGTTACTCCAGCATTTTGTGTCTACTGCCTATTTGCAGTTCCTTGTTTCCTCAGTCAATTTATTTTTGTATAGAATTACTGTAGCACCATCCAGTGGTAGAGTGTAGAACCTGCAAAGATCATTCTGTTTCTGTCACAAAGGCAGCCCCAGTGACCATGTGAAAGTACAAACTATTTCTATATCCCAACACGACCACCCACCCATCGGTTTCTTTGGCAGCAGTCTCTGGATGAGTCCCAAGCACCCAAGCTTACAAGGAGTATGCTGCTGATCATGGGAAATATTCCTGGGTGGCACGAGAAATAGTTTTGGATAGATGTATTATCTTGGGAACTGGGACCAAATTCCAGTGCCGCGTAGAGTCGCCCAAAGTTTGGTGACCTTGACTGATGCACGAAATGGGACTAATTGCTGCCGAACAATTTTGTTTCCAATTGGATTTGTTGATCAAATGTGTACGAATGAACTGCAGATGCCGGTTTACACCCAAGATAGACACAAAATGCTGGAGTAACTCATTGGGTCAGGCATCATCTCTGGAGAAAAGGAATAGGTGACGTTTCAGGTCAAGACCCTTCATCAGACAAGCGTCAGCCGAAACGTCACCTATTCCTTTTCTCCAGAGATACTGCCTGAGTCGCTGACTTACTCCAGCATTTTGTGTCCAGCTTGGGTTTGTTGATCGTTGTAAATTACCCCATTGTGTCGTAGAGTGTCAAAAAGGAGACAAAGGGAGGAATGGATAGGCATGTAAGGGAGAATATGTTGCAGGACCCACAAGGGGGAGAATGGAACTGATGGAACTGCTCTGGTGGAAACAGGCATGGACTCATTTGTTATTTTTTGTGCCTTAAAATACAGGTTAGAGCAGTGCATGTAATGCAGTGCAGAGCAGAGCAAGTTAAATGCTAGAAGTACCACAGAGTCCAGAGAGGAAGCTCGAAACAAAGAACTGCGGACGCTGGTTTATACACAAAAGGACATAAAGTGCTGGATTAACTCAGCAGGCCAGGCAGCATCTCTGGAGAACAAGGATACGTGATGTATCGGGTTGGGACCTTTCTTTAGACCTTATTCAGAGAGCAAGCTAGTTTTGTTTAGAGATATAGGATGGAAAGTGGCCCTTTCAGCACACCAAATGCAAGCCGCCCACTGATCACCTGTTCACACTAGTTCTGTGTTATCCCACTTTATCATCCAATGCCTACACACTAGAGGCAATTTGCAGAGGGCCAATTAACCTACAAAGCCACCCTTCTTTGGGATGTGGGAGGAAACCGGAGCACCCGGAATAAAGTCACAGGGCAATGCGACAGCCAGTACCCAATGCCAGGATTGAACCCTGATCTCTGACACTGTGCGGCAGTGGCTTTACCAGCTGTAGTTGAGTTGATGTCTTTATCCACCCTCCAGACATGCAGTAACATATGTGTTTCAATCTATTGGAGTGTCAAGGATGAAAAAGCACAATATTAATAAGTGGAAGGTGTAGAGAATCAAAGGGACCTTGAAGAGTCACAGATCCTGGAAGATATGGTAGACAAAAAATGCTGGAGTAACTCAACGGGAAAGGCAGCATCTCTGGAGAGAAGGAATGGGTGATGTTTCGAGGTCTCGGCCTGAAGCGTCACCTTCTCTCCAGAGATGCTTCTTGTTCCGCTGAGCAACTCCAGCATTTTGTGTCTAGCTTCGATTTAAACCAGCATCTGCAGTTCTACACATTTTGTCCGCTCCTGGAAGATATGTATGTGTAAGTGGTTCAGAAGGCAGGCAAGAGAGTTTTCTTGAATGACTGAGACATACAAGGTGGGAGGTTAAACTGAAATGGTATTTGATGCTTGTCAGGCCACCGCTGTAGCACTGCCTACAATCCTGGTCACGAGGATGTGGTTGCAGTAGAGAGGGTAAAGAGGAGAATACAGGAATGATACATTTAGCCATGAGGTAAGATTGGATAGGTTGTGGGTATCTTCTTTGGAACCAAGGAGGTTGATTGAGGTTGAACTGCCATGTGTATTATTTAGTCTGGGATAGGAGAGGAAAAGGAAAAGAGGTGGGGGCAGAACAAAGCCTGTGAAGTGATATGTGGATGCAGACGAGAGGGGAGGGTTTGATTGGCAGAGGCTGGAGATGAAAAGGAGACAAAGGGGTGTCAGATAAGGAAAGAAGAGGAGTGAAATGTAAAGCCAGAGGGAGGGATATAGGTGGAAGGAGATAGGGTAGTAAGGGAAAAGGTGGCTAGTGGGAGAAATGGGTGCACACAAGAAAGGGACACAAGAAAGAGGGGGAGAAAGGGGGATGTTACTTAAAAATACCCAATGAGTTACTCCAGCACTTTGTAGCTTTTTTTTTCATACAAACATATGGAGTTCATTGAGTCTCCAATTGACATACTGATGTGTTTGATGAAATGCAGTTCATTCAACTTCCCGACAACCAAAAAAAAGCAAGTCAGTCTGGAGCCAATATTCATTTTATTGAGAGATTGGAGAAAGGAAGGTGCTAAGATTGAGTCCGAGAGTGTGGAGAAGGGTTGTATCTGCTGCGACTGGAGAGCAAGTGCATAAAGGGGCTGCTCCTCAAGTTTTAGTTGCATTTCAGTCTCACACTCCTGATCTTTGGGCACCTGGTACAGAGGCAGGTGGGTAGATGTTGAATAATGATCAAAAGCTCACACAAAGTGATTAGAATCCATAGTCATTTATTAGCAACTCTGCAGAGGTAACTCAACGAGCTTTCATTTCAGCATGCACAACTAAGAGAGAGAGAGAGGAGAAGCTCTCTAATAAGCCTGTGGGCGGAGCCGCAGTATGAGTGACACTAATCTACATCTTCCCTCTTAAAAAATTAAATGCAAATACAAAACTGACTATATAAAGCACACATAGTATATGGCAATAAGCTGGAGGAAGATCAAACTTAGCCTGGGTACTTTACGGTGGGCTTACAAACACGCCCAGCACGTGTACGATATAGGCCATTCGCCACCGGGGACACAATCGGTGGTATAATAGGTGTCGGAGATTGAAACGGCACTCCCGGTGACGGAACAGGAGACTGTGGCATAGGCGGAGGTGGTGTAGCCGCCGGCAAAGTAACCATTTCAGAAACAGGCTGTCGTGCTGGTGCAGGCGGGCCGATGCCGCTGGATATGGATGGAAGTACACTTGTACAGTCAGGATAGCATGGAGGTGGTGCTGGCCCATTCACAGGCAGGATATGGTGCCTATTATATCTGGAGGTGCCGCCATTGGCCTTGACCAGCTATGAATGTGGCTTGGAGCCAGTTTCAGAAATTATGCTGATGCGATCAAGACCTTTGTCAGTTTGCAGACGCACCACTTGCCCCTCAACTAAGAGGAGGTAGTTGAATCGTTTTGTCATACCACCCTTTTTGAATGTCGCGCTTTTGTTGCAGCCTGGACTGGATATCTGATGGTGGGACTACCTGTGGGACTAGTACCTGATTCGCCACAGGCAATGTGGCTCGGGTCTGCCTTGACAATAAACGTTGAGCAGGTGAACCCAAGATGGGGTCGCGGGAGATGTTGCGTAGGTTGAGTAGGTCCAGGTACACATCGAAATTAGCTCGGTGGGATCGTTCCATTAATTGTTTGGCACTCCGGACGGCATGTTCAGCCAGCCCATTCGACTGAGGATATTCAGGGCTGGTGGTGATGTGGCGAAAACCCCAGCGTGCACCAAAGTCTTTGAAGTGATGGCTGGTAAATTGACTGCCATTATCAGATAGAAGTTGACAAGGAGCTCCGTGGTCTGATGAGTGGTGAGCCAGCTTAAGAACCCCATGAGAGGTGGGACTACTAAGAAGATCGATGTAAAACCAACCGGAATACGAGTCGACAAGAACCAGGTACTGCTTGCCATGCCACTCAAATATGTCAATTGCCACTGTGGACCACGGGAGGGTAGGAACTGGGTGTGAGAGCAGTGGTTGCTTTTGTTGATGAGGTGCCAAAGTGTTGCACACTGCATAGGATGCCACATTCTCATGAATCCGTCATGCCAGGCCAGTAAAACATGTTTTACGCTCGTAGGACAGTCGCTTTGGCGCCTGGGTGTCCCACATGGACAGCATCAAAATACTTGCTGTGTAGAGAGGCAGGGACATTTACGATAATGCCATCTTGTAGTACTAGTTCATCACGGGCGGCAAAGAAGGGCCAAACTGGAAGAGGTAGATTGTATTGTTTGTCAGGCCAGCCGCGTTTAATGACTGAGGAGAGCGAACGTAAGGTATCGTCAGCAGCAGTGTGGGTAACCAGGTCCTCCAAACAGGACGAGGGAATAAAGGAAACAGTCGTTACCACAAAACCGTCATCTGGTGCGGGGGACCCTCGCAGGTCTTTCGGGGAGCACGCAAGAGGATATCAGCCAGGTGCATGTCCTTGCCACGTTTGTAGGTCAAAACAATATCATACTTTTGAAGCTGTAGTAACATCCGTTGAAGGCGTCCTAGAGAGGCATGTATCGGTTTGTTCAAGATGCTGATCAGGGGTTGGTGGTCAGTTTCAATCGTGATCGTAGTTCCAAAGATAAAGTCATTAAACTTCTTGCATGCAAAAACGACCGCTAGCAGCTCCTTTTCAATCTGGGCGTAGCATTGTTCCATGTCAGTCATGGTGCGCGAAGCATAGGCGACAGGCTTGTTGCCGTGACCATCATCTTGGAGACAGGCATCCTACTTCTGACACCATGTTGAATTATGATCAAGCTCACACAAAGTGATTAGAATCCATAGTATTTTATTAGCAACTCTGCAAAGGTAACTCAACGAGCTTTCATTTCAGCATGCACAACTAGTCTAAGAGAGAGAGAGTGGAAGCTCTCTAATAAGCCTGTGGGCGGAGCCACAGTATGAGTGACACTAATCTACAGTAGGTGAGAGGAACTCCCTGTCGGTTTGCTCCTCGGCTTGGCCAAGATGGCCATTCATGGTTCCAGGCAGCTGCCAGTCGAGGGTTCTGCCTGGGTTGACTGCCTGCTCTTCCTCTGGGCCTACGTCCGTGCCCGCTTGTCCCTGGAGAGGGAACACGCGGTGTCCACTAGACCTTGAAAGCCTTTCGTGAACACTGGTCACGGCGGAAGCAAGAGTGACTCGTGGGTACAGCTGACAATGTTGTAATCTGATGGTCGATGTTTCCAAACTGCACGAGTAGCAGTTTCGATTAATCTAATACTTTGTATAGGTATGTTGCAAAACCTACCTGAATCATCGATGAGAATCTGCCCCAATCCGTGTGCGCGTTTTGGCGCTGTTTAGAGGGGGCGGGTTTAAAACGCGATTTTTACTAGGCTGTTCCAATCGAAGATGTTCAGCCTAGTAAATCATTAACGAAAAATCGCTGAAAGACCCCGTCGCAAAAGATATTATTAGTTTTATAGGCCTGAAATAATAGTTATAATAGTTTTAAAATCACTCTCTCAACCCGCGACCTCATGCAGCCCCAGGGTTTTATAAAGCAAACAATTAAAGGTATGTACCTTATTTTTACATTAAAAGGGGCTTCTTAAGACCCCTTTATACAAAGTTTACTATAGCGAGTAGTTCATTTTGGGCTCTTTATATCCCGCAGTATTTTTCTGGGCATTTGAGGGCACAAATCTAGTGCAATGTGAACGTTCTAAACCAGCGCGTTCACAGGATCCCACTAGAAAGCTGATTTAAAATGGACTTTAATTCACAGCAATTGAACACTAAATTCCTTCCATTTGGCCTATAAATTGATGTAAATGAGATTTAAAAATCATGTTTTATTGTGAATTATTTGTGAATATTATTTGGACACTTAGGCTATTTAAAAATGTTAATCATTTATTAAGAAATGGATAGATGTTTAGATCTAGTAATTGAAGTTTGAAATTAGCTACAATTGGGTAACTAACTAATTATATGCTTTAATTTCAGGTCATCCAAATAAGATTATTTTATATTTGTTTCAGAATGGTTCAATCTATGATAACTGAAAATTTCATTCAGTTCTCTTAATTTTTAAGAAGGTTATTAGCTTTTGACTGTCCATGATCACAGCTTTTTTGTTGTCCATAGAAAATCAATAGGGAACAAGATGCTAATTTCCGAGTATGAAAATGGCTATAACTTTGTTATTACTTGAGATATGAAAGTGAATTAGGTGTCAAATTAAACTTCTTTTTATGCTTTATCTGATGGGATAAATTGCAGACTTGATTTTTTAAATCTCAAAATGTTGTAACATTGCTACTTTGTAAACTGTGAATTTGTAATAAAGGCTCCTTGTTAAGGAAACCAAAAGATACTGGAGAGCAGATGCTACACAGCCAGGAAGAGATGCAGGAAGGATGTCATCTCTAGTCCGGAATCCTAAGCAGATCCTGTTACACTCACACTGCAGTCAGACAGGATAAAGTTCCCTTCAAACCGATCCCATTACGAGATCAAACAATGCAGCCGTGTTTATACCGGACATGTTTAGAAACATTATAAAATAATGAAAGTTTGATATTTCTTATAACTTCTTTCACATCTTTAACAAAAATATTTTTATAGCCAATTATATACATGCAAGCAAATAAATTAAGAGCAGGTGTAGGACATATGACCCCTCAAACTTGTTCAATCTTCAATAAGATCATCGCTGATAGATTATAACCTCAATTCCGCATTCCTGTCCATCAATGGTAACCTTTCACTCCATTGCTTATCAACAATTGATCTATCTTTCCCTCAAGTGCGGCAAAACACACCAATAGTGGTAAATAATGCATGTGGTGTGCTTGCCTTCATTGGTCGGAGCATTGGGCGTAAGATTCAGGAAGTCATGATGAAGCTTCATAGGTCTTTGGTTAGGCCACATTTGGAGTATTGCATGCAGTTCTGGTCACCCCAATTACAGGAAAGATGTGGAGGCTTCAGAGATGGTGCTGAAGAGGTTTGTGTGAAAAAGTTGCCCCTAGGGTTCCTATTACATTGCCCCTCTCACAATAAACATTTGCCATTTGGTTTTTGATTCAAACTGAAAGGCTTTAGTGAAACAAGATGAATGAGTTTAGTTAATAGATTCTCGAGGAAACAGGGCCTTTAGACCACCAAGTCCGCGCTGATCCCCGCACTCTAAAACTATCCTACATACACAATGGACAATTTACAATTTTATCGAAGCCAATTAGCCTACAAACCTGTACGTCTTTGGAGTATGGGGGGAAAACAACACACGCAGGTCATGGGGAGGACATACAAACTCTGCACAGACTACTGCTGCACAACTGTGAATGCTTGTTCACAGAATCTGGCAATTTATCCTTGTTTTATTAGTTTGTAACGGGGCACGCTCAATGATATTCTAAAACTTGATGGACTCGATTTAATAAATATCTTCAAGGCATATACATAAGGAAACAATGTGCTGGAGTAATTCAACAGGTCAGCATCTTGTGTCCATGTTCTCCAGAGATGCCGCCTGACCTGCTGAGTTACTCCAGCACTTTGTGTCCTTTTGTGTATTAACCAACATCAGCAGTTCTTTGTTTCCTCAATGCATGCAGCCTATAGATCGTTTAGACCCTGTTCATGCGTAAGATAGTCAATATAGACCTCGACGCAATGAAAATAAAATTTGGCCGATAGAAAAGAAGGTTATAACTCACCACACTCTTGCAAAAACTCTGCATCTGTTTGTGATTTAAAATGTTGTGCTCGAAAAGACTTATTCCCTATCATTATTCTATGAAATAATGGTTAAAACCCACTAAACATGGAAATGTACCTGGATCTGGCAAATGTCTTACGAGGAAGATTTGGGCAGGTTAAGCTTGTAATTTCTTGCTACAGAGAAATGTTTCCTCACCATAATTGCTCTTCTTATTTTCTGTTGGGAGGTCTAGCCAGGGCTACTTACTCACATAAGACAGACACAAAGTTGCTGGAGTAACTCGGCGGGCCAGGCAGTATCTCTGGAGAACATGGGTAGGCGATGTTTCGGATCTCCAGAGATAGAAACATAGAAAATAGGTGCAGGAGTAGGGCATTCGGCCCTTTGAGCCTGCACCACCATTCAATATGATCATGGCTGATCATCCAACTCAGTATCCTGTACTTGCCTTCTCTCCATACCCCCTGATCCCTTTAGCCACAAGGGCCACATCTAACTCCCTCTTAAATATAGCCAATGAACTGGCCTCAACTACCTTCTGTGGCAGAGAATTCCACAGATTCACCACTCTCTGTGTAATTTTGCGAGACTCACTGTTACTCCAGCACTTTGAGTCTTTTTTTAAGCTTGTATCTGCAGGAGTTTAGAAGATTGAGAGGGGATTTGAACAAAACCTAAAATCTTGAGTAATATTGATAGGGCAGATGTGGAGAAGATGTTTCCTCTTGTGCGTAAACCCACTAAAGCTAATACCCCACTGTTTAAAAATAATGAGTATCCTTCTAAAACATTTTCTTTCAGTCCTTGATGCTTGCTTTCTCAAAGGGCCTTGGATGTAGACGCTTTGATTGTTTCTGAAGGCAGACGTAGATCGGTTCTTGATAAGCATGGGAGTGAAAGGTTACTGTGAGCATTATGAGACTGAGCGTGTGTGTATAACGTAATAAGCCACAATTTTATTAAATGGTGAAGCAAGATGGAAGGACCAAGTGAACTTGCTCCTCATTCGCATCTTCACCTCTATAATACCTGACTGTTGCTTATTAATGTCGCCAGTTGGGTACTACAGAGACATGTCCATGTTCTCTCAAGAGAATTGCTCTTCTTAATTTCTGTCTGGAGGAGTAGGTTTGAGGTAAAGGGAGAAAGATTTAATAGGAGAATTCCACAGATTCTGTGGGATAATGTTTTCACACATAGGATGGTAGGTGTATGGAACGAGCTGCCAGAGGAGGAGGTTGAGGCTGGTATTATCACAACATTTAAGAAACATTTAGACAGATGCATGGATAGGATGGGTTGAGAGGGATATGGGCCAAACATCGGCAGATGCGACTCATGTAGGTGGGAAATGTTGGTCGGTGCGGGCGTTTGGCCGAAGGGCCTGTTCCCACGTTGTATGACTATGACTATCAAAGGCTATTTACTCAAGATAGACACAAAATGCAGGGGTCATTCAGCGGGTCAGGCAGCATTTCTGGAGAACATGGATAGGTGAAGTTTCGGGTCGGGACCCTTCTTCAGACTAGTTGTAATAAAGGACAGTGGGAAAAAACTGGAAGCGAAAGAAACAGAACAAATCAGGGCCAGCAACTAATGACCTCAGGCAAGGAGGTTCCCTGGGAGGCCAATTGTTGACGAGATAGTTGTGAGCCCAAAAGGGATACATAGTTTTTCCCCCCACTCCCCCATTACAAAATCAGTCTGAAGAAAGATCCCGTTCCAAAATGTCACCTGTCTATTTTCTTTAGAGATGCTGCTTGACCCCCTGAGTTACTCCAGTATTTTGTGTCTGTCATTGGTATAAACCAGCAACTGCTGTTTATTTTTATTACTACTTACTCACTTTCTCTTTGTTCGTGTCGTGGCACTCTTAGTGCACATTCCGAATGTTCCTGGTTCATGTTCCCGTTCGAAAGCTCAGACGCAGAAGTACAACTGATCAAGTTGTTATGTTGTCACACATTCACAGCTGGACATTGGACTTTGCTGATAAGCTGAAAGCACAATATGTCAGACGACACCGGCAGCTTTAGAAAAACTGAACTTTAGTAAGGAATGACGGCAAGGTACATCAATGCACGTTACTTTAGTTTAGTTTAGTTTAGAGGTCCTTCATCCTACCCAGTCCGCACCGACTAGGGATCACCCCTTACACCAAATTAGAGAAGCCAATTAACCTACAAACCTGCACGTCTTTGGAATGTGGGAGGAAGCCAGAGCACCTGGAGAAAACCCACGAGGTCACAGGAAGAACAAATAAACTCTGTATAGACAACCTGTGTCTCTGGCGCTGTAAAGCAGCAGCTCTACTAGCTGGGCCTCCATGATGACCTTAAGTCATATACACATATATATATCATGCTTTATTATATTATATTATATTATCTTATATTATACATATATTATATATATATAATATATGACATGTATGACATGAGTTATATATATATATCCGATTGGGCGGGGGAGAAGGAGAGGTGGTAGTCCCCCGTGACGGCCAGAGATCACCAGGTGGGATCAGGATCACAAGCGAGGAAAGGGCGTCACGATTCCCGAAGTCCCTGCAATCGACGAAGGAATCGCAGGGCTCCGTAGACGGCCTCTCCCAGAGGAAGTAATGGCTGCCACTTCCCACTGTGCTGCCCCACACCGTCACCCGCGTGGCGATAACAACAGCCGCTGCCATGTTCTAGATCTTCAAGGAGCCCAGCGGAGCACGCAGCACAACCTGAGCAGCAGTTTAAAAATGCTAAGTGACGAATTTAAAGAAGTAAAAGTTAAGAAGCCAAGAAGTACAGAAGGCAGAACAGGGGTGACATCACTCGCAGTGCATGCAGCGGCAGGCAGTCAGATCCATTGTGATGTCATCAGCGAGACCATCTCATTTATTTTCTAAGTTATTTGAGATTTGTGAACATTGTCATAAATAACGCGAGTAATATTGCATGAAATTTTCAGGTAAGGCAATTTTTGACATCATGGCATAAATCTCTATCGGAATATGTAAAAATGTCACAGTTAGCGCGTCGTGTTTTTGAGGAGATGTGAAACGCACCAGAACATCACACACACAGACAAATGCACACACATCCAAGATCAGAGTTTTATAAGTATAGAGATATATATGCACTATCGTTTAAAAAAAATCCCTTCTTCTATGTTCTTCTCCTTCTTTCCTTCGGCTCTGAGGGTGGCTTATTTCCACTCTGGTTATAAGAGCTCTGTGGTGGTTAATGAAGATCATGTGGGTGCTACCGGCTCTTCCACAGAAGGGGCAAGAGGTGGCTAATCAGATGGACAAGTGAGTAGTTGGTGATGGATCCCTTCTGCCACTTACAGTTTCCATGCCATATGACTCCATGACTTCCTCAATGGGTGGTGGAAGCAGACTTTGACTATTTTTTAGACACAAAATGCTGGAGTACCTTAGCGGGACAGGCAGCACCTCTAGAGAGAAGGAATTTGTGATGATTTGTGTTCAGACCTTTCTTCAGACTGATGTCAGGGAAGTGGGAGGTACATAGATTAGGAAGTGTATAGTTAAGGAAGTGTAAGGTGTGAAAACAGGACGAAAGGGATAGAGATCAAGGAAAATATAGAATAGATCATTATTAATTGGGAGAAGGTAACAATGAAGCAAACAAAGATAAAATGTAGTCGGAGACAGTAGGACTCGTTGGAGAACTGGGAAGGAGGAGGGGATGGAGAGAGACGGAGAGCAAGGGTTACTTGAATTTAGAGAAGTCAATGTTCATACCGCTGGAGTGTAAGCTGCCCACGCGAAAAATGAGGTTTTGTTCCTCCAAATTGTGTTGAGCCTCACTCTTACAGTGGAGGAGGCCCAGGACAGAAAGACAGTGTGGAAATGGGAGGGGGAGTTAAAGTGTATAACAACCGAGAGATCAGGTAGGTTTAAGTGGACTGAACGGAGGTGTTCAGTGAAACGATCGCCGAGCCTGTGCATGGTCTTGCCGATATACAGGAGCAGCGGATACAGTAGATGAGGTTGGAGGAAGTGCAAGTGAACCTCTGCCTCACTTGAAAGGACTGTTGGGGTCCTTGGACGGAGTTGAGGGGGGGTACAGGGACAGGTGTTGCATGTCCTGCGGGTGCAGAGGAAAGTACCTGGGGAGGGGGTGGTTTGGGTGGGAAGGGACGAGTTGACCGGGGAGTTGCGGAGGGAAAGCAGAAAGGGGTGGAGATGGGAAGGTGTGGCTAGTAGTGGGATCCCATTGGAGGTGGCAAAAATGTTGGAGGATTTGTGCTGTGGACGACGGCTGATGGGGTGGAAGGTGAGGACAAGGGGGACTGTGTCCCTGTTATGAATGGGGGGAGGTGGAGCAAGAGCGGAGCTGCGGGATATCGAGGAGACCCTAGAGTGGGCTTCATCTATAATGGAAGAAGGGAACCCCCGTTCCCTAAAGAATGAGGACATCTCTGATGACCTGGTATGGAACACCCCATCTTGGGCACAGATACGGCATAGAAGGAGGAATTGGCAGTAGGGGATAGAGTCTTTACAGGAAGCACAGTGGGAATAAGTATAGTCTAGATAGTTGTGGGAGTCAGAGGGTTTATAATAGATGTAATTTGATAGTTTGTCTCCTGTGATGAAGACGGTGAGATCAAGAAATGGTAGGGAGATGTCTGAGATGGTCGAAGTGAATTTGAGTGCAGGATGGAAATTAGTAGTAAAGTTAATGAAGTCCGTGAGTTCTGCATGGGTGCAGGAGGTAACACCGCTGCAGTCCTCAATGTAGTGGAGGTAGAGTTCGGGGATAGGGCCAGTATACGCCTGGAACAGTGATTGTTTGATGAACCGTACAAGAGGCAGGCATAGCTGGGGTCCTTGATTATTTTTAGGGAGAGTTAACTATATACTTGCTAATCAAGATGGTGAAATGTTACTGCAGATAAATGTGAATGTGGAGTCAAGATTACAAACTGATCAATCATGATCTCACCGAATATTGACTAAGTAGCCTACTTCCTGTACAGTTGTGTTTGAATGTAACTTTTGATTGCCATGTTCATCCATACATGTACAAGCAACTAAATGTTTTTTAGCTTCATGGAGTAATGGCAGTAAAGGTAGGTGGTTTCTGTCATTGCTATTCCTAGCAACATGGAGTTAGAAGATTGAAAAGCCCATTTCGATGTTGTGATTGTGTACAATCCAAGGTCCTTCCCAAAACAAATGTGCACGAACGATAAATGAAACTTAAACCAGCATTGCCAACATAACTAGAAAAAAATGAACAGCAGGTATGGCATTCCAAAGCTATTCCATACAAATACGTTGTGTTTGTGAGTTGCTGGCAAGAGGATCATAGAAACTTGAAGAGTATTAAAGACGTATACAAATAAGAGATTTAGCAATTTTGCGGGAAGGTAAATTTGAGAGTTTATTTTATTATAAGAAAAATAAATGATGAGGATGTTCCCACAAATGGGAGAGACTAAGACCAGAGGCCATAGACTCAGAATAAAAGAATGTACCTTTTGAAAAGAGATGAGGAAGAATTTCTTTCAGAGGACAGTGAATCTGTGGCAATGAATTGCCACAGACGGCTGAGGTGGCCATGTCAATAGATATTTTTAAGCCGGAGAATGACAGATTCTTGATTAGTACTGGTGCCAGGGGTTATGGGGAGAAGGCAGGAGAATGAGGTTGGGAGGGAAAGATAGATCAGCCATGATTGAATGGTTGAGTGGACTTGATAGGCCAAATTCTGCTCCTAGAACTTATGAGATTGTTAACAACTATTGTGGTCTAATTATTAAGAATGCATTTTATTACATCAAAAGTTTTAAGGGTTAACAATTTGGTGATCTTGCAAGGTATGTCGGTAATGTAAAAAGAGGTTTTTATAAATGGGACATTTAAGTTATTTTACATAGAGAGGCTAAATCATAATGGGGCATTTAAGAGTGCAATTTATAAAGGATGTTTACCAGTTTCAAGAATATATTAACAATCTGAGGGATTTATATCATAAAATCATTAAAAAGCTTTAACGACTTAAGGTAAGAACGCATTTATTGTATAAAAAGAGATTAAACATTTGGGGGGAATTGAGAAGGTATTTTGTAAGGGAAGGTTTAAAAATTAGGATTTAAGGGTGAATTTTATTATATAAATACAAACACCATGGTGTATAGTTTAGATAATGTGCTTTAATAAGAAAGTATTTTATTATTAATTTAATAATTTGTAGATTTAAAGATGCATTTTAAAGAGGATTAGCAATATGAACGAGTATTTAGCAGAGCATGTTATAGCATGTTTTGACAATTTTGGAGGGGATTTTAATGTGCACTGCCACATAATTTGTGGAGGGTGTTGATGAGGACTTTAATTGCTTAAAAGAGATTTGGCAATGTGCATTGGAAGAGTACAATTACACCTTTAAATACCCCATTAAGATTTAGCGTTTCTACCTCAAACAATGATTTAAATACCGGTTTATGGGATATAAGTGGCTAATGGAGTTTAATGTAGATCAGTGTGAGGTATTGCATTTTGGGAAGTTAAACGAGGGCAGGACCCTCTCAGTGAATGGCAGGGGTTTTGTAGAGCAGACAGATCTAGAAGTAAAAGTACATAGTTCACTAAAAGTGGCATCATATGTAGATAGATCAAGAAGGCTTTTGGTCCATTGGCATTCATCAGTCAGGTTAATGAGTGCAGAGGTTGGGATGTTATGTTACAGTTGTATAAGAAGTTGGTGAGGTCACATCTGGAGTACTGTGTTCAGTTATGGTCATCCTGCTGGTTACACAGAAAAGCTGGAGAAACTCAGCGGGTGCAGCAGCATCTATGGAGCGAAGGAAATAGGCAACGTTTCGGGCCGAAACCCTTCTTCAGACTGATCAGGGGTGGGGGTGGGGGGGGACAAGAAAGGGAAAAGGAGGAGTAGCCGGAAGGCTGGAGGGTGGGAGGAGACAGCAGGGGAGCTGAGGAAGGGGAGGAGACAGCAAGGACTAACAGAATTGGGAGAAGTCGATGTTCATGCCCCCGGGGTGCAGACTCCCCAAACGGAATATGAGGTGCTGTTCCTCCAATTTCCGGTGCTGCTCGCTGTGGCCATGGAGGAGACCCAGGACAGAGAGGTCAGAGGCGGAGTGGGAGGGGGAGTTGAAGTGCTGAGCCACCGGGAGGTCAGCTAGGTTATTGCGGACCGAGCGGAGGTGTTCGGCGAAACGATCGCCCAACCTCCGCTTGGTCTCACCGATATAGATCTGCTGACATCTAGAGCAGCGGACGCAATAGATGAGGTTGGAAGAGATGCAGGTAAACCTCTGTCGCACCTGGAACGATTGCTTGGGTCCCTGAAAGGAGTTGAGGGGGGAGGTAAAGGGACAAGTGTTGCATCTGCTGCGGCCGTCCTGCTGTGAGGAGGATGCATTTAAGCTGGAAAGAGTGCACAGAATATTTACAAGGATGTTGTTAGGAGTTGAGCCATAGGTAGAGGCTGAGCAGGCTAGGACTTTATTTCTTGGAGTGCAGGAGGCTGAGAGGTGATCTTATAGAGAGAGGTGTATAAAATCATTGGGGGAATGGATAAGGTGAATGGACAAAGTATTTTACTCAGGGTGGGGGAATCAAAGATAAGAGGACATGTGCTTAAGGTGAGAAGATCAAGATTTAATAAGAAACCTGAGGGGCAACTTTTTCAGAAGGTGGTGGATATATGGAACTGACAAAGTGTAGCAGGTGCTACAACAGCATTTATAAGACATTTGGAGGATACATGGATCATAAAGGTTTAGAGGGACATTGGGTAAATGGGATTAGCACGGATGGAACATCTTGGTTGGTGTGGACGAGTTAGGCCAAAGAGCCGGTTTCATTTCAATGCTGCATGACACCATGATTTAGCCTCTCTATATAAAGCAATGGTTTAAATACCCCATTATGATTTTGCCTTTATATGTGAAACAATGTGCATTTGGTTTAGTTTTATTGTCAATTGTTCCATTTCGTAGAATCGGCCCATCTCTTCCAAGCTGACCATGATGCCCCATCTAGGCTAATCCCACTTGCTTGCTTTTGGCCTAACGTTGCACCCTTTAAACTCCACACTGTGGAAGGCTTGATTGTCTTTTTCTTGACTGGATAGGACGCAAGCAAAATCTTTTCACTGTAACTCGGTACACGTGACTTGAAGGGTCTTGACCCAATACATCAGTCTGAAGAAGGGTCTCAACCTGAAACGTCACCTAACCATGTTCTCCATAGATGCTGCCTGACCTGCTGAGTTACTTCAATACTTTGTGTCCTTTTGTAAACTAAACTACACCTTTCCTATCCATGTACATGTCCAACATTTTGTGGAAGAAGGAAGTACAAATGCTGGTTTACACCGAAGATAGACACAAAATGCTGGAGTAACTCAGCAGCATCCAACAACATAACCACACTTTGTGTCCTTTTGTACACTAAACTACACCTTTCCTATCCATGTAACTGCCCAAATGTTGTTGAAATTTAATTTTAATATTTAGAATGTAATAATTAAAAAAAGAATGAATTAATATTTAAAAATAATAATAATCAATTTTAATATTTAAAATAATATGAATAATTAATTTAAATATATATTTTTAAATAATTAATTTTAATATTTAAAATAATAACATCTAAGTTAAAGGTACCTGCTTCAACTACCTCCTCTGGCAGGTCTGTCCACCAGCCTCAGAATTTGGGTGCCTCTGACAGAAGAAGACTCTTTAGGGGCAGTGCAACAGGTTTAGTGTTCCCCTTGCGCAGCCTGTGAGGCGCGGCGGACAGTGTTGTGCGGCGCACAGGCCGGCGCAACCTCGTTGTGGCGCGGGGCTGGCGGGGGAAGCGCGGCGCCGCCATATTGTCGGCAGTCGGTGTTTTCCGCGCCGAATCGGGCGGTTCGGAGTTAAAGGGGGGGAAAAAGGCAGCAAGCCAGCCGCGCTCGAAGAAAGAAAGAGAGGGAGGGGAGTTTTAAAAAAAAGAACGAGAGGGCTCGAACTCCATAGGCACACGCACACGAAAAACAAAAAAAAACTCTTCCCCCCTCCTCCCCTCCCTCAAGCAATTCCTCCCAAAAAGAGAAAGAAAGAAGGAAAAAATAAATCGGCGCTGGCAGGTGAGCGGATAAGGGGGGTGGTCGGGGGTGTGTGAGGGAGGCCGCAGGCGGCGAAGTTGTCGGGGCCGCGCATCAAGTCAGGGCGGGGTGAGGGAGGAGGGGATGGAGGTGGTGTTCATGTCCCCCTCGTGGGGTTGGTGGGGAGGGGGAGAAGGGAGTTTGTGGGGGCTTCTGACGGCTTGTAATATGTGGGGAATGGGCTGAATATGTGGGGTATGGGCTGTAATATGTGGGGTAAGGGGGGTGCTAATATTTGGGGGAGGGGGTTGTAATATGGGGTAAGGGGTGCTGTAATGTGTGGGGTAAGGGGAGGGGCTGTAATATGTGGGATAGGGGGTTATAATGTGTGCAGCCTTTTATGGAAGGGAAGCCTATAAAATCGTAGGGGGAAGGAAAGGGGGGGCTCTATTGTGTGTGTGTGGAGGGAAAGGGGGGGGGGGCTATAAATGTGTGGGGAGGGAGGGGGCTAATAAATATGAGGGGGGTTTGTAGGGACCTGTAATATGGATAGTGGGGAAGGGCCCTCTTTAGGGGATCATAAGGTAATGAGTATTTGGAGCAGAGTTAGGCCCAACAAGTCTGTCATTCAATCATGGCTGATCTGCTAACCCCAATCTCCTGCCTTCTCCCCATAACCCCTGACACAAGAGTCAAGAGTCAATTTAATTACACCCGTACATATCAAGAATCTTATCTATCACTGCCGTAAAAATATCTATTTGTTTTGGGTAATTGGAGGGAACACACACACCTAAATACGTGTTGGGCGGAGGGGAAAACCTAAATATGTTGGAGGGGCTAAAAATATGTGTGGGATGGAGGGGAAGGGCGGCCTATAAATATGGGTTTGGTAGGGGGTGCTGTAATATTAAAGGATGGGAGGAGACCTCTAATATGTGTGTGTGCGCGACATCCTGTAATATGCACCAGATAGACACAGAAATGTGGAGTAACTCAGCGGGACAGGCAGCATTTCTGGAGAGAAGGAATGGGTGATGTTTCGGGTCGAGACCCTACTTCATACTGGTTGGGGATAAGGGAAACGACATATATAGACGGTGATGTGGAGAGATAAGAACAATGAATGGAAGATATGCATAAAAGTGACAATGATAAAGGAAACAAGCCACTGTAAGCTGTTTGTAGGATGACAATGAGAAGTTAGTGCGACCTGGGTGGGGGAGGGATAGAGAGAGAGGGAATGCCAGGGCTACCTGAAGTTAGAGAAATCAATATTCATACCACTGGGCCGTAAGCTGCCCAAGCGAAATATGAGATGCTGTTCCACAGGGGTCTGGAATGCGTTGGGGTTGGGAAGTGGGTTTGTAATATATGTAGGGGGAGGGGGACCTGTGGTGGATTAGTTGGTGAAGGAGCCTATAGTGTGTGGGGTTGCGGGGGGAGGCCTGTAATAAATGATGGGGAAGGGGTATGGGTGGTTTTAATATGCTAGGTGGGGTGGTAGAAGGTGGTCTGTGATGTGTCCGGAATGGTGTGTTTCAGAATGGGACCTGTGATATTCCTGTGGAGGTTTTGAGTTATGGGAGTTTGCAATGTTCACTCTGGGAGGACAGGCTTTGGGAGGATTTTGAAGTGTTGGAGGCATAGACGGAGGGAGGGGTTTGTAATGTTCCCCTGGGGATGGTCAAATTGAGGGTGGGACTTACAGTTTTCCCTTGGAGGTTGTGTTTTTGTAGTGTTGGGGGGGTTGCTTGGCATTGTGTACCTTATGCTTTAGTTGGACAGTCATCTTTATACCTTGAACACTGCATCCAGTGGAATTTGAGAGTGACAGCCATGTGTTTCAAGAAACTGGCCCCATGTGTTCTCATTTACTCTAATTGTTGTTCCATCTTGACGATTAAGACACGAGATATTTGTAGTACTCTTTTATACGTATGTTTAGAGTAATATAGTTCTCTTCCTAACAGTGAGTGAAAATTAAAATAACGACATTTACTGAAAATCTGCAACAATATTAGCAAATGCTTGAAATGCTCAGGAAATCAGTCAGCATCTGTGGAAAGAGAAACAGATAATGTTTCAAGTCAAAGTCCCTTCATCCAAACTGATGGTCTTTGACTTCAAACATGAACTCTTCTTTCTGCAGATGCTTTGCCAACACTTTTTGTCTTTTATTTTCTCTCCCATCCTGATGGTATTCCCTCGAAGAATAAAACCGGGCAAAGAGACTTTAATTTGCACTAAAGCCTAAACCTATGAAATCTGAAATCAGAAAAGCTCAGACCTTTGCCCAGACTTTTTCACCTATTTTGAATTAATACCTCATTATATGGTGGATAGCATAATCATTGTTATTGAATTTATATACAGTGGCCTGAATTATAAGTTCAGAGGTGTGTCAGATGCTACGATGATAGATGGAGAATTTACATTTAAACAATCAAATTAAAAATAGAAGCTGGTACCAATAATGATGACTATCAAACGGTTGTTTGAAAACCTATCTGGTTCACAAGTGTCTTCTAAGGAAAGAGACTTATGGATGTCTGCTTCCTAAGTTCATGAACAATTAGGGACAATCAAGGTATACATACAGTGGCAGGAAGATTGTTCCCGATGTTAGGGAAGTCCAGGACAAGGGGTCACAGCTTAAGGATAAGGGGGAAATCCTTTAAAACCGAGATGAGAAGAACTTTTTTCACACAGAGAGTGGTGAATCTCTGGAACTCTCTGCCACAGAGGGTAGTTGAGGCCAGTTCATTGGCTATATTTAAGAGGGAGTTAGATGTGGCCCTTGTGGCTAAGGGGATCAGGGGGTATGGAGAGAAGGCAGGTACGGGATACTGAGTTGGATGATCAGCCATGATCATATTGAATGGCGGTGCAGGCTCGAAGGGCCGAATGGCCTACTCCTGCACCTAATTTCTATGTTTCTATGTGATGTCAGTAATCTCATAAGTAAATGAATAAAAACATTATTGATGTAATTTTTGTCATATTTAGATGGAAGGTGGAAAATAAGCTTTACTAAAGTACACAGATGTTGAGTTTATGTGATCTAATGTTGGATTATTGCAGGAATATTCCGAATACAATATACTGTTGAAAATATTATTCTAGGTCTTCTAATTTATAAACTATGAATTGGGTATCTCATGACTATTAACCTTTCAGAAGCCTGAAGGCTTTTTGAGACAATTTGGTGTGAAATATGTTGAAATAGGACAGCAATGTATGAATTGAAAGACTGGGTCTGTAGTATTGAACGCTTGCAGAAACCAGGTCTCTGTGAATTTCTGTGTCAGTTTTCAGTTTAGAACTATATATTTTTAATTTCCATTCACCGTTTCAGGGTGTTCTATTTAAAGTGACTTAGAAATAGATGCCTTTAGAGATTAAAAAATATATAGATTTCACAAAAGATATTCCAAAGCAGCATTTCTTTGCCCAGAACTGTTCTTTCTTAGTTACCGTATTTCCCGGCAATGAAGACGCTATTTTTTACCCAAAAATAAGGCACGAAAATTTACCTGTGTCTTGGAGGCCAAAGTTTAGGTTGTTAGCCAAGAAAGATAGACTTGGCTATCCCTCAGTACAGCAATATCATGAACGATGTTGCTGTACTGAGGGATAGCCAAGTCTATCCCTCATTGCTGGTAGCTGATGGGAAGCAGCTGTAATAAGACAGCGCTGCTTGGGGGGGGGAAGAATTCCTTTCACAGCGTGTGGGGAGTCTGGCCAGGGGTAAAGTTGTGGGGAGGGCAGGAACGTTGAAAAGGAGGGGGTCAGGGATCATGCCAGCAACTCACTCACCGCTGTCGCTGCGCACCGGGCGTGGAACTACCACATTGTGGCCGCGGCGGGAAGTAGCTCGGGTGGCTGTGAGCGGCCGCCGGGACCGGACAGCGGAACCGGCCACCACCTCAGCGCCTTCTGCCGGCCCGCTCACCTCTGGCAATGCTCTCTGTCTGAACATCTCTCTCCTGCTGCTCGCCGGCCTCGCTCATGTCAGCCGCTTCCCGCAAATCCTTGAATTCCGAATGCCGCCAGGAGCAGGACATGGCCTCACTTGCTACGCTGGGTGACACTGCACGGCATTCACTGCCCGGTCCGTGTCTTTCAATGTAAATTTGCATGTGGACATGCTTTGGAGGTGTGTGGCGGTTGTCGGTCAAGTGACAATAACAGAGAATAAGAATGCTGCTGCCTTGTCAACAGACGCTCACAAAAGCAGTTGGTATTAGTTTTGAAATTCTCATTATCACTATTTTTGACCTGGCTTGGAGACAGTGAGGGGACCAGCTCAAGAGCAAAGATCATAGAGCGGAGCGGGTCAGCATCAATGAATAACAGGACAGCGGGCGTTAGAGCTTACTCCTGTGTCAGCGCGAGTAACCTCAATTGGTCCCTTGAACTAGTATTGTCATTCAATAAGATCACAACTGATTCAACTTGTCCCGGTGTGCTCCCGTTTTTCCCACCTTCTCTCCACCTGCCATCACCCTCCACCCCCCACCCATTCAGTCATTCAGAATGGAGGAGATCTGGAAGCCTTGGGCAAATTGAATTGTTACTCTCTTTATTTTTGTTTTTTGAGCGTGAGAAATTCTATGTCCCGCCAGCTTTTTTTCAAAATTTAGCAGCTCAAAATGGGGGTGCGTCTTTGACGCAGGTGGGTCTTCATTGCCGGGAAATACGGTACTTGGATTAGGGAAGATGCCGAGGAAGATCATACTCTATTGTGTCTATTTAATCCATGTTACTTAATTCAAATTATTAGATAGTTCAAATTATTTTCAAAATGATTCAACTTATTTCTATTTTACTAACTGAGGTGCAGAATTTATGGCTTTTAACAACTTTAGCAAGCTGTGTTTCTTTGCAGGAAAGAAACAAATGGGATGTGGTATAATTGTGCAGGTAGCTGAGACGAGAAACTATTTACTTGGAAATGGGGAGCAACCAGTTTATTCATTTTATCTTAAAGTAGCTAATTTGGATGTGCAATGGTTACTGTTGAAAATTACTAAAAGACTGAGGTATTTACAAAATATAAAAGAAATGAGTTAAAATAAATATTTTCTATTTTGATGTTAAGCAGAGCCATTGAATAGAAATAAAAAACGAGTACAAGAAGAAATTATACAGCATATCTGTCAGTGCATAAGAGAAGATAGAAGATCATTAGAGATGGGAGCAGAATTAGGCCATTCGGCCCATCAAGTCTACTCCGCCATTCAATCATGGCTGATCTATCTCTCCCTCCAAACCCCATTCTTCTGCCTTCTCCCCATAACCTCTGACCTAAAGAGTTTATATGAAACATATCTATATTTCTGATGTGATGGATATGTTTGATTCCCTTGAAAGTTTGGACTTCACTTCCTTGAGGTGTATTCTGGTTTGTCCGTAACTCCCAAATTGTGAAGAAATGAGTCACAAGATGTGAGAGATGGAAAGTGAAGTGATAATGTGAATATCAATTTCACAGAAGCACTGAAAGGTTGCAGGACATAAAGTTAAACCATTGGCACATTGAACCTGTGCCATTCATTCATCAGAGCATTCTAGCTATCCCAATTGTCTTCCCTTTCCTCAACAGAAGAGTTTTAAAGGCAGTTTGATAAAGACATGTAGCGTAGAGATGAGCAGAATTGTGACATATAGAGACATACTAGACCAAGTTGGGCCCCGTCCCCCAATCAATATTCCACCACTGACCCATAGTCCCCAACTGCGGAGGCGCGGCTGACGGGTTCCTGTTGTGACACCAGAGATCCCTGTTGTGACGTGAGTCATGGCAACCCTCCCCCAACTGCGCAGGCGCAGCCGCCAAGTAGGAGCGTACCTGCGACATTTTTAAAATTCAAAATGGCAATAAACTGTAAAATATTATATCAATGTGCACGCATCTCACTCTCCAGTCCTCTATTCCCCATCTCCATTACCCCCTCTCCCCACCCTCCACCACCAACTCTGCTTCCTCCTCTCTCTCCCTCCGTCCCCCATCTCCATTACCTCGCCACCCCTCTTCTTACCCCTATCCTCCTCCGTTCCCCCTCATCCCCCAGCGCTCCAGCCCCCGCTTCTTCCCCCTCCCTCTTCTTTCTCCCCTCCCCCGCTCACTCGCTCACCTCTCCCTCCCTCTCCTATTCCCTATCCTCTGTCCCACCCTCCATAACCTCTCTCCCCTCCCTTCCCCCTCTATCCCCAGCTCCCCCACTCCTCACCTCCCCCAACCCACTCTCCTTCCTCACCTCCCCCACTTTTCTCTCCCTATCCCCCTGCTACCCCACTCCTCACCCCCCTATCGCACCCCACACATAATGAAAATCACGATTTAAAAAAATTGAATTTCTCAATGAAAATCGTTTTTTTTTTTTAAAATAACCTAAACACAATTTAAACTGTTAATTTAAACAGAGTGTTTTTTTAGAATAAAATCAATGTCAATGAAAATCGTGATTTTCTTTTTACTTAAATGGCTGACAGGCAGGGCGTGGAAAAGTGTTTTTTGTAAAGTTTAAAATGTCAATAACTTGTAAAATAACATAAATCTGAACGAAACGTGGCTAATGCACACCCCAGGACAATGGTAATGTGGGCCAAACATTGTAGTGCTATCGTGTACCATTTTGGCGGAGTTTCCAGAATGAGAGTGTTAGTAATATATACTAGACCAAGTGGGACCTGTTGGTCCCATCTTTTGAATAACCCGAGGGACGGGAGGGGGGAGGGGGGGGGGGGGGGGGGGGGGGGGGGGGGGGGGGAGGGATCAGGTGGGGTTGACGTCACTCGGAGAGCGTGGAAGATTCTGTGTGTGAGACGGCTTGGAACAGACCAGCAATGTTACAAAATTTTGAGATTTAAAAATCAAGTCTTTAATTTATCCCATCAGATAAAGCATAAAAGGAAGTTTAATTTGACACCTAATTCACTTTCATATCTTCAGTATTAAAAAAGGTTATGGCCATTTTCATACTCGGAAATTGGCATCTTGTGCCCTATTGCTTTTTCATTGACTTAACACAAAAGCTGTGACCGAGAACATTTAAAAGCCGATAACTTTCTTAAAATTTAAGAGAAAGAAATTTTCAGTTATTATAGATTGAAGCATTCTGAAACAAATATGAAACAATCTTACTTAGATGACTTGAAATTAAAGCATATAATTAGTTAGTTACCTAATTGTAACTGATTACAAAATTCAATTACTAGATCTAAACATCTATCCATTTCTTAAGAATAGATTAACATTTTTAAATAACCTAAGTGTCCAAATAACATTCACACAAGAATTCAGAATATACCATAATTTTTAAATCTCATTGTCATGGGTTGATAGGCCAAATGGAGGGAATTTAATGTTTAATACCTGTAAATTAATGGCCATTTAAATCAGCTTGCGAGTGGATTTTCTGGAACGGGACCATTTGGAACGTTGAGGTTGCGGTGAATTTAGTCCCCCATATCGGCAGCAAATACACTGCCGGCTCTTAGGGGGGGAAAATGTGAATTAAATACATCTTAAGAAACACTTTTATACATAAAAATAAACTACTTTCTTTTACCTGGTCCTTCATAAAATCCGTCCCAGTTGTCGGCATTGACGGCTTCAGAAGCTGATTTTAAAATCATTCCAGCGATTAACTTGTCGGGTTAATTTTTTTTAAAAACACACAGAACGGCCGTAGGAACGATTCTTTAGCAACATCTTGCACTCCAACAAATATAATTCAGGACCAGGTCGGGAAAAAAACCCCGTTTTAACCCCTCCCCCCCCCCTCAAACGCGCCAAAATCGCGCACAACGCCAGTGGCAGAATTGCAGCGCCACTGAAGGTAAGTTTTGTAACATACCTACATTGTGACGTCGTCAGCGAAAGAATTTAAAAACAAGTATTTTGATATTTTTAAACATTTTCAGTAATCTTGAGAAATAAAGCATGAAATGTTCAGATAAGGTGATTTTACACTCGACGGGAAAAATGTGAACCACAATATGTAAATATTTTATCGTTATCGTGTAGTTTTTTCGCGAAGATGTAAAAACACATATACACACGTACAAGATCAGACTTTTAATAAGTATATGATATATTTTTTATATATATATATTTGTGTGTGTGTGTTTGTGCGAGACCAAGTGGGACCCATTGGGTCCCTGTCACACGGGAGGCCTGGTCCCCCAACGCAATATTCCACCACTCACCCATGGCCTCCATGGGAGGCCTGGTCCCCCAACGCAACCCGTTCCCCAAGGCAATATTCCACCACTCACCCGTTTCCCCAACGCAACCAGTTTCCCCCAATGCCATATTCCACCACTCACTCATAGCCCCCAACTGCGCAGCGGCTGCTCATTTTAAACTTAAAAAAACTTTAGTGTACTGTGACTTAAAAATATATTTTTTAAAGCCACTAGAATGGTAATGATTTCAAGGTCTCTGCTGAATCATTCAATGTACTTTCAAAAATTTGGAACAATCATCATTTTGCCTTGAACTCGGAAGTTGTAAATAGATTCAGAGATTGGAAGTCTGGGAAATCAAGATTTAAGTGCACTGTTATCTTTGGACTTAATCTATGTATATTGTCTTTGCTAGCACGAAGATATATTGGCAGGTATTAAATTCAGGAATGTCCATTTTTGATTTAGCAGTATTAAGTGATTTATTTCTATTGCAACAAGCTGGAGAGGGCATGGTTTGACATCCTGAAATATGCAAAGGATAACATCCGAATTAATTTACATTAATTATGGGAATGTTATTTTTGAGTGAGAAAGCAGGGTTAATGTATTGGAATTTTAGTTGAGTAAAATTCTATGCTTATTGCAGTAATTCTTGAGAACATTGCTTAAAATTGAGAGAGGAAATTAAATTGAATGCAGTATTACTCATTAGAATTTGTTGGAAAATCTAAGGAATAGGCTAGGTAGGCACCTCTTAAATATCATGATGAAAATGTGATAATCATTAATCATGAATGTTTCAATTTAAAATTCATAGCTGTTGCAGATGTTTAATATGTTCTCATTGTGGTGTGATTATTGTGATGATCTGGAGGTTACAAATATAGCCTGAATGGATTGTCCCAATATTTGTACCTGGATAACTGCAGATGAATTTTGGAAATCTGAATTGTGATTGATTACTTGAGTTTTTTTCTGTGCTATTTAATGGGCTGGATTAACCAATTTGATGTCTGTTCAAAGCAGCAAAACGTGTTCTTTGCAGTTTACCACTGAGTTTGCCGAATTCCTGACTGTGTTTGGCAGACAGGATCCGCTTCAACTGCAGATTGTCAGAGGCCATGTTTCAAGCCCCGATGTGCGCTGATTATATGATGCTTGATCCTCCTGGGTGATTGACAGGGAAACCTTTGTAGGTATTTTTCAGTTGTCTTTTGGATGGGAAGGGACCGCCCATCCAATTTAAAAGTGGAACAAAGCAGAGAAATATCACCAATGTGACGGCATTTAGATGGTAATCTGCCTTCCTGTTGTTGAAATCTCCCATAACAACCACAGCATTACTTTTATTACATGCTAATTTTAACTCCTGATTCAATTTGAGCCCTACGTCCAGGCCTGTAGATTAGTCCCATTAGGGTCTTTTTACCCTTACCCTTACAATTCCTTAGTTCTATAGTGGATGAGAAAGTGGGATAACATAGAACTAGTGTGAATGGGTGACGAATGATTGGTGTGGACTCGATGGGCCAAAGGGCCTTTTTCTGTAGTGTATCACTAAATTGAACTAAAGGCTGCTGTAGTCTGGTTTAACCCTGGTCTCTGGATTGTTAGTCCAGGTATCTGGATTACTGGATTACTAGTTTAGTCTTTTAATTGCTGTACCATTGATATTGCGGCAACATGTACGACATATTCTACATGTGTACGTCATCAAAAGATCAAGACTACAAGAATAATGCGCAAATGTACTTGTACTTGCACCTTGATTTTACAATGATAATTGATCTTGCTGTTGAAATTGAGTTTCATGGAAGATGGTAAAATCTATTTTCAATTAGAAATTTTTGGTTTGATAGAATTGCAGATAAGTTACTTGCAGATTTCTAGCACAGAAGAATGAAATGGTTGCTATTATAGATTCATAAGATGGTGAAACTAAGCATACTAATACCATTGAAATTGTATTAATAACACAAAGTAAGTGTACTATGTAGACTGCATCTAAGCCACAGATCATGTCACCAATTTCTTTGTTGGTGACTGAATGCAATCATGGCAGCACTTTGGGACTGTCATTCAGTATTGGAAAAGTGCAAATCTAATACTCTATTTACCAAGGAGGGAGACAAAACAAGAAACTAAGCTGGATAGCATAATATCTATCATTAGGAAAATATTTGAATCCTTTGCTAAATGAACAGCAGAATCTTTCCAATGTCAATATATAGTAAAGCAGTGCTAACACAGATATGGGGTTGAGTAGGTCTGTAAATGAGAATGGATAAGGGATTCAGTAGATTTAATCTATGTAGATTTCCAAAGCATCTTTGATAAGGATCCACCAAAATGGTTGCTGTACATGAAGAGATCTCATGGAAATGGAGAAAGATTGGCTATCTCAGTGGTTTTCAGTGAGGGGATGGATTGTGGGATGTTTGAAATGTGAGTCGTCATCTTCACCTATTTGAATATCTATGGTGGAGAAATTATTATTAGGTTGCGTATGTGAACCATTTGGTTAAAGTTGGTCACCTGAAAAAATTGTTTGAAAATGTAACAAGCAAAAATCTATCAGTGAATGGGTGAATTTCAATTTGGTAATTTGTACATAGTTGGGTTGTGTAGATTATCTGAGGAGGCAAGAATTTGGCAGATGGAGTATAATGTGAGGTAGTCATTTTGATAGGAAGAATGAAGAAACAGGATATTGTTTAAATGGAGAGAGATTACAAAATGCCGTTGTGGGGAAGGATCTTTGTGTTCTCGTTCATGAAACAATAGTTGCAGCAAGTCATTAGAACGTCAAGTGGAGTTTTAGTGTTTACGGCAAAAAGATTGAAATTTAAAGGTGGGAAAATCTTTCTACAACAGTATAAAGGATTGGTTCAGTTATGCTGAGAACACTCCTTATTTAAGGTGAAATATGCATGAATTGTTCAGAGTTTAGAAGGGATTGACTAGTTTGATAACAATAATGAAGTTTAGTTGATTAGTATATCTGATGGGGGGGTGGGCCAATAATCATTGGAATTTAAAAGGTTGAAATGTTATTGAAATGTACAAGCTTCTGAGGGGGAGAAAAGGCGCTTGAGAGATTCGGAAAGCCAGACAGCATATGTGGAGGAAATTGCGAAATTATTTTTTCGGGCTTCAGACGAATCTGATGAGGTGCAGGGCCGTCCCATTATTAAATAGCAAGTCCACAGTATTAAAAAAATAACAACGTATGAACACATCTTGAAATTGTAAGCAGTTAAATACATCTTAAATTAGCATTGCCTCTAAATGTTTGACAATCTGACATGCACAAGACCTCTGGTGGTGTGCTGAACAATTGGATTTTCTTCACTATTGGATGTTGTTCCTATTAATATCCCAATATAGTTTGAATTAATCATTTTAGATGCTACACATTATAATAAATGTTCTGGTGAATTTGAAGTGTACCGGAACTGGGGACACAGTAAGTTCAAAGGATATGCTAAAACCAGGGTCCTGCTGAGTTTCAAGAGAAGTCTTGAATTGGGGCCCAATGTGTAAGAAAGAACTGCAGATTCTGGTTTAAATCGAAGGAAGACACAAAATGCTGCAGTAACTCAGCGGGTGAGGCAGCATCTCTGGAGAGAAGAAATGGGCAACGTTTCGGGTCGAGACCTTTCTTCAAACTGATATCAAGAGAGGTGGCGGGACAAAGATAGAATGTAGTCTGAGACAACAAGACTAGTGGGAGAAGTGGGAAGGGGATGGAGAAAGAAAGCAAGGGCCATCTGAAGTTAGAGTAGTCAATGTTCATACAGCTGGGGTGCAAACTACCCAAGCAAAATATGAAATGCTGTTCCTCCAATTTGCGCTGGGCCTCACTCTGACAATGGAGGAGACCCAGGCCAGAAAGGACAGATTGGGAGGGGGAGTTGTAGTGCTGAGCCACCGGGAGATCAGGTCGGTTAAGACGGACACAGTAAAATGATCGCTGAGCCTGCGTTATGTCTCGCCGATGTAGAGATATTGACACCTGGAACAGCCGATACAGTAGATGAGGTTGGAGGAGGTGCAAATCAACCTCTGCCTCAGGAAAGACTGGAAAGACTGTTTGGGCACTTGGATGGAGTCGAGGGGGGAGGTAAGGGCACAGGTGTTGCATCTCCTGGTTCTGAGACCTCACTCTTTCCAAGAGGAATTCCTGGTCAGGAGACAAGGAAGAAAACCTTAATTTTTTTTAACTAGTTGTGTTTAATGTTTTTAACTTAAAATTTTTAATGTCATTTTGTTATTTAAGAATGTTTCAAATTGGTTTGAATATATGGTGGTAGACATTTTAAAGGCTCCAAAATTTCCTTGAGTTTAGACAGGAGGAAAAGCTCTAACTCTCACAACTTGTGCTTCCTGATAAATACTGTCATGATGTTCTAAATGTGGGGGCATGGCAGTGCAATGCAGGAGACCGAATACTTGCCGAGGTTGATCAGCCTTTGGCATCCAACCCAGGTAATTGCAGATAAGCAGAACCTGCAGGTTGTGTGTTCAGGCCATTTTGCTCATTGTCACAATTGTGTTAGCTTGCAGATCTTCGTAATGGTTCATAATAGAGTAAGAACCAGCCACTGTGCTTTAAATATATAATGGAAATGGCAGTTGTAGAAGGGAACATTTGGTTTCATCTTTCTTAAAATGAAATTGGCTGTGCGTTCCCAATCCTTAACTTCAAAACAAAGTTTGGTGTAAATGGTGCTGTTTGCATGTGCTTTCCCCGTCTCTCCTTGCAGCACATTCCAAGCATTGACCATTCCATTCCAACAAAAAACTCTCTACGGAAATCTTCTATAAACACCCCCCTCACACCATAAAATTGTGCCTTTCAGTATTAGACATTTTTACCTGGGGAAAAACAAATCCTTGGATTATCTATCTCGGGGCTCTCACTTAACTTTTTTCTCTGTTGCTAGCCGGGCAACCTAGGCAGCTTTTTAGGTTGCCAAATGACAGTTTAGGTGGTCATCTAAGACAGCTTGCATGACGCGTGCAATAATGTGCTCGGACGAAGTGCGTAGTTACCAGTCGGAATTATGCTCGAAGCATTCACATATTATTTCTGCTTCAAATAAGGTCACAAACTAAACATATTCATCAATCAAGACATGATATATATCACAATGACATGCAGCAAAATTATAATACAGTATCTGTACTCTTTATATACATTGCAATGAATGCAATTTCTATTATTCCTTTCCACTTCCAAACAAAAATGTGTGTTGTAATTCCGTTCAAGAATATAGGGCAGTACATTGGCCATATAGTTGCTGCCTAAAAGTGCCAGAGACCCAGAATTGATCCTGAATATGGGTGCTGTCTGTATGGTGTTTGCTCCTTTTTCCTTTGATCGCATGAATTTTCTCCGTGTGCTCTTGCTTCCTTCCACATTCCAAAGGTGTGCAGGACCCTTTTTGAGACCCAACACAAATCGTAATATTTTCCTTTGTCCAGAGATTCAGTCTGACCTGTTGAGTTACTCCAGCTTTTTGTGTCTATCTTCAGTTTAAACCAGCATCTGCAGTTCCTTCCTACGCACATGATACTATACAATAGAACTTTATTAATCCCAGGAGGGAAATTGTGTGTGTGTGTGTGTGTTTATATAATATACACACACACACGCACGCACGTGTGCACACACACACACTTTGAGAGAAAATGAGAAAACAAAACTATATTTATATATGAATATATATTTAGTTGCTTTATACATATAGTGTTATATATTATATTCATATATATTCATATATAAATATACACTGTTTAGTTTTCTCATTTATAACATTGTTTACCGAATACTATGTTTACATATTCTGTTGTGCTGCTGCAAGTAAGAATTTCATTGTTCTAACAGGGACGTGAGAGAATAAAACATTCTTGACTTACATCGCTAATGCGTGGGATAAAACTAGTGTACGGATGATTGCTGGTCGGCATGGACTCGGTGGGCTGAAGGGCCTGTTTCCGCGCTGTATCTTTAAGTTAAACTAAAAACACTAAAACCAGAGGGAGTCTAAAGAAGGGCCTCTACCCAAAACGTCACCCAATTTCTTCTATCCAGAGATGCTGGCTGCTCCATGGAGTTCCCCCGCAAAATTAAAGCATGGAATAGTCTTCACCCTACCACAGTTACCCAATACAATAAATCTAAGGTAGCTCTTTTTTCCCCATGAACCCTTTTTTGCTTAAGTCCAAGTCGAGAGTCAAGAGAATTTTATTGTCATGTGTCCCAGATAAGACAATTAAATTCTTGCTTGCTGCAGCACGACAGAATATGTAAACATAATACTGAACAGGAGATAAAAGTTCAGTGTTTCTATGTACCAAAGACCATATATACACAATAAATAAACAGATAAAGTGCAATGGTGGACTTTGGTGGTGGACCCTTCACCACCTCTAGTTTAAAGTCCATTTGGAATATATTTGGAGTAACTCTTGCTCCCTGAAGCAAGAGTTATTCCAGCTCCAGGGAGTGATTCTGCGTTGGTTGACGGCGACCGGACAGCAATGGCGGCCAGATCTCCCACAATGCAAAGGGAAGGAGAAAGTGCACGGCGCCGACCAGTTGCTGTGGCAGTGCGCGTGTGCAGGGCTGCCGATGGCATGCTGGCCGTGGTTGTGCGCATGTGCAAGACGAGGATGTGCAGGACATGGCAGTGCGCATGTGCAAGGTAGCCGTCCATGCCGGCGGATGAGGAGCAGGCGGAGAGCGGAGACCCGGCCAAAGATCTTAGAGCGGCGGCCCGGACACGGATGGCAGACCGAGAGTGACAGAGAGAGATAAAGAGGGGCCCGCTCAGAGCTGAACGGCAGGTGTCACGGGTGCTTGCCAAGCCGGGCAAAATGGCACGGCTTTTAGGTTGCCCAGCAGGACTTTAGATGGTCATTGGCACCCGGGCAACTGTTTATTTCGAGCCCTGTATCTTTTTCATGCCTCTCATAATTCCATGTATAATCTAAGTTTGTCCAACTTCTCGTAGAGAATGAAATTCTGATGCAGGGTTTTGACACTAAACATCAACAATTTCTCTCTCTCTTCCCCACCCCCCTATAAATGCTGCTCGATCTACTGATTTCACCCTACAGATTTTTTGTTAACATCCGAGCATCCTAATGAATCTTTTGCACCCTCTCTGAAGCCTCCACATCCTTCCTGTAATGCGGTGACCAGAACTGTACCCAATATTACAAATGTGGCCCAACCAAAGATTTATACAGCTGCAACATGTCTTCCTGATTTTTATATATGTCTTTCTAACAGTGGCCCACCCACTGAAGGCAAGAATGCCATACACCACCTTTAGCACCCTAGCTTATTTCCATTTTCAAGGAGCTGCACACATGCCCCCAAAATCCCACTACATCCATGCTCTGAAGGGACAAACCATTTATTTGTATACTTTTCTCTTGTATTTGGCCCCCCAAAATAAACAAACAAATAAATAAATAAACACATAAATAATGAGTGAATAAGTTTATTTGGTCAAGTATTCACATACAAGGAATTTGCCTTGGTGCTCCGCCCTCAAGTGACAACAACATACAGTGACAGTTGGGAATGACACATAAAACACTAAACATTAATAATAAAACATTATTGATTATACATGTGAATTAAATAACATACCAGAGCAAAAGGAGGTTACAGATTTTTGGTTATTTTACTATTCGTGGAAAAAGCTGTTTTTATGTCTGGCTGTGGCAGCTTTGACAGTCTGGAGTCACCTTCCAGAGGGATGTGATTCTGTGGCCAGGGTGAGAGAGGTCAGAGATGATCTTACCTGCTTGCTTCCTGGCCCTTGCAGTGCACAGTTCATCAATGGAGGGAAGGTTGCAGCCATTAACCTTCTCAGCTGATCGGACAATTCGCTGCAGCTTCCGGATGTCGTGCTTGGTGGCTGAGCCAAACCAGACCATGATGGAGAAGGTGAGGACGGACTCTACGATAGCCATATAAAATTGGACCATCATTGCTTGTGGCAGATTGTGCTTCCTCAGCTGTTGCAGGAAGTACATTCTCTGTTGTGCCTTTTTGACTGTGGAGGCGATGCCATCCACTTAAGGACCTTGGAGATGATGGTTCCCAGGAACTTAAAAGATTCCACAGGTGTGACTGTGGTGTTGTTGATATTGAGTGGGGTGAGGGGAGGGGGAGCTCTCCTAAAGCCTACTATCAATTCCACTGTCTTAAGAATATTGAGCTGGGATATGAAGGTTGTTGTGATGGCACCAGGCCACCAGCTAAGTCACTTCCTGTCTGTAGGCAGAATCTTCCCCATCCTGGATCAATCCAATCAGGGTTGTGTCGACCGCTAACTTGAGAAGCTTGACAGAGGAGTCAGTGGAGGTGCAGTCATTGGTGTAGAGGAGAGGGAGAAAAAGTGTAATGCCTCACATGTTCTTGGATTAAACTCATCAGCGTCTTTGTCCAAATATCACAAACAACAAAGAAGCGAACATTGAATCCCGTGGGACACCACTGGTTACAGCACACCAGTCTAAGTAATACCTTTCCGTAATTTTTTTTAAGATTTATCATCGAAAAGATTAATGTTCTGAGCAATCAGTCTTAAGTATTAAAACTATTACAATCACTGTTTTATATACTACGTCACTTTATGTCAAGGGCTTGTCGTCAGGGGGTGTTTTTTGTTATTAGTTTCATACTGCAAACTCAAAATTGAAGACATCCTAAATCCCAAGTGAAAATGTAAATAAGATCTGCGGTGTTAGTATTGAACTGCCTTGAAATGCAGAACTGCAGAGTCATGTGGCTTCATCAGTGTGAAGAGCCATTTCCAGTTGGTGCTCTCCACAACTTTCTCTGCACTGGTTCAGAATTCTGTCGCAGAAGCCTTTTTGTCATTTTGCATGTCTTTTCAATAAACAGAAATGTGAGCAGGGAGAAATTGATAACCTAGCTTGCTTGTAGAGTTAGGCGTCCTTTGCTGCCAATTTTTTCTCCATATCCTTTGGTTCAGTTTTAGTAGTCCTTAATTCTGCTGTTGTAAACATTACTCTTGGCCAAATCATAATTCTGATTTTATATAATGTCTTATTTTAACATTTTCCCTTAAATCCAATCAAGATTTTGGAAATTCATGGATGTTCTTGCAGCAAATTTGTAAAAATTAGAATGTTAAACATTTATATGTTTCAACGGTTGACCAATGTATTGTGCTTCCATAGTCTTCTTTCATTTTAAATGCTCAGCATTTGCTATATTTTCTTTGAAGAAATTGTTCGCTTGTCTCTTATCTTGGCACTTGCTGCACAGTTTGAAATGCATCATCCAGGAATTGCTGAATCACATTTTCTTGATCATTATTTCCCTTTTTTAAACATTATTGGTGGCATCAAGACTATATGGAAAAGATCAGTGCTAGACTTTTTTTAAAATAGAGCTGATACAACTTAATGTTTGCCTTATGTGGCGCAGTGCTGTCAAGGCATACAGTGTGTTCAGAAAGTATTCAGACCCCTTCATTTTTTTCCACATTTTGTTACGTTACAGCCTTATTCTAAAATGGATTAAATTCATTTTTTTATCATGAATCTACGCACAATACCCCATAATAAAAAAGCGAAAACAGGTGTTTAGAAATGTTTGCAGAGCAATTCAAAAGAAATAGCTGAAAGATCACATTTACATAAGTATTACTCAGTAGTTTGTTGAAGCACCTTTGGCGGTGATTACAGCCTCAAGTCTTCTTGGGTATGACGCTACAAGCTTGGCACGCCTGCATTTAGGTAATTTCTTCCATTCTTCTCTGCAGATCCTCTCAAGTCTGTCAGGTTGGATGGGGAGCGTTGATGCTCAGCTGTGGTATTGGCCAGGTGATGAGCGGTGCCTGGTTTCCTCCAGACGTGACGCTTGGCATTCGGGCCAAAGAGTTCAATCTTGGTTTCATTACACCAGAGAATCTTGTTTCTCATGCCTTTTGGCAAAATTCAAGGGGGCTGACTTGACCCTTTTACTGTGGAGTGGCTTCCTTCTGGCCACTCTACCATAAAGGCCTGATTGGTTGAGTGCTGCAGATATAGTTGTCCTTCTTGACAGAGGAACTCTGGAGCTCTGTCAGAGTGACCATCGGGTTCTTGGTCACCTCCCTGACCAAGGCCCTTCTCCCCCGCTTGCTATGTTTGGCCGGGTGGCCAGTTCTATGAAGAGTCCTGGTGGTTCCAAAGTTCATCCATTTAAGAATGACGGAGGCCACTGTGCTCTTCGGGACCTGCAATGCTGCTGAAATTGTTTTATACCCTTCCCCGGATCCATGTCTCGACACAATCCTGTATCGGAGGTCTATGGACAATTCCTTCGTGTTCATGGCTTAGTTTTTGCTCTGACATGCACTGTCAACTGTATGACCTTGTATAGACAGGTGTGTGCCTTTCCAAATCATGTCCACTCAATTGAATTTACCACTGATGGACTCCGACCAAGTTGTTGAAACATCTCATGAATAATCAATGGAAATAGGATGAACCTATCAATTTTGAGTGTCATAGCAAAGGTCTGAGTACTTATGTAAATGTGATATTTCGGTTATTTCTTTTTAATTACTTTGCAAACATTTCTAAACACCTGTTTTTCACTTTTTTATTATGGGGTATTGTGTGTAGATTGATGATTTAAAAAAAAATAATTTAATCCATTTTAGAATAAGGCTGTAAAGTAACAAAAAGTGAAGGTCTGAATACTTTCTGAATGCACTGTATTATGCTGAGGTTAACTCTTGAGTTATGTGATTATGAATTTGATTTTAGAAATTAGACCTTGATTTCTGTTTAGTCATTTTTATATATTTTCCATTGATACGCTTTCTTGCATATGCAAACTGATTTCAAAATGATATGTTTTGAATGTAGCAATAATACTTAATTTCTGTTTTAATTTTGTCTTGAATAACCTACTTGGGTTTAGAGACTTGTAACACAACAGTTGATTGAGAGGGAAATGGTGTAACTTTTAAGTTGAAATCAGTCAGTTGCTGTAAACTGTGGCTTTTAGGCTGATGTTCCCAGCAGTATTAAGCAACTGAATCGTCACATCTATGATAATAGGCAAGTATGTTTAACTTAAGAACATAAAATAAGAAATGGGAAAGCAATAAACTCGTCAGTTTGGTGCCATTTTCAAGTCACAGTTGTTGTAAGTGCAGGGTTCTTGACTTGACCACGAAGGCCCGTTGTCCTGGCGGCTTTGCAGAGTTGGCCAGGTGTAGCCGTGGTGTCCTCCGCCACTGCTCTACCGCTGAGGCCGCGTGCGGTCCATGTGCTCAGACACTGGGAGCAGCGCCCGGACCAGCCAAGCCCCAGGTTGCTGCAGGGCCTCCAGCCGTCGAGGCTGTTCACTCGCTCCCCTCAGCCAGTCTGCTTACCGGCCCTCCAGGTGGATTCCCGTAGGTCCCCTGTCCAAGGTGGGTGAGCTGTGCCCTCTGGGTGGGTCCGGTCCGCGGGTCCTCTGTCCGTGGCGGGCGGGTCTTGAATCCAAGGCGGGCGAGTTAGTCCTTCTGGGCGGGTTCCGTTTTCCAACGTGGGTCGCGGTTCTACTATCCATGGTGCTTAAGTTGGGCCCACCGGGCGGGCAAGGCCTCAGTCTCCAGGGGGCGAGCTGAACCTTCTGGGCGGGTCCCCTGTCTACGGGCTGGGGCTCCCCCGGATACTCCTGATCTACGTGATCTTTGAATTTGCCCATTTCCTCGCCAGAACTGCCAAACCCTTGATCCCTCTAGTTCAAAAATCTATCTAGGCCCTGTAAATACTTAAGAATGCATCTCTGAAAGACAGTTCTGAAGTGTAGTTTGTCGTGCAGTGCAACACAAGTTGTCACCCATGAAGCAACCACCATTTGCTAACTCACCCACTTTTTGATTTGCGTCCTGTTACACTTCAAAATGGTTTCCTTGAACAGCAGCAAAGCAGCACAATGATATCGATAGTACATTGGTTTAGAATTGCCACATGTACCGAGATACAGTGAAACACTTTGTACAAATCTTTCCTTACATGAGTGCGCCAGGTAGCATAAAAGATAAAATAAACAGTGCAGAATTATAGCTACAGCAAAAGTGCAGATTTTTAAAAAGTGAAGGGCCACAACGAGGTAGATTGGAAGATTGAAAATTCATCCTTAGCATATGAGAGGTTTGTTCAAGAATCTGATAATGGGAAAGAAGCTGTTCTTGAATCTGGTGGTGTACTTTCAAGCTTGTGTATCTTTTGTCCAATGGGAGAAGGGAGAAGAGAAAATTATTGGGGTTTGAGTCTAAGTCGGTTGCTTTCCTCCAGCAGCGTGGTATTAATTAAATCGATGGGGGACGAGCTGGTTTGTGTGATGATCTGGGCTATGTTCACAACTCTATTCAATGTCTTGCGGTCTAGAGTAGAGCAGTTGCCCGTGTGGTGCTGGGGGTCGGGGGTTGAATCACCCCGATGTCGGGGTCCGGTGCGGTCAGTGACTCTGGGTGGACGGAGGGACTAGACTGTCCCCAACTCTGCTGCAGCTGACGGGAACGTTGGCGGGTTTAGTCCGTAGCCGGACATCGCTGACCCCTGGGGGAGAGTGGGGACTGTCCCGGGGGATCTGTTCCTTCGGCCGCTTGCACCTTGTTGGTCGGGTTCAGACTGGAGGGTGACTCCAGCCCCGGGGGGTCATGGGCTGGGACTTGCCCTCAATCCGCCGGCACGCTGCTCTTTCGCAAGTCAATGTGTAGCAGTGATTTTGTCGGTTTTCTCTCACGGTTACTCCTATTTCACAGCGCAAAAATTGACCATTTTGGCAGTTTCAAACAGGTAAGAACGTACGTGTTTCGTGTGTTATTAGTGTATGCCGGAAGCTGCCTTGCACTCCAGAAAGATTGAGCTACTCCGTGCGTCACGCCCTTTGACCTGATGACCTTGCGTGCAACCCCCTCTATTTCCATGTTTCCATATCCTGAATTGGATATAATGCGATTGATGAATTGGGGAATGCTGTTTGTATTATGTTAGCTGAATTGGTTAGAGCATGATTTTAATTGGGAACTAGAGAACCACTTATGTTATTTTGGAAATATGCATTCCAGTTTTTTTTCCCGTTTTGTCAAAAAAAAGTGGGGTGGGGGGGGGAATAATTACCTCCCCACGGTAATCAAATGCCATCGTCTCTTAACACCGTCCCGTTTGCAGTTTGCCACACGCCATGTGGGGGACACAGCAAACATGTGGAGTAAGGTGCTCTGGTCAGATGAGACCAAAATTGAGGTTTTGGCCTAAATGCAAAACGCTATGTGTGGCGGAAAACTAACACTGCACATCACCCTGAACACACCATCCCCACTGTGAAACATGGTGGTGGCAGCATCATGCTGTGGGGATGCTTTTCTTCAGCAGGGACAGGAAAGCTGGTCAGAGTTGATGGGAAGATGGATGGAGCCAAATACTGGGCAATCTTGGAAGAAAACCTGTTAGAGTCTGCAAAAGACTTGAGACTGGGGCGGAGGTTCACCTTCCAGCAGGACAACGACCCTAAACATACAGCCAGAGCTACAATGGAATGGTTTTGATCAAAGCATATTCGTGTGTTAGAATGGCCCAGTCAAAGTCCAGACCTAAATCCAATTGAGAATCTCTGGCAAGACTTGAAAATTGCTGTTCACAGACGCTCTCCATCCAATCTGACTGAGCTTGAGATATTTTGCAAAGAAGAATGGGCAAAAATTTCAGTCTCTAGATGTGCAAAGCTGGTAGAGACATACCTAAAAAGACTTGCAGCTGTAATTGCAGCGAAAGGTGGTTCTACAAAGTATTGACTCGGGGGGCTGAATACTTTTGTACGCCACACAGTTTTCAGTTTTTTATTTGTAAAAAAATTTGAAAACCATGTATCATTTTCCTTCCACTTCACAATTATGCACCACTTTGTGTTGGTCTCTCACATAAAATCCCAATAAAATACATTTACGTTTGTGGTTGTAACGTGACAAAATGTGGTAAAGTTCAAGTGGTATGAAAACTTTTGCAAGCCACTATGTATGTGTGTGTGTGTGTATATATATGTGTGTGTATATGTGTATATATGTATGTATGTATATATATATGTGTGTGTGTATATATATGTATGTATGTATATATATATGTGTATGTGTGTGTATATATATATGTGTGTGTGTATATATGTATGTATATGTATATATATATATATATGTGTGTATATATATATGTATATATGTATATATATATGTGTATATATATGTATGTATATATATATATATATATGTATGTGTGTGTATATATATGTGTGTGTATATATGTGTGTGTATATATATGTGTGTATATATGTGTGTGTGTGCATATATATATATATGTGTGTGTATATATATATATGCGTATATATGTGTGATATATATGTATATAAATACACACATGGGTATATTTCTCTAGTTTCTTGTGATCTCTTCTAACTTTGTTGAACCATTTTGTTCTTTCATTCAACCTCTCTCTCTCTGAAATCCTAATATTGTGAATAAAGTATCAATGAACACATGGCAAGATATTTTTTCATTCTATATTAGTGAAATGAAATGTAGTGTATACATACCTACATTGATGTAGAGGCGCGAGCTTTAGACATGAATTTTTAATTTAACATATATTTGAGGAAAATATAACGTATATTTGAGTTATTTGCGTTTACGTACCAATTTATTATGATATTTGGGTTAACGTGCCAATGAAGACGCACCACCATTTGAGTTACTAAAGTTTGAGAAAATGTTGGCGGGACAGGATCGAGGGTTTGGTTTAGTCCAGGGGTCCGCAGCCTTTTTTGCACAGGGACCAGGACCTTTCGGGTCTAGCTGCAGTTCCCAGGTCACCTGCGAGCCCCGGGTCTAGCTGCAGTTCCGCTGTCCGGTCCCGGCGGCCGCTCGCAACCACCCGAGCTACTGAGTTTTTAAATGTGAATATCTCATAACTACACATTTGTATGTTAGCAGTATGTTGCATCAATCCACACAATTTTAAATAATTCTACATCAAAATTCATAAACAAGGATAACACTTTATATTTCTGTCATTTATGGTAAGATTTACATAATTTACATTGTTTTATGTGTGAGATGTACAGGGTGTTCAGACCAAAGACGGCAGTTCTTTGACAAGTACTCCGTAGTCCTGTGTAAGATCTTGTCAACGAGTATTCTGGACCAACTATCGACACCTGAAATAACAGTAAAATATCATATAGAATTAACGTATAAGAATAAATTTGATTATAACTGCATACCTGCAGAATGGATGATATGTCACTTAAATGCAATTGTTTTCAGGGGTGGGGAGAGACATGTATATTGAAGATGCATTTTTCCTCTAATAGGTCGATTTCAACGGATGAGTGGTGGACTATTGCGTTGGGGGAACGGGGCCCAATGGGTCAGGGGTAGGGAGGGGAGAGAGGTAATGGAGGGAGGGTGGGAGTGACAGAGGATAGGGAGTGACTGAGGGTAGGGGAAAGGAGATGGGGAGGGGAGGAGGAGCGGGGAGAGAAAAGGGAGGATGAAGGGGAGCGAGTGTTGGGGAATGGGGAAATGAGCTGCAGCTGCACAATTGGGGGCTATGGGTGAGTGGTGGAATATTGCGTTGTGGGAACGGGTGAGTGGTGCAAAATAGCGTTGGAGGAACGGGGCCCAACGGGTCCCATTTGGTCTTATGGGACCCGTTGGGCCCCGTTCCCCCAACGCAATATTGCACCACTCACCCGTACCCCCAACACAATACCACTCACCCATAGCCCCCAATTGCGCAGCTGCAGCTCATTTCCCCATTCCCCAATACACTCTCATCTTGTTTGGATGTCTGCCTGTGTGCGTGCGTGTAAGATCCTGAAATTACGCCAAAACGGTACACGATAGTGCTAAAATGTTTGCACCACCTTACTCACAATTGTCCTGTCGTGCGTTTTCGACAGGTTTTGTCAGATTGATGTAATATTTTACAAGTTATCACATTTTTAATTTTGCAAAATCCAGTTTGAGAAAGAATCACTTCAACACTTCAGTGCCAGTTGCTGGCAGTTACAGCTACGACATCACAATGGGATCTCATTTGCAATCATAGAACACTTAATCCCGACAGAGTGAGGCTGAACAGGAGGGGGAGGGGGCAGAGTGAGGCTGAACTGGAAGGGGAGGAAGTTCTGGGGAAGGCAGGGGAAGTGGAATTGGTACCAAGTGCTTGCATTTTTTTCAAAGTTTAAATAGAGAGAGGATGAGGGGCTATGGGTCAGTGGTCGAATATTGCGTTGGGGAACGGGTGAGTGGTGGCATATTGCGTTGGGGGAACGGGGCCCAACAGGTCCCACTTGGTCTAGTTCCTTCTAACTTTATAATAGTAGGCAAGATAATTTATGAATCGTGAATATTGTGTTGATACAACCCTGTGGAACTTCTTTGATGTCCAGAGGCTGGGATTATTGACCTCCAATTTGTTTTGTGGAAAGAATGATTCTAATCTTTGTACAGTGGGCAGACTGGAAGAATAAGTGCCTCTTGAACAGCACTGATATTCTTTCAAAGTTAAAGCAAAAATGGTTAGCGTAAGAAAGTGGCTTTAAGGTAATTGGTTTGTTCACACAATATGGAACTCTTGGAGCTCCTTTTCCATGTTCACTGTTGTTAATAGCTTCCATCATGTTGATGATTGAGAGTATTTGAATTGGGAAGTAATAAGCTGGTAGACACAAAAATGCTTGAAGTTCAGTCTGAACAAGGGTCTCGACCCGATACTTCACCCATTCCTTCTTCTCAGAGATGCTGCCTGTCCCGCTGAGTTACTCCAGCATTTTATGTCTACCGTTGATTTAAACCAGCATCTACAGTTCTTTCCTACAAGTAATTAGCTGAATTGACTTGGCCTGCTTGTGGATTGAAGATAACTAGGTCAGGTCGATACCAGTTGCGCACCTTTGTATCATTTTGGAACAGTTTGATTAAAGATGCAACTAGTTCTGGAGTGCAAGTCGCTCCTAGCACAAGGTCCAGTTGATTCCTGTGTTCTCAGCCATTTCTTGAGACCGAGTTGTCCAAATTGAATTTTCTGAAGGATTGCTTTTATGATGACAGAGGTATACAGGAGAAAGCTAAGGTGGAGTTGACAGTGTTTACTTATCTTTTCATTTTGCCCCCTTTTGGGATTTTGAGAATCATTTTTGAGAATCAATTAAAAGTGTGCCGTGTATCCTGCAACTTTTCAAGCAGTTAATTTAACAGCCTGCCCTCTTCATAACCGAAAACAATAAATAAATACCTATGATTACAAGTTGTGTTTATTTCGCAAGTCAAGCAACGACTGTTAACTGTCTATAATATTTATAAGACTATAATATTTATAGATGCTGCTAACTGATTAGCATTCCTATTTCTCAATTAGGTTCCCAATTACTGGTAAGAAAATGGAGGCAAAAGGTTATAGGATAGTTCATTTAAAATAAAATTGGTTGTAGAAATTGGCCCGTATGTTCAATTTTCAGTCATGTAATAATATAACATAACTACGGCTGGTGTTTTAATTGCTGAATTTGTACTAAAACATCTTTCCTAATTTCTACCATTCATAATTAGCTAATATGTGCATTTAAGTAGCTATACTTTATTTTTGTTTGGAATTTCAAAGATTAAAAACAAAATTCTACAATTCTGCACTTCTATGCACATGCAGGAAAATAGCAAGTGCAGGAGCTGATCTTGATCAAAGTGTAGTAACCCTGGCTCAGCCTGTTTAGTAGCTCAGTGGCAAGGTTATTGTCCCAAGTGGTGGTTTGAATTACCCACAAAAGAGTTGGTTGTGTAGAGCCATCAAATTTACATTTGGCAATAAGATATAGGGGATTAATAGCATTGGGAATAAGGACGAGTATATATCGATTCTTAGTGATGATTATATTAGTTTGAATGGGTATTATGTAGTCAAGGTTTGGGCTAAAGCAGTTGAGGTTTGACTTGGCTCAAATATTGGTCACAGACTTTAAACTTTTAATTATCCTTTCAATTAAATGTATTTTCAATTACACCCAAACATACTCGCTTTTGGAAAAAATCCTGAGCGTTTGTACAGCTTTATTGTTGGGCACTTCCTTAAACTTTGTATTTAACATTTACATAAAGAGTGTATCTCAATAGCTGTTCTCTGCTACTTAAAGACCATTCCTAGGGCTGCCCTCTAATTGGAGTAATGAATAGTACTGCTTGTATTTTGTACAGGAACGTTTGGTATTTTTTGCATGTCGATGATATTTTGCTTTCTGAGAATTTTAGGTGCCTTTTTTGACAGTCCGCTTGGAGTTTGACAAAAGGCACCTAAAGGACTCTCAGACCATGAGAGAAGCAAGATTCTCTGGTCTGATGAATCCATGATTTAACTCTTTGACCTGAATGCCAAGCGTCACGTCTGGAGGAAACTCATCACCTGGCCAATACCATACCTGCGGTGAAGCATGGTGATGGCAGCATCATGCTGTGGGGATGTTTTTCAGCGGTAAGAACTGGAAGACTAATCAGGATCGAGGGAAAGATGAATGGAGTAAAGTACAGAGAGATCCTTGATGAAAACCTGCTCCAGAGCGTTCTGGACCCCAGTCTGGGGCGGAGGTTCACCTTCCAACAGGACAATGACTCTAAGCACACAACCAAGACCACGCAGGAGACAAGTCTGTGAATGTCCTTGAGTGGCCCAGCCAGAGTCCGGACTAGAACCCGATCGACCATCTCCGGAGGGACCTGAAAAAAGCTGTGCATTGACGCTCCCCATCCAACCTGACAGCTTGTGAGGATCTGCAGAGAAGAATGGGAGAAATAACCCAAATACAGGTGTGCCAAGCTTGTAGCATCATACCCAAGAAGACTTGAAGCTGTAATCGCTGCAAAAGGTGCCTCAACAAAGTACTGAGTAAAGGGTCTGAATAGTTATGTAAATGTGATATTTCACTTATTTCTTTTTAATTACTTTGCAAACATTTCTAAACACCTGTTTTCGTTTTTTTATTTTGGGGTATTGTGTGAAGATTGATGATAAAAAAAAAGAATTTAATCCATTTTAGAATAAGGCTGTAATGTAACAAAATGTGGAAAAAATGAAGGGGTCTGAATACTTTCTGAATGTACTGTATGCATTTTTTAATTTGTTTTTAATTAATTCTTTATTTCGAACAGAATAAAAGAATAAATATCAAGTGTGAACTTGCTTTTCAAACTCTGTATCTCTTGTTTGATGGGAGAGGGGGAAAGAGGGAGTGACCGGAATGAGACTGGTCCTTGATTATTTTGATGGCCTTGCCGAGGCAGCATGAAGTACAGATGGTCAATGGATGGAGGTTTGTTTGCATGGTGGGCTGGGCTAAGTCCACATCTCTCTTGCTGTCTTGGTTGGAGTTGTTCCCAAACCACACTGTGATGCATCTTGATTAAAATTCTCTCCGCGGTGCACCTGTAGAAGTTGGTGAGGTTTGTTAGGGACATGTCAAACTTCCTTTGCTTTCTAACGGTGTAAAGGCGTTGATCTGCTTACTCAGCCATTGGTTCAATGAAGCGGGTCCAGGACAAATTGCTTGTGATATTTATTCCAAAGAACATTTAAGGGTTCAACCATCTCTACTTTGGCGCCATCAATGTATACCTGGGTATGTGTGTCACCACTTCCTGAAGTCGATCATTTCTACTTTGTCTTGCTGACATTGAGGGAGAGGTTGTTGTCTTGGCACCAGGTTACAAGGATCTCGGTCTCCTTCCTCTACTCCATCTTGTCATTATTTGATACCCGGCCCAGTATGGAGGTGTCGTCTACGAATTTGAGGTGAGAAAATATAGAAGATGGCATTGCATTTTGAGCAGAAAAAGTTAAGGAGGCAATATGTTAGTAGAAATGATGAAAGGTTTTGATGGAAGTGTTGTTCTGTTCATTGAATTGCTAACTAAAATACATCATTTAAATCAGCAATTGAAGCAGAGGAGAAATGGGGCAATTTTCCTTGTAGAGACTGAAATGTGAGTTGGTTTGTAACATTCAAAATAAATAGATATACTGGATAAAGGTTATGGGGAAAGAGTGGGAGTGGCGCTAATTGGATGGTGCGTTCAAAGCACTAGTACAGGTGCAAGACTCGCGTCGCCTTCTGTGCCTTATAAAAGGCTATGCTTTGTGATCCTGTTGTCAATGTGTTTCTCTCAATGGGAGATTGAAATTAACATTCCCTTTCTCCAGTTTATTGCAAAAGATTCAAATAATAGAAGGGAAGATTGAATTGTATTCTAATGTTATGTAATTAAATTGATTTTGGGGGGTTTTATATTCTGTAGTATACACATGTGTTATAATTTCAAAGATTGAATCTGCTCTGTGTGCAGCAGTCAGTGTTCTTGTTGTAGAAACTCTTCTATTCCCTGGCATTGGTGGTTTATTTCTAATCAATTATTTTTTTTTAAAGGCTGCCATATGGTGTGGGAACAATAATTCTATTTCAGTACTTGAATATGGTACAGTATTTTAATGACGTTGTGACTTAAAGTCAACATAGCAACTTTTTCAAGACGGTGTTCTTTTGAGAAAAATAATTAAAAGTTAAAGGTGGAACAGTGGCGGATTTATTTGGTGTTACTTCATTAAAGTATATTTGAAATCCATTTGAATACATTCAAGAATGGTATGCTCAGTCTATAGCCAATGTATTCAGCACATTACAGGTCCTCTCCAGTATATGAATTGTTGCCATTCGGACACCGTCCAGATACTGCCTTTAAGACTAATTTTATGTATTTTTAATACCTCCCATCAGGTTTGAAAATGCACATCAATAAAAAGGACAATAGGAACATATGCAGTGTAATACCTACTGAATAACCAACAGCCTAAAGTACAAATGTACCACAACCAATTCTGCCTGCCTGTGGCCTGTAATTGATTGTTTCTTGGTCATTTTTCAGTCTATTTTACTGAGTGCTTTGAAACTTGTTGCATGTATTTTTCTGTTGATAATGGAATAGTTTTACAAACGTGTCTTGAGGAATGGATACAATAAGCAAAACTCGTAAAGATGCCCACTGTTAATCTATAACATTTGTGTTCTCTTAACAGTGGAAAAAGTGTGATCTAAGAGAGGCCCCTCCCACTCCATTGCTTGTCAACACCAAAAGTAATTGCTTGCCCCCAGCTGTTAAACCGCTCAACATCTGCTTCTGATCTGCCTCCGGTCTCCTCCAATAAGACATGGCAGGACCTGTGCCAAGCAGGGCCAGAGTTTATACTGAAGTGAATACACACAAACCAAGAGAATACTGGGATTATGAATCTCACGTGGTGGAATGGGGGTAAGTTTGCTTAAATCAGATTGCTTGAATGTTCAACAACAAATGTTGGTACTTCCAATTATGTATTATCTTTTGAAACCTAGGAACATGTTAAATGGTTCAGTGCTAATGAATTTAATTTAGTGTGCTTGTTACTTTAAGAAATATTCACTCAATTTGTGCACATTAAGGTCTTACGAATCTGCAAGTTGTGTAAGTTGTATGAATTTGTGTTGCCTTGGGCAGTGGATTAATTCCTTAGATGTGGGTTTAAATTTGACCCATCTGAACAGGTATTATGATTTAATCTGAAATGCAGTGATTTTGGAGATATGGAGCTACTTCGAATTGTCAAACTGGGCAAAGAGCCCTGGAGAATTGTTTGGCTACAAGTTTCTGATGTCTGAACACAAGAGATTTGCCCTTTCAGGAAAATAAATCCTCGAAAGAATTGTGACGGTACTTAATCTTGGGTGGTTGAAATTACATTGGTTTCTTTCATTCTGTGGGGGCATTTACCTTTTGCAGGGTTAGCTCCCTGTCTCCTGGTGCGAGTCCACCCACGAGTGACCTCGAGTTTAAAACAAATCAAACTCGTGGTAATCACGTAGAATTAATGTAGCGGGGAACGTCGGAACTCGTGGACGTAACTTAGCGACTCGTAACGCTAATGGCAGGTACTCGGGAAACTTGTTAACTCGTGAAAATCTCTCAACATGATGAAAGATTTCCACAAGTCAAATTTACTCTTGAAGTAAAAATTTTAAACTTTTAAACTTGTTGTAAGACCGTAGTAGCCCGTGAGTTTACCGTAGCGACTCGTGAGTCTTCCGTGGGCACTCTTTAACTCAGCGGGACAGGCAGTATCTCTGGAGAGAAGGAATGGGTGACGGGATGACGTTTCCAGAATTCTGCTGCGTCTTTGTGTTTCTCCAGCACTGTATGTTCACTTTTTGTCAACCAGCATCTGCCCTTTCTTGTGTATGACATTATTTGTATCCATGGCAGTTGATTGTCGCTCCCTTCAGTTTCCCAGGGGGTCGGGACGGGACTGGAGTTGGGAGGGAAAGGTTGGGGTGACTTAGTACGGGAGACAAGTGTAGGAGAGTTGTACTGAGTGTGTGGGCAGACACTTTGGTAGTGATTGCCCATGGGGTTCACAGATTGGCGAGAACATTGAAAGTAGAAACAGGTGTAAAATTTTAATCACTTGCCTGGGCTACCCTGAAACAAATGATTGCACCTATGACTAGGACCACAAAGATCAATGTGGGAAATGGTGCCTCACCACCATCTCTTTAATGGCACACACAAAATGCTGGAGTAACTCAGCGGGACAGGCAACATCCCTGGAGAGAAGGAATGGGTGACGTTTCAGGTCAAGACCCTTCTTCCCTTCTTCAAGGGCACTGCTTGATGCGTAATAAAGATTGGGCTGGTTAGGTCTAATCTGTTTCCGGGGAATGCAAAGGCAAGGTTGTGTCTCTGGACTGGTGGATATGGAATAGTGGATATTGGTGATAGTGGAATCCTCAAATCTACATCTATTGTACCTGGTTGTACCAACCCGTCGTTCATCTTGAGTTTACCCATGTGTATTAAAAGTGTTTGCAGAAGCCATGCTTTTGCATTCCTTTCCCCTGAGAGTCGATTTGTTTTTCCTTGAAACGAATTGGTACAAAATTGTGCTGTTGCTAAAATGTAGACCTATGAGGGTGCTTGGTCTGTACGATGCTAGTTTGTTTCTTTGTATATCTGTTGCTTTAGTAAATAATTGTAACCTTAAAGGTGACTAAGGTGAGGCCAGATGAAGGGTTCCAACTCAACTCACTGGCTGTTCATGTCCCTCCACAGATGCTACTTGGTCTACTTCAGTTATTCCAGCAGCTTTGTTTTTTGGCTCCTGATTCCAGCATCAACAGTGTCTTGTATCTCAGTTTATCTCCCCCCTTTTTTTCTTTTATATATTCCCACATAGCCTGTGTATCTCTAGTTTGTCCATCCACCTGACTATTAACGTTTATTACATAACAGGCCTCAGTTTTTTAACCAATTTAAAAATAACATAAAGTTAATCTAGAAAATACAGGAAGAGTTCAAATTGGAACATCAGTCATCAAAGCAAATATATATTCAGTTGGGATGCAATTAGTTTGCATAAACATGCTCAAGTGCAGCACACTGGTGCAGCAGTAGATTTGCTGCCTGACAGCACTAGAGACCCGGGGTCGATTGAGACAACAGGTGCTATCTGTACGGAGTTTGCATGTGCACGTCATCCCTGTGACCTCGTGCATTTCCTCCGTGTGCTTTGGCTTCCTTCCACATCCCAAAGATGTTCAGGTTTGTAGGTTAATTGACTGCTGTAAATTGTCCTTTGGTGTGTAGGGCTAGAACTAGTATTTGGGTGATCGCTGGTCGGCGTTGATGCGTTGGGCCGAAGGACCTGTTGCCATTCAGAATCACTGAACTAGATTCAATGTTATATTTCTATTTTGGAATCCACCAGCTTATGCTTTTAAAATGATTGTAGGTGTTTTTCTATAAATAATATTTTCAGTGTACCAGCATGGTTGATTTGTATTTGATGGGGGAAGATAGGGTGAACAAAAAGTGAGAAAAATGCAAGGTCAAGTCTATGGTTATAGGTTCTGTAAAATTAATTAAATGTTAGATTGACACCTTTTGCAGCCACTCTCAAAATGGAATCAGATGGTTGGGATTCCCTGTCCCAATTTAGAATCCAGTGCCATACTGATGGAATGCTCACATCAGACTTTAAACTAATGTTCTGGTTATCTGCTCATCTAAAATTCAATCCAGAAAGGGTCGGACTACTCCTAATACCTTGACCAAAAATATACGCTTGCGATGATGGGGCCTTGACGGTGTTGAAGCCTTGCCGTGGCAGTGAAGCCTCGACCGGCGGTCAATGAGAGCGTGGGGGGGGGGACCGCCGTGAGGGAGGGGAAAGAACAATAGAGGACCCGGCGTGGGGGGAGGGGGGGAAACAATGGAGGACCCAGCATGGGGGAGGGGGGGGGGGAAACAATGGACAATGGGGCAATGGGGGGAAGGCCAGGAGTGGGTGATGGAGGGAGAACAATGAACAATGGAGGATACGGCATGGGGAAGCCGCTGTGGGCGAGGGGGGGACGGGACAAAGGAGGAGCCGGCATATTTTGTAACTTTGTCAGCGCCATGGTTGGCCGCTATTTGTACACCTTGGGTATGCAAGCAAAAAATTTCACTCTGCTTTGTCACAAGTGACAAGAAAGTATTCTATTCCATTCCCTCAGACATCGGGTTGTATATGTCATTGTTTACGGGCTCTTATTGTGGAACCCATTTAATGTCGAGACACTTTGCTCATTTGGAGGACTTGAAGTTAAATCAATTCAGGGTTGTTCTTGATGAAAATTAATGAATGTGGGGAGATATTGAAGTGTTTTGTTTCCCTGAATGAAAACAATTGTAAAGTAGGGACCATGAAAGGTTAAAATGTTGATACATCTTTTTGCTTGGGGAACTACTTGCTGATTTAACATTTTTTCTTGGTTTAAAACTGATCTGTAAAAATGTCTATGGCTTATATAATCACCACAAACCCTAACTAGGAAATACTCAGGTGGCTTTCTGTTGTTCATTAAGACTTAATGGTAAACAAATGAAGCAGTGAGTTAGTGTAGAGTTTTCTTCAACCAAATTAAAATAAATGGGTTCTGAACAAATTATTTATTGCTCATGAATCAGAAATTATAATGGAATAGACATTCCAGAGTCAAAGGGGCATGGTTTTCTTTAAAAAAAAAATGTAATTGGGCTCCCTTTGCCAAATATTGCACTATTTTCCACCTGTTTACTGTGTTACATGAAGGTTTGTTACGGGTGACGTAAAAATATGCTGCCACATTTTCTCATTTGCTGATGGCAGAGGTCTTGCCAATAACATGGTATTTGTGTGATACTGCGTAGACTCGCCTTGTAATGCACAACATCACAATCCCAGGTGTGTGTGGGGTTCAGTTCCTTCACAGAATTTGAAACAGAAGTTGCAATTATACAAGAGATTCTTATTGCTTTTTTGTTAGAAAAGAACTGTGGTGGATTCTTATTCACTGGGTAAGTTTACATTTAACATAGGTGCTTAACAAAGACAAGGGTAGCTAATGTAACCTCATTGTTTAACAGAGAGAATACAGGGAATTTTAGACCAATTAGCCTGACATTGGTAGTGGGGAAGACGCTTGAATCGATTATGAAAGATGTAATAGCAGTGCATTTGGAAAGCAGTGATTTATGAAAGGGAAATCATGCTTGACTAATATTCTGGAATTTTTTGAAAATGCAACAAGTAGAATGGATAAGGGGGAGCCAGTGGATGTGGTGTATCTGGACTTTCAAAAAAAACCTTTGACATGGTCCCACACAAGAGATTAGTGTGCATAATGAAAGCACATGGTATTGGGGGTAGGGTATTGACATGGATAGAGAACTGGTTGGCAGACAGGAAGTAAAAAGTTGGAATTAACGGGTCCTTTTCAGAATGGCAGGCAGTGTCTAGTGGTGTGCCACAAGGCTCAGTGCCGGGACCCCAGTTATTTACAATATATATTAACGATTTAGTTGAAGGAATTAAATGTAACATCTCCAAGTTTGCGGGTGGCACAAAGCTGGGTGGCAGTGTGAGCTGCGAGGAGGATGATATGATGCTGCAGGGCGATTTGGATAGGTTGGGCGAGTGGGTGGATGCATGGCAGATGCAGTTTAATGTGAATAAATGTGAGGTTATCCACTCTGGTGGAAAGAACAAGATGGCAGATTATTATCTGAATTTGGTGTCAGATTAGGAAAAGGATAGGTGAAACGAGACCTGGGTATCCTTGTACATCAGTCACTCACTGAGAGTAAGTATGCAGGTACAGCAGGCAGTGAAGATGGGCCTTCATAGCAAGAGGATTTGACTATATGAGCAAGGAGGTCTACTGCAGTTGTACAGAGCCCTAGTGAGACCACACCTGGAGTATTGTGTGCAGTTTTGGTCTCATAATTTGAGGAAGGATATTCTTGCTATTGAGGGATTACAGCATAGGTTCACCAGGTTAATTCCCAGGATGGCGGGACTGACATATGATGAAAGAATGGATCGACTGGGCTTACATTCACTGGAATTTGGAAGGTTGAGAGGGGATTTTATAGAAACATATAAAATTCTTCAGAGATGAAACAGGCTAAATGCAGGAAAAATATTCCCCATGTTGGGGGAGTCCAGAACCAGTGGTCACAGTTTAAGAATAAGGGGTAGGCCATTTGGGACTGAGATGAAGAAAAACCTTTTCACCCAGAGAGTTGTGAATCTGTGGAATTCTCTGCCAATGAAGGCAGCGGAGGCCAATTCACTGGATGTTTTCAAGAGCGAGTTAGATATAGCTCTGAGGGTTAACGGAATCAAGGGATATGGGGAGAAAGCAGGAATGGGGTACTGATTTTGGATGATCAGCCATGATCATATAGCCTGTATAACCTTTGAGCCCTGGCTCGAAGGGCTGAATGGCCCACTCCTGCACCTATTTTCTTTGTTTATATGTTTATAAGACATTTGGTGAAAGCCATCTTGAGTTATCTATATATTCATATCATTTTCATAAGCATTGCGGTTCTGAAAAGCTTTTAATTCATGTAACAGAACCAATGTGAAGCATGTACAAATTAATACAACAGTGGAAGCCTGACTGCTTCAAGACAATCATATTTAGCACTGCTTCTACACAGAGTTGTTTGTCAATGTTATGACATTGGGGACTTTGAAATGATAGAACAGTACTAATCTGAATCGGTTGAAATGAGGCAGTAGTTTAAATTATTTTATTGTCCAGAATTGAAATGCAGATTAATAAAACTCAAGAAACCTGAGGACTGAACCTTTTTTAGTTCTGATGAAAATGAACCGTGATCTATAGTGCTTACTATCAGCAGCAGGAGTCGGGTTAAGAGTAGAGAACAACTGCTGTTTAATTATCAGGCACTGAAGAACATAAAGCAAGGTATTTGTTCAGAATATGCCTGGCCAACTTGTTAGGAGGCGATATGGACTCAGATTTTTTTTTAAACTGAATTTCTTTCTGCTTTGCAATTAATTAAACCATGACAATAAGATAAGGTGGTTGCGAGTTGGTCCCACTAGAGAACTGCACAACATTCCATGCTGGCACTTGTGCAGTGCTAAAGTAGCTTTGCACTGTTGGAGGTGCCACTTTTCAGATGCGATGTTAAACTTGGGTCTCAGCATGACTATCTGCGTTCCATTGGATTACTTTAAAGAAATCTTGCTTTTGAAATGTAATTGCTGCTGAAATGTAATAAATGAGGAAACCATTTATTGCACAGAAATATGTGCTTAATTTATTATTGGTGGCACGTTTACCGAGGTACAGTGAAAAGCTTTTGCTTGCGTGCTATCCAGTCAACGAAAAGACTATACATGATTACAAAACAAGCCGGTGTATAGTGCACAGATAAAGGGTACACCATTTAGTGCAAGATAAAGTCTGAGTATAGTTAAAGGTATCCAATGAGATAGATGTGTGGTCAAGACTGCACTCCAGCTGATGAGAGAATCGTTCAGTTGCCAGATAACAGCGTGCATTCGCCTTGGACCGGAACTGGAAACTGAGAGCTCCTGTACTCACCTTGGGTTTAAAGGTGACCTGAGGGACAGCTTTTTCATGGAGGGTGGTGCCTATATAGACTGAGCTGCCGGAGATACTGGTAGCGGCAGGTACAGTTGCCACATTTAAAATACACTTTGATGTGTAAGGTTTGGATGGATATGGACAGGTGCATGCTAAGGAAACTCCTTTGGTTAAGCAATATGGTCGGACGAGTTGGACAGTGGGGCCTTGTTCCGTGCTGCATAGCTTTGACTATTCTGCCTCTTTCTGTGCTGCTCTCTAGTTTGCATCAAACACCAGTTCAAAGCTTATATTGATTTTATGTAACAATTTTATATTGTTGATTTCCAGGAAGAACTTAACTGCCGATATCTTGATTAATTTTGTTCATTGCTTGGGCTGCTTCCTGGAGTTAGATCTGATGAAATGCAAACATACAATTTGACCTTGAATGCAGTTTCAGTCAGAATCTTCTCAAAAGGGGATGAAATTATTGTTTTCATTTTTTGTTCACTTTGGATTTCTACTACTTTCAGCATTTTCACTTTTTTTTAAATCAGTCGAGGAATGCATCAGCTTCTGAACCATATACCACAATTAAATTGAAATTGGCAATACCTTGATTACTCAGAGCTGTATTGATAAAAAATTACCATTTATACTGGAAGATTTGTGTAATGCCACTGACACATCAAGTTAGGCAATAGATGCATCTTTAAGCCATGTGTAACCTTCTGAGAGCAAAGTAACCCAAAATATAAATTCTGTAAGATTTATATATTCTCTGCCTCAGAGGGCAGTGGAGGCCAGTTCTCTGGATACTTTCAAGAGAGAGCTAGATGGGGCTCTTAAAAATAGCAGTCAGGGGATATGGGGAGAAGGCAGGAACAGGGTACTGATTAGGGATGATCAGCCATGATCACATTGAATGGGCGGTGCTGGCTCGAAGGGCTGAATGGCCTATTCCTGCACCTATTGTCTATATAGCCAGCATGAAGTTTTATCATTTTTTCTCAGTAGACCTTGAATTCTTATCTAAAAAGTAAATATTGAAGCTCCATGTACCTTACTAAAGCCACTTTTATACAATTCTGCTATGCCGACCAACTGTTAATGCGTCTCATCCATGTGTACAACCTAAAGCTCTATTTCTATAACAGTCTTTGTGCACACCCTTGAGCCATGTCTGTCACATTTCAACTACCACTAGCATTCTTTGTGTTATTGTAACCAATTCTATGTATTGGCTGTTGAATGCACTGCCACTTCTCTTCCAAGGATGCCGACCTTGAAGTTCTGCTTCACTTTCCATGAGACTTTTGCCTTTTTTCGGCTTTGTTCGCCCTCAGTGGTTTCCCATGTCTTTGATAAAATGTTGACTAAATTCCCTTCTACTGCCTTTCCCAATGGCAACCGTAACCTCGCCTTATGGCAGATATCCCATACGGCCCACTTTTCTCAACCCCCACCCCCCCACCCCCCTCTGCAGCTTAAAAGCAACTTGTTTTTCCTCCCTCGTTTCTGGCAAAATGTCTGATCAGATAAGCTGATTTTATTTCTCTTTCCACGGTTGCTACCTGCCTTGCTGAGTCTCCATCATTTTCCATTTTTACCTGAAAACATAGCTGTCATTGCCAACCAATCTGCTTCCATGGCCCCACATCCTCATTCTAATCCCTGTGTTGAACTGTATTTCTCCATATTTGAGGGATATTCCCCTGTACATGTCACTACATGTTTAGTTTAGAGATATATCGTGGAAACGGGTTCTTTGACTCACCAAGTAAACGCCGAGCACTAGCACTGTCCTACACACTGAGGACAATTTACCATCTTTACCAAAGCCAATCAACCTACAAACTTGTATGTCTTTGGAATGTGGGAGGCAACCGGAGCACCCAGGGAAAACCCACATGGTCACGGGTAGAACGTACAAACTCCGTATAGAAGTAAACCCATATTCGGAAGTGAACTCCCGTCTCTGGCGCAGTAAGGCAACAACTCTACCGCTGCACCACTGTGCCTCCCCTTGTGCCGTATATGTTGCCATGCAATTGCTGGGGGGTTTTTTGTATAAAAATTGCCTTTATTAAAATCTGACAATGTGCACTTTAACCACATGTGATTTTCTTCTATTACAAATTTCAAATTGTGGAGTACATAGGCAAATAAATAAATGATGGATCTTTCTTGGTTCTTGGTTTCTTGGTCCTCCAAAATATTCCAAATGGAATTTAAACTGGAGGTGGTGGAGGGAGGACTTAAGCCAGAAAGGATTATTGGGAAGAAAGAGCTACTTTAAATTTAGTTGCATCTGGTTGGGTAACTATAGTAGGGTGGAGATTATTCCTTGCTTTAATTGTGCGGGGGAAGAACGAATTGCTGTACACATCTGTCTTTGTAGCTGGGATCACAAATTGGATCAAATGCCCTCGTCTGCTCCTAATTTGTTTGGGTTTGGTGTAGGTCTTGTAATCTATGTTAAGCTGACCATTTAACATTTTGTAAAAACAGGTCAAACGGTGAGCTTCACGTCTGTCTTGGAGAGGGTTCCACTCCAGAGAATTCAGAAGTTTGGTGACACTCGCTTCTCTCTCATAGGTGTTAGTAACAAATCGAGCAGCCTGTCTTTGGACACGTTCGATGGAATATTTTTTTTTATTTGTGTATTGATCTCATGCTGCAACTGCGTAGTCCAAATGAGGTCTAACGAGGATGAAGTATTCTTCTTGACAGAAGGTGAACAATGATGAAAGTTGCGCCTCAGAAAGTTTAGGACACCTGTTGCTTTCACCGTTGCATGATGAGTCTGACCATTCCAACGCAGATCATTCTGCAATTTGGTGCCAAGATACTTGGTTTGTTTGGATTCTTCAAGGGTGGCACCAAGTATATTGTAAGATGTTTTGCCTGGATTCCTCTTTCTGGTGACACGCATGGTTTTACATTTGGAAGGGTTGAACTGCATGCCCCATTGTTGTGACCACTCAACCATAGTATCGAGATCCTTTTGGAGAGCATCTTCATCATCAGCTGACTTAATTGGACGGTACAGCAAACAGTCTGGTCGTACTTGCGACTTTTTCATGGATGTCATTTATGTAAAGCAAAAATAGATGTGGGCCAAGTACTGTGCCCTGAGGTGTACCACTCAACACTGGATGCCAATTGGAGCTCTTTCCGTTCACACACACACGCTGAAGACGTTTTGTCAGGAAACTGGAAATCCAAGGAAATGTAGAATGGTTAATTGGTGGCTGAGTGGACTATATAAGGCTCGACCGGAAACGTTACCCAGCTCTTCTCTCTAGAGATGCTGCCTGTTCTGCAGAGTTAAGAAGCATTTTTGTGAAATGGCCTGCACAAACTAGGTGGATCACGTAGCCCGCCGTAGTGCTTTACGTTTATCTGATCCTGGCTAATTAGTTTCACATAATAGCCCCTTTAGATTCCTTTCTTTCATTTTCCAAAGCCTTCTTTCCCTGCTTCATCACCTTGTCACCCCCCCCCTTTATGCCATTTGCCTCCTCGTCATGAGATCCAACCCCCGCCCACCCTTGTGCCCGGTTTGTTATTACGTTTAACTACCTGGCAGTTTCTGAATTCATAGTTATACAGTGTGGAAAGAGGCCCTTTGGCCCACCTTTTCCATGCCAACCAACATGCCTGTTCTACTCTAGTACTAGTTGCCTGCATCCTTCTAATCCAATTCTGTCCATTGTACCTATATAAATGTTTCTTAAACTTTGTGATAGTGCCTGCCTCAACTACCTCCTCCGCAGCTCATTCCACGCACCCATCACCCTTTGTGTATTACTTCTAATATTGTACTGTGGCTCTTATTGAACGCTGTTTTTGCACAGCCTGGAATGATTGCCAGAAAATATCTGGTATGGCTAAATAGAAGAAAGGAAAAACAAGATCAATTTTTCTTTAGAAACAAGGAATTGTAGCTGACCGTTCACCAAAAAAAAAGACAAAATGCTGGAGTAAATCAACCGGTCAGGCAGCATCTCAGGAGTACATGGATGGGTGACGTTTCTTCTTCAGATTGATCGTAGGAGGTGGGGAGAGAAAGCAGGGAGGAGGGGTGGGACAAACCCTGCCAGGTAATAGCTGGATACTGGTGAGGGGAGAGTTTCGATGGGCAGATGTCTGTACAAATGCCAAAGATGAAAAAGGATGTCAGAAGGATTGAAGAGTTGTCAATTGTGAAGCTAGCAGAAGGAATGTTGCCCTTTCCACCTATGTTTTAAAGCTGTTTTGTGTGTCTATAGCAAAGTATATATGCCCTAAAATGTTCATCACAGTTAGCTGACAACTTTATGACAATTTGATGGCCATAGTAAAGATTGACAGAGTCTTCAGACCCAGTCACGGTCTCTCTGAACAATGTTTTTACCATCTTTGGTATGATGTTCTTTGCAATGCGGTCCGATGCCTATGTCTAATAAAGTAGACTAGATCAATCTTGTGTACAGGACTGACATACTCCTTTAAGGAAGCTCAACGAAAACCAAAGTACGAGAAAAGGCTGAAGGGACTTCATTTTTTTGGGGGGGATACGGCGTTGAAACAGGCCCTTCAGCCCACCAAGTGCACGCCAACCAACAATCACCCATACACACTAGTTCTATCCTACACACTAAGTACAATTTACAGAAGCCAATTAACCCATACATCTGCAAGTCATTGGAATGTGGGAGGAAACTGGAGCATCCGGAGAAAACCTACGTGGTCTCAGGGAAAACATACAATCTCCGCACCGAGATCTGGATCGAACCCGGGTCTCTGGCACTGTGAAGAATCAACTCTACTTCTGCACCACTGTGCCGCACCTCTTTGTTGAATTGTGCACTCAATGCAAGTTTAGAAACTAATTTGTAGGAAAGCTTGGATAATTTTGCCCATGCCTGTGGCAAATATCGCCTTACAATTAGCACAGAAATTATGCGCCAATCTTCACCAAACACCTCATACATATAACCTAACATCCTTGTGAATGTCAGGGGCTTGGCAGCACTCTCTCAAGTTCAGTCAACATTGATGACAAAGTCAACAACCATGTAACAAAGGCCAGCTCTGTGTTTGATGGACTGAAGTACAGTGTGGGAACAAAGAGGAATTGGCCTAAAGACCAAACTGAAGGCGTATTGTGCCGTTGTCATATTTACCTTGCTCTATGCTTGTGAGACATGGACAGTGTACAGCAGACATGCCACACAGCTTAACCCCTGTCATATGACCTGTCTGCGTAGAATACTTCACATTCTGTTCCAAAATAAAACACCTCAACATTTACACATCAGATCACAGATCAGGTGGGCAGGACATGTCAGAAGATTATTTGATATTAGAATACCAAAGCAGCTCTTGATGTAGAGATGACGGAGGGCAAACGATCACATGCTGAACAGAAAAAGAGATTCAAAGACTCCTCAAACATCCCATCACAGTTCCAACTTGACGTGCATCACTGGAAACAACTAGTATTGGATTGTCCTGTTTGACCTACCGGCATAAAAAGTGTTGCTCACTCATATGAGAAGATTAGAATGGTGGAAGCAAAGAGGAAAAGAGAATCTCAACAATCAAGAACCACTGATGCTACAGCATTCCTACACCATTGTCACCTGTGTGAAAGGCCCAAATTTGTTTAATCAACCATCTCCGTACATATAAAATGAATGACATTGTATTGCTTGAGAATAACTGACGAACAACGTGCAGTGACTGCCAAATTTCCAGAAAATCAATAGCAAGTTATTTAAAATTGCCAAGTACGGTTTCTTCAACAATGCAGTCATTTTAGTGAACCCACTTAAAGCTGTATTCCAAAAATACTGGGTATGAATGTTTCAAGCTAGTATACATATGTTGGATAGAGATTATCGCACACTACAACTCGCATCTCCATCTCTTCAGTTAGACTGCTGCCTTATCACTAAATGTAAGATGTTTATTGCCATCTAAAAGAGGCATTTTATTTTCCTCGCTTTCTGCAAATGGCCCTATAAAGATGGTCTTTTTCTTTTGTGTCCATCTTCCATGTTTCAAATGTCATCATCGCTGTCATCATCTGTCCTGAAAAGGATGCAAGCTTCCGGCAACAATCAGTGGGACCCATCACTTTGCAATAGATGATGGTGGTAACAGAATTAGCTCAGGTACTTCCAGTTTCCAGCCCGACGTGTGGACGCTTCTGCTATGGGGCCTGTGAAGATGGTAATATCTGATCATTTAAATTGACCTTTGCCTGGGGATCGATAATCCCTCATGGCTCCCAGGTTGCCACGGAGCGGGGAACCCACCCAGGAGATCTGGTGGCCCGATGAAGGAAGACCTGGCGGGTCACAGTCTGCAGCCTTCCGAGTTGGCTGCAGGAGATCCCCCCCCCCCCCCCCCCGGGACACAAAGGTGGTTGGCGAGTAGAGTGACCCTGGTTCGCAGGCCGATCTGGTTGAGGCCAACGGAGGAGTCCCTGCAGTAGTCTGGTGCTTAACTGGATTAGGAATCGCTCCAGTACATCGAGCACATGGAACTTTTTATAAATGGTGTCAAAATATGGCAACCCGTGCATGTGCGATCTATGCAAGAAGAATTTCACTGGGCAGTGTATACGTGGCAATAAAGCACAATTGAACTATTGACTGACCAATTGCCACCTTATATGTGCCATCAACTAGGGATTTGTTCAGATTGTGCACGAATTAATTTTAGTTTATTATTATCACATATACCGAGGTACAGTGAAAAGCTTTTATTTGCGTGCTATCCTGTCAAGGAAAACACTATATGTGATTGCAATCAAGCTATCCCCAATTATTTTTGGCAAGAGAAAAAAGCAGCATTTACTAGTGATCTGAGTAAAACCGTTTTAATAAGTATACTTTTTTTTGTTTGAGTTGCACTGGAAGAACTTGAACAATTCACACTAAGGGAATGGAAGACAGAATGGAATGTGTACAACAGACTGTGATCAAGATATATTAGATTTCTTACTTTATTCTGAAGGTTGTTTACTTACAGCTGTTGTGCTACAAATATTGAGACCGTAACTTGGAATCATTTGTGGCCATTCTTTATTCTGTAACTGAATATTTTCACGGTATGAAATTTGCTGTACCATTATAGAAACATCCTAACACTCTTGAAGTGACCTTGATTCTAATGAAAATGTATCACCCTTGTGCTTTCAAATATTCTAATCCATTTGAGTGCAGTTCTTGTAATTAAGTTTTCTTGTGGATGAATAAGTTTAATACTGGATTTTTATAGCAAAGGACTCCATTTACATTGTCCATTATCAAAACAGCTGCAGAGCATTGTTCATTTTGTGAATAGCTTTGATCAATGTAAACGTTCCATGGACCTTGCTAAAACCTCAAACTTTTCTTGGTGTTGTGATCATCTGTCTTGCCCAATGATATATTTTCATAAGAGCACAAGGAAGTGTGCTCTTATTAAACATTCAACATCTTAATAGTGTAATTATTGATCTCTGTCATTGGGATATATTTTGCATCCTCTTTAGGACCACTCCTTTGTTCCATGGGATTTTATTCATTGGAGAAAATTGGTCATGGGGTGAGATGTGTGGTGATACAATTGTGAATAAGACACAACTAGCAGGTTTCAATTCTAACTCCAAAATTGTTCACTAATCAAAAGCTTTCATTTGCAATACTTGGTGAACATCCATGAAATGCAGAATTACGTTTTAGTTTTAGAGATACAGCGTAGAAACAGGTCCTTCAGCCCACCGAGTCCACGAGGACCAGTGATTGTTGTACACTAGTTCTAACCTATGGATTAGGGACTGTTTACAGAAGCCAATTAACTGACAAACCTGCCCATTTTGGAGTGTGGGAGGAAACTGGAGCATCCGGGGAAAACCCACACGGTCACAGGGAGAATGTACAAACTCTGCAGACAAGCACCCACCACTGCTGCCCAGGAAAAATAATCTTCAAAAACAGTGCTCATCTTTCATGCAATCAATTTTACCATTTTACTATTGAGGACAAAGATGCAATATTTTCAACAGTAACTGAAATACAAATTTCTACAGGTGCGAAAAGCATTTCAGGAATGTTTTATATTTAAATTACAATTAAGACTAATAAGTTGGAAACTATTTTATGTTTTCATTTTTGTTGTCTTTAGGTAAAATGTGCTTTGCTTTTGAACTTATTTTAAACCATGTATTATTTTTGTTTCGTGCAGAAATCAAGATGACTACCAGTTAGTTCGTAAATTAGGTCGAGGGAAATACAGTGAAGTGTTTGAAGCTATTAACATCACAAACAATGAAAAAGTAGTTGTTAAAATACTTAAGGTAAGCCATGCTTCAGTACTGATTAACATTGCACACTAATATTTCATTTTTACAAGATCTATGTTTTTGAAGCATATGTTGTCGAATCAAAGATAAATGAGACTAAGTACCCTACCAGCCCTGCCTTGACCCAAGCAGTTGTTCCAGGTGTGACAGAGGTTCTCCTGCATCTCCTCCAACCTCATCTATTGCATCCGCTGTTCACGACATCAGCTGATCTACATCAAGAGAGTCAAGAGTCAATTTAATTGTCATTTGGACCCCTAGAGGTCCAAACGAAATGCCGTTTCTGCAGCCATACATTACACACAAATAGACCCAGACACAACATAATTACATTTTACATAAACATCCATCACATAGCTGTGATGGAAGGCCAAAAAAAACTTATCTCTCCACTGCACTCTCCCCCCCCCGATGTCAGAGTCAAAGTCAAAGCCCCCGGCTGGCGATGGCGATTGTCCCGCGGCCATTGAAGCCACGCCGGGTGGTGCGAGGTCGCACACCGGGTCTTGGTGTTGGAGCCCCCGGTGTGCGCTCGCAGAGTCCCGCGGCCGTTCCAGCCGCGCGGGGCAATGGTGTTAGGCCCCGCTCCAGGAGCTCTTCGACCCCGCAACTCGGGCGGGAGAATTCACCGTTGCAGGAGCCCCGAAAAGCGGTCTCCCTCCAGGGATCCGCGGGCTCCCGGCGCCGCTGTCCGCAGACCCGCAGCAGCAGCCTCCGACTCAGCAGCAGCAGCAGCAGCAGCAGCGCTCCTCCACCGCTCCAACCGCTCCGGACTCGGCCAGCCCCGCGGCGGCGACGGTGAGTAGCACCAGAGTCCCCGGCTTCTTCCTGTTGGAGGCCGCTCCTCGTTGCGGCCTCAACGACAACGGAAACCCGACGAGAAAAAAGGTCGGGTCTCCAGTGCAGGGAGAGATTTAAAAAGTTTCCCACCCCACCCCCCCCCCCCCCCCCCCACCCCCCCACACACACACCCCAACAAAAAATAACAAAAACTACATTAAAACACAGACAGAAAATAATAAAAACGCGGACAGACTGCAGAGGCCGCTGCTGGCCAGAGCCGCGCCGCCTACCGGTACATCTGTGAGAACAAGCGTAGGGTTGGCGATTGTTTCGCCGAACACCGCCGCTCGGTCCGCATTAACCAACCTGATCTCCCGGTGGCTCAGCACTTCAACTCCCCCTCCCATTCCGAATCCGACCTCTCTGTCCTGGGCCTCCTCCATGGTCAGAGTGAGCACCACTGGAAATTGGAGGAGCAGCTGGGATAAATGTGTAATTTGAGGAAAAAATTACAAAGAAATGCCTAACACCGCTCGTAAAGATTTAGTAGGTGACTTCATTGAAATGCATAAGATTCTTATGGGGCTTGTCAGGGATGTGAGGAAGCAAATTGAGAAAGCAAATATAATTTCATGGAGGCACCAGAGACTGCAGATGCTGGAATCTATCAAGGGTGGGGGGGAGAGAGGAAAGCAGCTGGAAGACAAAGGCAGTTTAGGCAGCATCTTCGGAGGGACTATTTCATTTTCATTATAAATCTTTGTGAGAAAGCCTTTCTCCCTTCCTCGGTTGCAAAATAATTAGTGACGAACTGGAGACTTGATTCTGCTTCAAATGTCAGTGCATGCTAATATTCCCCTATTTCCAACACGTTTGAAATTCTACATAATCTTTTAAAGTTTATTTTTCTGAATTCAGCGAAGGGATTGTTTTTGCTATCGGGCTGCAATTGGTGCTGCCCTGTCTGGCCATGGAAGTTATTTGATTTGTATCTTGATTTGACTTCCTCAATTGTCTTATCTATTCATCCCTGTGTACTATTAGGGGAAACTTTGTATCTCAGAAAGTACACCACAACTTTAGCACTTGTTGCATGCATGCTGACGTATGGTCACCGAAAGGATAAATGAAACAACACAATTTACTTTATAATATTTTGTACTTTTATTTCCTGTAGCCTGTAAAGAAGAAGAAAATAAAGCGTGAAATTAAAATATTGGAGAATCTGCGTGGCGGTCCAAATATTATCACTCTCATAGATATCGTCAAAGATCCAGTGGTATGTGAAGATTTCTATTCTTTCATATCCTTCTATCATCCTTCTTTAACGGTATTAAACTTATGAAAGTTTAATTGTAAATAATTTACATTGGGGAAAAGTTCTTGTCATTTTGTACAGATTAAAAACATTGAGAAAAGTAATCCTTGAAATCATGAGAATACAAATAAAATTATTTAAGATTGAACATTTGTTATTGTCACATTTTGCAATGGATTAATTGATTATGCTTCTGGTGTACCTCTCATTTAAATTGGTAGATTTCTGAACAGCCAAATGATTTTTATTCCATGGATTAATTCTACTTGAGTTGCATTACACAAACGTCATTACTATTATCTGATTCACGATGACAGTGTTCACAGTAGTTAATTGAATGCAGATAAATTCTTAGCAAACTTGCTCAGTAATTATATTGTGATCATTAATAGGTCAGTGGTTTTATCAAGAATAATACCCCATACGGAGCTGCATTCATCAGATGATGTCTTAAATCTCTATTTAGTTAACTAACTTTTTTTAGAGTTTGTTCCAAAATGTGATTTGTGTGATTGATAAATTATGCCAATTCCTTTTCTGTCTGTTGCCCAAATCCTAAGTTGTCCAACATTTGCATTTGTTGTCTCCTTCAACTGGATATAATTCTGAATGGTTTTGAGAATGATGGGTGACTACAGGTACACTTATAGTTTGTGAACAAAAATGTCACTCATTTAACATACATTTTTATGATGGATTGTGTAGAACATTCTTCCTTCTGACTTTTAAATGCAGAATTGCTTGTTTCATCACATTACAGACGCAGTAAATTGATTGGCTAACTTGGTGGCTGTATCATTTAATAGTCTGGATGGATAAAGTTGATCAGGTTGAATATGTTGCTGATCTAGTAGCCTCCATGGAGACCAGCTAACATCTGTAGTTAATGATTTAAATTTCGAGAGAACAAGATCATACATTGAGTAACCCATGGAGTGAATGCATGATTGTTCACAGATTTTTTTTTTTTTTTTACATTTATCATTTAGAAAAATCTAGTTACCTATATTTTTTGGGACAAAAGAGTAACATCTTCACATAGTTTGACATTTATCAAGAGACATGGAATTTAGCTGACTGCCCAGTTATGATTACAAAGCAACTTACTGAGAACAATTTGACTTTCAATAACATGAGAATTTAGCATTCATGGGAATCAGCAAGATGTTATAATAAATATGAAAATGCTTTGTACAGTTATATTTCGCCACCTTCAACGGGATCTCACTAGTAAACACATCTTCCCATCTCCACTTCTTTCTGCTTTCTGCAGAGACTGTTCCCTCCGCAACTCCCTGGTCAACTCGTCCTTCCCACCGAAACTACCCCCTCCCAGGTACTTTCCCTGTAACTACAATACAATACAATACAATAAAATGTATTTGTCATTTGACCCTATTGAGGTTCAAACGAAATGTTGTTTCTGCAGTCATACACACAAGAAAGAACCAAGACACAACACAATTTACACAAACATCCATCACAGCGCCTCTCCTCCTCGCTGTGATGGAAGGCAAAGGCTTATCTCTCCCCTGCACTTCCCATTCCCCTCCCGATGTCAGAGTCAAAGTCAAAGCCCCCGGCGGGTGATGGCAATTGTCCCGCGGCCATTAACGCCGCGCTGGGTGATGCAAGGCCACGCTGCGGGTCTTGTTGTTGGAGCCCCCGGCGGGTGCTAGCAATGTCCCACAGCTGTTCCAAGCCACGCCGGGCGATTATGTAAGGCCCCACTCCAGGTACTCTTCAACCCCGCAACTCGGGCGGGTGAAGTCGCGTTGCGGAAGCCCCGAAAAGCGGTCTCCCAGCAGGGACCCGCGGGCTCCCGTTGTCATTGTCCACCAGACCTGCGGTAAGCCTCCGAATCCCCGGGGTCGGGTCACAGCAGCGTGCCACCAACACTCCTCCCGCTCCGAACTCTGCCAGCTCCGCGATGGTGAGTAGGTCCGCAGCTCCGCAACTGGAGCCCCAGGTCGTTCCTGCTGGAGGCCGCTCCACGGTGCTAGGCCCCAACGACACCGGAGACCCGACAGAGAAAAGGTCGGGTTCTCCGTGCAGGGGATAGATTATTAAAAGTTTCCCCCGCCCCCCGCCCCCCACACACATACACACAAAAAATAATAAAAACGACATTCAAACGAGACAAAAAACAACAAAAAGACAGACAGACTGCAGAGGCCGCTGCGACGTGAGTCGCGCCGCCCACCGGAAATCACATCTATAGAAGATGCAATACCTGTCCCTATACCTCCCCCGTCCCAAGAATCCCAACAATCTTTTCAGGTGAGGCAGAGGTTCACTTGCACCTCCCCCAACCTCATCTACTGTATCCGCTGTTCCAGGTGTGGACTCAATAGACAATAGGTGCAGGGGTAGGTCATTCGGCCCTTCGAGCCTGCACCGCCATTCAATGTGATCAAGGCTGATCATCCACAATCAGTACCCCGTTCCTGTCTTCTCCCCATATCCCCTGACTCTGCTATCTTTATGAGCTCTATCTAACTCTCTCTTGAAAGCATCCCGAGAACCACCGCCTTCTGAGGCAGAGAATTCCACAGACTCACTACTCTCTGTGTGAAAAAGTTTTTCCTCCTCTCCGTTCTAAATAGCTAACCCCTTATTCTTAAACTGTGGCTCCTGGTTCTGGACGCCCTCAACATCGGGAACATGTATTTCGGCGAGACCAAGCGCAGGCTCGGTGATCGTTTCGCTGAACACCTCTGTTCAGTCCACTTAAACCTACCTGATCTCCTGGTTGCTCAACACTTGAACTCCCCCTCCCAATACCACACTGATCTTTCTGTCCTGGGCCTCCTCCATTATCAGAGTGAGGCCCAGCGCATATTGAAGGAACAGCACCTCAAAGGGTGGATGAGCTTCTGGCGAGCCAACGGCCATCCACACTTCAATAGAAGTTGCGATCACTGCCATACATAGCATTGTAAGCACACACACCAAAACCCTATACTTCCAGTGGCGGTAGTCCGCAGGAAATGGAGGACGGAGATGTGTGGTGTTTCCGTCACCGTTCCCGTTGGAAACCAGCACCACTGCGTCTAATGTTTTCAACAATGATGAATGAACTCATATTTCGCTTGGGTAGCTTGCACCTCAGCGATATGTACATTGACTTCTCTAACTTCAAGTAGCCCTTGCTTTCCCTCGCTCTCCATCCCCTCCCCCCTCCCCCTTCCCAGTTCTCCTACCAATCTTATTGTCTCCGACTACATCTCCGCCCAATCTCCTGACATCTGTCTGAAGAACGGTCTCGAACAGAAACGTCACCCATTCCTTCTCTCCAGAGGTGCTGTTACACCAGCATTTTGTGTCTACCCCCGATCTAAACCAGCATCTGCAGTTCTTTCCTACACATTGTTCAGTCATAATATTGCCTGAATTGTAACTACAATTGCAAAAAAGGGAAAGCCCTGCTGATGCAGAACTGCTGGAATAAAAATGCTGGTTGCAATTAGCAAGTTGGAAGAAGCATGACTCAAAAACCCTGCACTTCAAGGGCATGAACTAACTAGCAGAAATGCAATTCACTGCATATTTTAGAGTTTTCAAAGACCCGATTGTAATTACGTCTCGTCTTTCCGCGGACTGGTTAGCACTCAACAAAGGGTTTTCACTGTACCTTGGTACTCATGACAATGAACCAAACTAAACTAAACCAATTAATTTACTTCTCCCACTTTTTCCTGCCCTTGGGTGTGGGGAAAACAATACAGCTATTTAGAGTTTTAGAAAAAAAATAACATTCTGTTTTCCACCCCTTACATGGTAAGACATTCCATGTCCTAATAAATTGTGCTATAAAAGCAATCTTCTGCAGTATTTGGTTGCTAAATGTATGCGTCCTGACCGACACACCTTATTTTTGCCAAAATTGTAGCTTTAAATCAGTGAGTCAATTTATTAAGATGAACCAATGAGTCTGGGAAAGTGGTGGATCACTTCCTAAAATGGTAATAGAAGTCCGAAAGAGGGATCATCCACAACTTTTCAAACATCCTTGGATCTGCTAGTTGCACCAAAAGACCACATGTTTGCCCGCTGAATAAATAACATAGTTTGAGTATCTTCTAGTTCGAAGAAAATTCTTCAAATTCATTGAAAAGTACACAATTTTTAAGGGGCTTGACAGGATTAAAATTACGCTCATATTTCTCCTGTCTGGGTTGGCAAAGTGGCACAGCTTGTAGAGCTACTGCCTCACAGAGCCAGGGGCCCCGGTTCTATCCAGACCTCAGTGCAGTGTGGAGTTTGCACATTTGCCCTGTGACCATGTGGGTTTACCCTGGATGATCCGATTTCCTCCCATATCCCGAAAACCCGCCCGGTTAAATGTCCCTTAGTGTGCAGGTTGTAGATGTGAAAGTGGGATAAAATCGAACTAGTGTAAATGGGTGATCAACAGTCAACGTGAACTGGCAGTCTGAAGAGCTTGTTTCCATGCTGGATATCTTGCAATCAATTCAATCAATCATGGTCTGAATGTAAGGGACCAGATAATCAGGACAACAATAAGAAAGAATTTGTTTGCTCAGATGATAGTGAATCTTTTGATTTCTGTACCCAAGAGGACTGTGGAGGCTCAGTGGCCGAGTATATTCAGGACAGAGGTGGATTTAAGTATAAAGGGAGATGGGATTCGGAGATAGTTTAGAAAAATTAGCTCAGTTGGAAGATCAGTCATGATTTTATTGAATGGTCAGCTTTATGTTCTTTTCTTATGTAAACTCAAGTTCTTTTGGGATTTATATTGTTTGCATAGTTATTTCACAAAATAACTATTTTAGGAAATCTAAGATAAATCATAGCCACGTTAAATGGTGGTTAGATGTTATTTTCATCGAATGATTTAAGGGGATTGATGAAATGCAAAATAGTCCAATTAGAGAAGGATTAAGAGAATGATAGGAAGTTTTGTCTGATTATGAAGAATAAATTATTAATATGAAAACTTTTTTTGATTTGGCGTATTAAATTATTACAATTTTTGTTATTTGGTTTTTGTTGCTTTTCCATTTTGTTTTGCATTTCTTGTTTTCAGCACTAAACAAACTCATCAACTTGGTTGTAATGTTTCTTGTTACCGAATGTATCAATTTCTACACATATCCATCCATCTAATAACAGATGTAGATAATTTATTTATATGGGTAATTCTGCTGCAACATGTATTTCCACAACGCAAATTAGATATGTTACTATTGTTGAATTGGGGCCCAATTGGTTACAATGCAATTTTGATCGGGAGCAAAAGAAACTTATGCAGGAAAAAAGCTGTCTTAATAAAACTGTTTCCATGTAACTTCCCTACAATAATCAAACACCATTGTCTCTTAAGAACACATCTGCTACTTTCACTATGGGAGGAAAATTGTGATTAATATGTGATCACTTCTATTAACACCTGAGCAATATTATACAATTGAACATTGTAACATGCAGCCTTTGATATTTTTTGCATGTAGTAACAAAAACAAATTTATAGTTATTAAAAAAGACCGTTTGAAAATCCTATGGGGGAAAATAAGTTTGTTATTACAAGTCTGAAACTCTAGTCTTTAATCCTTTCCCCTTTAACACAATTGTTTTTACAATGCGATTTGCTATACACTGACATTATAGCAGAACTGCCTGTATTGAATGCTACGTTAAGCCTCATTCCACCAATTTAGATTGAATTAAAACTAGTCGTGGTGGTAGAACAACCAGTATTTTAAGGCACTAATCTCATCATCGGCAGTCACTCAAAACATGTATGACTCCTCTCACGGAGGACGCCTATGCGTGACTTTGTTTAACATGGAGAGACTGATGCACAGACAGCCACCTTGACGGATCTGGGTCGGGATCCAATGGCACGGAGTCCAAGAAGACCACTAATCTACCAGTAGACAAAATTGCTGGAGAAACTCAGTGGGTGCAGCAGCATCTATGGAGCGAAGGAAACAGGCGACGTTTTGGACCGAACACCTTCTTCAGCCCAAAACGTTGCCTATTTCCTTCGCTCCATAGATGCTGCCGCACCCGCTGAGTTTCTCCAGCAATTTTGTCTACCTTCGATTCTCCAGCATCTGCAGTTCCTTCTTGAACACTAATCTACCAGTTTTTGATACCTAAAATAATCACCACCTTTAAGGAACCCAGAATTTGTGGATCATTTATTTCTCTTAACTGCACCAATCCCCACAAAGGAACTTGATCTTCACCTTGTCCCAATGATCTGACTGGTGGTAATGAGCCATGCAGGGAACTGCTTGTATGGTCATAATTTTTCCCTTTTTTGCACGGATGCATTTTCCAGTGTGTGTGATTTTTCTGCACGTCCAATACAGGCAAGTTTGCTCACTTGCCCAGTACTGATATATTCTGAAGTTCAAACTGCTTAATTTGCATCTTGTATGGGTGTGGACAAATTGCATTGCATTTTATATAAACAATCTGTTGTATTAATAATGTTTGTAAAATAGGGTTGTCCTGAATGATTGCTTTGTTCCCACTGGGAATCTGTAGCTGCGAGCGTGTGAAGTGCTTTGTGTTTTACAAATATTCATTTTACTACAACCACTTATTTAAAGTGCAAAGTGCTGTTTTATTTACAAAAAACTCGTTATTGGCCATTGCTTCAATCAAGTATTCTTTTTACGGTGTTTGTGTGCATTAAGGGGTTAATTAATTTCATTTGGAGGTGTTATTTTTCAGTCTGTTCAGCTTGTATGAAGGGTGTATTTGAAGTGATTTGAAAATCACTGGCTAACTGCATATAGTTTATGTTCTAAACATAATGTTCAATGCAGAGAAAGCCAAGGCACATTCTCAATATTTATTGGCATTGTCCATCTCATTATTCTAATGGTAAACATTGTCATTAATTTGGACCAACCTACCAAAAGAAACCAGAATAGATGCAATCTCTTGTCAATTGACTGATTATGTGATAACCAAAATCATTTTCTTCTCGAGCTTTTGTTCACCCATCTGCAGTCAAAATCCCCTCAGCTGTATCCACCTATCACTTGCCAGGCTTTGTCACACCCCTACCTCTTTTCCAGCTTTCTCCTCCCTGCCCCCCACCCCACAGCAGTCAGTTTGAAGAAGAATCCCAACCCAAAACGTTGCTTGTCCATATCCACCATAGATTATGCCTGACCTGCTGCTCCAGCACTTTCAATGCATATACTCCAGCATCTGCTGTTCCTTGAGAGGTCAAAGCCTGTTCACCATCCACTTTGCAAAAGTCATGAACCAAACAAAATATTGGTTAAGTGGCAACTGCACAACATTATCTAAGAGAAAGATGTTTATTTCTCCAGTGCCAGTGTACATCAGCTTCAGTATGCACTGTAGCGGGATAAGTGTATAAAAATAAAAAAAGATAAACTATTGATATTTCTCATGCTTTGTTCTTCCTTAGTCACGGACACCTGCTTTGGTTTTTGAACATGTAAACAACACAGATTTCAAGGTAAGATTGGACCTTTTTTAAACCAGCTATCAGCATAGCAATGGTATTCATTTCCCCCTTGCCCCCCACACCCCCAATCTCTATTCTTGTTGCAGCAAAGTGCAAACCTTGCTTGGATGAATATAGCGGACCATTTAAAGCCAAAGATATTCATCCATCATTCATCCATCCGCATTATCTATTAGAGGCGGCACAGTGGCACAACGGTTATTGCTGCCTTTCAGCACGTGGGGCCCGTGTTCAATCCTGACTATGTGTGCTGTCTGTACATTCTCCCCATGACCTGCATGGGTTTTCTCCGGGTCCACCGGTTTCCTTCCACACTCCAAAGACTTGCCAGTTTCTAGGTTAATTGGCTTGGTAAAATTGTAAATTGTCGCTAGTGTGTTAGTGTGCGGGGCACGCTGGTCGGCACGGATTCAGTGGGCCTGTTTCTGCACTGTATCTCTAAACTAAAAAATCGCCCACATACAGTAGCTGTGGATTTGTTGCAGTATTTTCATTTCACTTGGTACATGGGCATCAGCTTTCTTTCAATGGTGGCATATCCAAGATTGCAATAGGTAGTTGTTCTCTGAAAATCTTATTTCTGTGCCCACTATTTAATCCATGCAACATTCTCCAATGTCCACTGGTTCTCTATTTTATTTCTCCACGTGATTTGGCACATTAAACAGACAATACCTCCCGGCCCCTTATTTTAAAATTCATCTTAACTCATCTTTTAATTCCATATTTCGTCCCAAAAATCTGCTGACTGCTTGTTATCAAAGCTCATGATATTCAAGCAGCACAATACATTTTCTGTTCATGCCTTTTAAAAAGGATATTTATAAAAGGGAACTTATGTTTACAGCCTACAAAGGTTTTCCCTTTAACAACAAATATCCGTTTACTAATTATGAAGATTGTGCTTTAAAAAGCTATATTTTTTAACAGGAAAAAAATTCCCTGGCCTTGAAGGCAGTTCTTCTTGAATCACCCCATAATGTGCACAAATTATACTTTATGCTGAAAGGGTAAAGGAGCTCCATTTTGGAACTAAGTCTTGCCTCTAAATCTTTCACATAATGGTGTAACCTGAATTTTTAAATGGTCTCAATCTCATTTATGTGGCCAATATTTGCATCATCTGCATACTTTACCATGCCCTCCATGTTTAAACCCCAGGCCTTCAGAGTACACTGTGGAACCCTACTAACATACGCCCAGTCACAAAAGCACCTGACAGCTGTTCCCCATTGCTTTCTGCTGCCGAGCCTATTTTGCGATCCAACGTGCAACTTTCTTCTGCATCCCATTAGTATTTACAATTTTGACTCTGAGTCTCGTCAAAAGCATAACTAAGATCCATTGGATATCATAAAACATACTCCTCTTATTGATCCTCCTTGTCACCTCCTCAAAATAAAATTCAATTGTTAGTCAGGCATGATCTTCCCATAACAAATACTGACAGCCCATGATAAATGAGTGCCCTTTTATGGTTTAACCACCTCTCAAAATGGATTCTGATAATTTGCCTGCCACCAGAGTTAAATTTACCGTAATGACTCAGTTTATTCCTTATATTTTAAGTTATGGTGCAACTGTTGACATGATTTTGGTGAGTTGTGGAATTGGAAAAAGAGAAGCTGGGCTTAATCTAATGAAGATGTGGCAGGGCACCTTTATTTTGTGACTTGTGGAAATCTAGGATGATTCCCATGTCCCTGGCACTGATGTGCAGAAAGTATTGTCAGACGGGTTCTGGAATTTGAGCTTTAGTTGATGTCTCAGTTATCCATTTGGGAGGCTTTGTTTAGTGTAGTTAAGAGATACAGCGTGGAAACAGGGCCTTTAGCTTGAACCTGTGTCTCCGATGCAGCGGCTTTGGCGGCTGCACAACTGTGCTGCTGCTCCTTTTGTGGAACACATGGTTCCTGAGGTCATTGCCCCATAGCACGAGAGTGCGGATGGAGGGCTGGATACGTGTCTGAGTGAGAGAGCAGGCAGGTACTTCAGGATATCCCTGTGGGCATTTAGGTCAGAATTCGATTCTGAATCTGATGGAGGAGGGAATGGAGAAAGAGGATTTATCTGGGAGTTAAGATGGTATGGCAGCTGTATAGAAAGGAGAGATGATAAGGACTGAGCCAGCAATAATTATATGGAGAATGGGGGCAGGGAAGGATAAATTTCTGGTTGGGGGAGCAAAGACCTGTTCTGTGGTTACAGATATAATTCCGCGATGGCATGTTGTTTCCCTGCTGCCAGCAGCAAGATATGATTGACAAATTGCAGGCATTCTTGAGGAGCGGTTGAAGAGACAGGAACACAAGACGGCGGATGCTTTGATTTGGATCAAAAGACAAATCGCTGATAGAACTCGGTGGGTCAGGATGCACCAGTGGAGGCTGAGGAGTGGTCGATGTTTCAAGTTGAGACCCTGCATCGGGGTTTTGACCTGAAACGTTGATCATGTCTCTTCCTCCACAGCTGCTGCCTGTCTACTGAGCTCCTCCAATAGTTTAAGGTAGACAAAAATGCTGGAGAAACTCAGTGAGGCAGCATCAATGGAGCGAAGGAATAGGTGACGCTTCGGGTCGAGACCACTTCTTCAGACTGAAGTGGAGGTGGGGGGGACGGGAAGAAGAAAGGAAGAATCGGAGACAGTAGGCTATGTGGGAGAGCTGGGGAGGGGAAGGGGGGAGAAAGCAAGGACTACCTGAAATTGGAGAAGTCAATGTTCTTGGGTGTAAACTGCTCAAGCGAAATATGAGGTGCTGCTCCTCCAATTTGTGGTGGGACTCACTGGCCATGGAGGAGGCCCAGGACAGAAAGGTCGGATTTGGAATGGGAGGGGGAGTTGAAGTGCTGGGCCACTGGGAGATCAGGTTGGTTAGTGCGACCCGAGCCGAGGTGTTGGGCGAAGCGATCGCCAAGACTACGCTTGGTCTCACCGCTGTAGATCAGCTGACACCTAGAGCAGCGGATGCAACAGATGAGGTTGGAGAACCTCTGCCTCACCTCCTTCCTCTAATAGTTTGTTCGGTTTTGTTTTGCTGAAGAGCCAGAGGTTGGGGTCTAGGTTGAACTAACAACATTGGGAGGAAACATTTTTCTAATTAAAGGTATCTTTTTAAGGTTATAAGTGATAGGCAATTTGGCCCATCAAGTCTACTCCACCTCAATCATGACTGATCTATCTCTTCCTCCTAACCCCATTCTCCTGCCTTCTCCCCATAACGTCTGACCACAGGGGGCAAACTCGAGCCGCCAATTGGAGCAGATGCCCCAATGAGGTTACGATCAGTCGCGTCATCCGGCCACAGTGCCCCTGGGGGTGGGGGCTCAAGTGCGATCACGTAATTTGTTCGGATTAAAGGATGCGCCAGACCACCAGTTGCTCGAAAATCGGTGGTGGACCTGAACTTATAAACCCCCTTGCTGCTTGAAAATGCAGATCGTCTAATCTGTTTTATTTTATTCCTTATTGCTAATACTATTATTATGGTCTGGAAGAAATTAGAATGGATCACAAGTTTCATCATGCGATGACTGACCTGCTTTGTTCCTTCCTAATGTAATGATCATTGAGCTTCTATCTAATTAATTGTAGCATTCTGAGAAGTTTGCTAATGTATATTTAAATTCTTGGTTTCATTACTGAGATTGTTAACTCGAAGCCTCAATGCGATTGTCCATCCACCCTCTCATCGACTATTAATACCTTTACAAAGGTTCAATTTCTAATGATGTGCTCTGCTCCATTTTGCAATTGCTATCCACGTGTATGGAGTGGTAATACGTTTTGTCATTGATCTGTGTTTAAGGTTTGTTGCATCTTGATCTTGCAGTAAAACATTGCTGACTCAATTGGAAAATATTAACCTTTTCTGAATGTATTCCCTACAGCAGCTGTACCAGACCTTAACAGATTATGATATAAGGTTCTACATGTATGAGATTTTGAAGGTATGTTGGAAAAATATTTAAAGTGTTTATTAAAAGGATAATAACTGATATGGAGCAAAAACTAGAATACTTGCACAGCATAATCCAGTGACTCCTAATGGTCAATCCTCCAGAATAACTAATTTCCTTGATGGTTTACACTGAGCTGACTACAATTTTAAGGAGGTAATTTGTGTCAGTTGTGGATTTAAACTCGAGAGGCTTTCTCAAAAGAATTTTTGATTGTAATGTCATTACTGCTGTGGAATCTATAATTGACTGCCAGGCCAAATTGTAGTGCGTGAGCCTTAGATTTACTCCTGATTTTGATGAAGATGATGTAGTGAGATCACCTTTACAAGGTATAGGGACACAGTGAGTAGGGATGATTACATTGATTCACTGATTAATTAGTCAGCTGAACAGCAGCCATATTTTTAACTAGTGGGTTCTTCAAGAATATATTTTGCAGGTTCAGGTGGCAGGTATTAACCACTCATATTTCTTTGTGAGCAATCAATAGTCTAAAATCATGATTAAATTAGTGACTTATGATCCATCCTGCAAGTCATAGAGGACCCATGCTCTTTCTTGACACAAAATGCTGGAGTAACTCAACAGGTCAGGCAGCACCTCTGGAGAAAAGCAAAAGGTGACATCTTGGGTCGGAACCCTTTCTCAGCCCTGAAGAATCGAGAAGAGTGAATGAAGACCAGAGTCTGAAGATGGGTTCCAAACCAAAACGTTGTAAATTCTTTTTCTCCAGAAATGCTGCCTGACCCTCTGAGTTACTCCAGAATTTTGCGCATATCTTCGGTATAAAACAGCATTTGTGGTTCTTTCCTACATGCTCTTTCCACCCTTATTTGGGAGGTGTGGTTAGAATATCCAAGTGAGTAATTGCAGTGGATTTTGTGTGTGGAGGGGGCAGGGGGGAAACAATCAAATGGCACTCTTCCACCATCATTTTGAAATGGGGTAAGTCCACCAACTTCATTACTGTATCAATTGCTGGATAATTTAATAGCCATACAGCATAGAAACTGGTTCTTCATCCCAACTTTCCCACGTTGACAATGATGTCCCCTCAACACTGCCCATATCTCTCTAAATCTTTCCTATCTTTGTACCTTTTCAAATACCATCACAGTACCTGCATCAACTACCTCCTCTGGCAGCTAATTCCGAATTCCAACCATCCTTGTGCTCTACTGAACCAGGGTTCTCTATTCTGCATTCCTGCTTTTGCTCAATACCAGCATGTCAATATTCTAAGCACTTAAGCTGATGTCACTGTACATCACAGTCAACAAGAATTGCACCAACTGCATTTAGTTTGGTAAGCAGTGCTTGTTTTTCACAAAGGGTATTTTTGGTGAATGGGGAATCAGCCAGTTATCTATAAATGCCACTGGCACTCACACTTTAATGTGCTCTGATGGTGACCAAGGCTATTGATTAAACTGGACTGCTGTATTTCAGTCTCTTTTAATTATGTGGAAATGGAGTACCAAGTAACTGGAATTGGGAGTAGCCCGCTCAGTTCCTCAAACAATTTAATTAAGATTGAACAGATTGTAGGTAATTTGTTCCATAATTCCATTTGTAGACACCAGAGACTGCAGATGCTGGAATCTTGACCCGAAACATTGTCTGTCTATTCCCTCCACAGGACTGCTTGACCCACTGAGTTGCTCCAACAATTTGTTTTCTCCTCAATTCCATTTACTTGACATGGGTCCACAATCCCTTGATATCCCTCTACATCAAGAACCTTATTTCAGAGCTGAGATAATCCCAACGTTTAGAGCGTGATGAAGGGAATTTGATTTCATCTTCCCTTAATATGGAAAAGGTGCTTTTAATTTTTATTTCTGAGTGGCCAGCTGCTAATTTTAAGATTGTCACCTTTTTCTTAATAACCACCTGGAGGAAACAGCTTATCTCTCTTAGTGGGCCCCTGCAGCATTTTAGTCAGACCACCTTCTTCTTGGCAAGTATTTAACATGTCCGCAGAAGTAAATTCCCTGAGTATTAGCTTGATATTTCAACCATTGCAACAAAACGCTCACGAATAGAGCATGAAGGTGAGACCAAGTTAATGCCAACCTCCTGAATGTTGATTAATTTGGACTCCAATATCGGCAGGTTGCCTCCCAAAAGGTGAGAAAGATCCTACACGATAGACCTTCTGAACGGGAGTGGCCGTTTTGACATCTTATTCCTATTCTGCCATTCAAAAAATGTATGGCGTTATTATATGTAGGAAGGAACTGCAGGTGCTGGTTTATACTGAAGATAGATGCAAAATGTTGTAGTAACTCAGAGGGCCAGGCAGCATCTCTGGAGAAAAGGAATAGGTGACGTGTCGGGTTGGAGTCCTTCTTCAGAAGAAGAATAAGGGAACAATAAAGATGAAGGGTTCCAACCCGAAACATCACCTATTCTTTTTCTCTAGAGATGCTGCCTGACACGTTGAGTAACTCCATCATTTTGTGCCTATCGCTTTATTATAGTTTTGCTCCATACCCCTGATCTATAGATTACAAGAATCCAACAAGCATTTTTTTTTTTTTTTTGGCCCATATTCTCTCTTGAAAGATTTTTTATATTTTTTGGTAAATGGTTGTCTGCAGTTACCCTGCCTTTTTTTCTTTCGTGGAGTGCATTAGTTACATAGTGCACTTTGATATAAATGATCCATCAATTCTACAAGTCAAGTGTACACTGTAATGCTTATGCAGAAAAGCGCTGTTTTTGTGATTTTATTCTGCAGTGTGACCACAGGCCCCTGTAGTTTTGGTGCAGTCTTGCTTCTCTGAGACTAAATGTTTAATGCAGCTGTTGGTTAGATTTTTATATTTTGGGGCTGTGAAATGTAATTGAATGGAGGCTGCCTGTCTGCATTTCATCTTTACACAGTCCACAGGCCAGTTGTCCTGTTTAGTTTTATTTGTCATGTCTGCAGGACGCCTGTGCTTATTAACTTCATAGTTTTTCATTTTTACATAATATTCTATAAAGCAGACCACGCATGGAATTTGTTTCCTATTCTTTACAGTTGGTCTTCACGTCACGAGCCATTGTTATAATGTTGATTTAGAATGGGTTATGTAAGATTGGCCATTCTGTAAACACAAAAAATTGACATTAGTATTCTAACTGCTGAAAGATGCTCTTATCTATAAATCCAAATCAATTTCATGTTCTCTCCCCCTTTGTGATTAACACTTGTCCTTGGAAAGTTATCACTCGCTGATGAATTACAAAGGGGGCCAATGGGGTTGTTTATTAAAAAAAAATTATGGACATGCACAATACTATTGATGCAAGTATTAACTTTAGAATTGTTAATTTTGTCCAGTATGGAGAAAAAAAAAGATTCTTTAATACAAATTAATACAGACTAATTCATATTGTTCCACATACATTGTGCCTATAGTATTCAGAGCAACTTTTGCAGGGAAGCCCAGATTGACAATCTGAATAACTTCTGCAATGTAGTCAAGCATACGCCGAAGTCCATGCCATTGTAATTCCATAGTCATACAGAATGGAAACAGGCCCTATAGCCCAACATATCCATGCCAACCAAGGTGCCCAATTCAAGCTAGTCTCATTTGCCTGCAGGTGGCCCATATCCTTCTAAACCTTTCTTATCCATATTCTAACAGTTTCTAATGAAAGGTATCAACCTAAAGATACCTCATGGAGTCCAGCTACAGGCCACCACCAGTTGCACTGAGATTATAGAGTGGCAAGTCTGATCATTGCCTGATCATTGACTCCATCCCATGATCTGGTTTGGCTTGCACCACTAATACAAATGGTGTATACATTATGCTGATGTAATTGAACGAAAAACGTCCATTTATAAAAGAGCTTCCATGACCTTGATGTGCCAAAGGCAAGGAGGTTTTTTGATGTAGAATGTGGAGTGATGGAATTTTATGCTGTAAGATTCAACAAACTGGAAAACATGTCAGGCAGCTTCTGTAGAAAGAGGAACCAATGTTTTAGTTTGCAGACCTTTCATTAGATACTGTCAGTACATGGCTAGGAAAGGATATGGGCCAGACGCAAGCAAATGGGACTAGCTTGGATGCAAAGGGCTTATTCCATGCTGTAGGATGCTATGAAGTTTTTATATTTCCATACACCCACAACTTTGCTGCCAGTTTTAATATGTTGGCCAAAATTCCAGAGAAATCTCCCTCGCTATTCGAAAGATTGCATGCCAAAACTCACCAGCCGCCTGAGAAGTGAGGCTGTTTATCATATTAAAAGATGCATGATCTACTATGCAGCATCACTCTCCTTATCATGTTACGCTACAAGAAGATACGGATCCAAAGCCTTGACACATTCATGTTTGCTGCTCATTACAGCTGTAAGTTAAATTATTAATTTGGTGTTAGAAAACTGAAAATAATATTTAAAGTGAATTACAGATGGGCATTAATTGTTCAAAGCAGAGACCCAGCTCTAATTGCACCTTTCTTTGCAATGTTCAAGAATAATTATCTGCAAAAATATTATTTTCAATGTCCATTTGAAGTGCTCTTTGCTCACTGCTAGGAGCTTATTTGTTGGAATGTTACTCTGTTATAAATGGACAACTTGCCTGGGATGATTTGCAATTATTTTTTTAACTTTATACACAGAAACTCAAACCTTCATTCAAGGTAATGCCTTTAATGAGATTATCATCATCACAGTGCATTACGTTACTTTGCCGCCAAATCCCTATTTTCTCCTTCTCAGTTGTCTTTTGATAAAGTGGATACTTTGCCAATTAGAACAGTGTAGGTGTAAACATGTCGTTTTTGCTAATAATTGTGCCTATAATATGATTAATTAGAAGATGTTTATCAACCCCTTTTGCACTGGTCTCAATTTTCTGGCCAAAATAAATTTGTGCATGGTAAGGAAACCTTAAGACATTCACTTGGTGACTTTTCTGTCATCATTTTCCAAATGTCACACACAGGCTAAGACATTTTCTGGTGAAATTGTATGGGAGAATCCATCCAAATTGGGTGATGATGGATAATGCTTCTAACATAACAAACAAAATCAGTTCCTGATGGCGTGAAATCCTAATAGGACTCTTGTATTTCATCTGAGAATACACCTATGTTTACAGGCCCTGGATTATTGCCATAGTATGGGAATCATGCACAGAGATGTTAAACCACACAATGTTATGATCGACCATGAGCACAGAAAGGTAAGGTGAAATAACCCACTACTTTAGTACAGGTTACAGAAAATGATCCATTTTCCCTTTGAAATATTTAACAATTACAATTAAACTCGTATAGGTAATGCTTTCTGATTTCTGCAAATCAAAGAGAATTAACCAAAGGCAGTGTTCAAATTAGTGTTTTCATGTTTCATTTTTTAGTGTTGCAGCTGATATATAGCAGCTTTCAAAGCTTGTATTGATTGGAATTACCGTATTTCCCGGCAATGAAGACGCTATTTTTTACCCTAAAATAAGGCTCGAACATTTACCTGCGTCTTGGAGGCCGAAGTTTAGGCCGAGCAATGCCATTCTCGTAGCGACTGCTCCGCGGAACCTGCCACGCCTTCGAACCTGGAACTGTGTGAAGTGGGAAGCAGCTGTAAAAGGATAGCGCTGCGGGGGTGGGGGGGGAGTTCCTTTCCACAGCATGTGGGGAGTCTGGCCTGGGTCAGCACGGCGTGGGTTGTACAAAGTAGTAAACTTGGCTGGGCTGCCAGGGGTAAAGTTGCTGGGAGGGCAGGAGCGTTGAGAAGGAGGGGGCCGGCAACTGATTCACCACTGATGCCGGGACAGGACAGTGCAACCGGCCGCCACCACAGTGCCTTCTGTAGACCCGCTTGCCCGCCAGCCACGGTTTGCTTCGGCACAGACGCAACCGGTGGAGGTGGTGGTTGGCGGGTAGCTACTGGGCGAATGGCTGGCTTCTCCGTCCCGGGCGCTCTCTCTCTCTCTCCCCCCGTTATGTGATCTTCCTGTGCCAGGAAGTTCCCGTCCCTCAGACCTGAACCACACAGAGCATTGTGGGGACGGGCGAAGATGGAGGCTCCCCAGTCCTCATTGCCTCCGTGAAGGAGTTGCACATCTTCCTTTCTACTGACTAAACCAAACCCTTGATCCTGTCCCGCCAGCCGTTTTTCAAAATATAGCAACTCAAAATAGGGGTGCGTCTTCGACGCAGGTGCGTCTTCATTGCTTAGAAATACGGTAGTTATTTTAGAACAAGTAATGATTGTAATTGCCTCATGCATTGTTTTTTTTTCAACTGTGATTCTAGTTATGGTAGTCTGAAATGTTGTATTGCTGTGTTATTTATTTGACTGATTTGTAAGTAATGATGTTTCAGATCTGGGTTATATCATTCAGCGTAAAACTGGTAAAAAGTGCATCTTTCTGTCCAACTTGTGCATGAGGTTATAAGTAGTCAGTGAAGAAAACTTTTATTTTTAGCAGTTTGCTTTTTGCTTCAGTTTCCAACAATGGTAGTCTTTGGTGTGTTTTCTTGGGCATAAAAGACTAGTAATGCTGGAAACCAGAGCAAAAAGCAAACTACTGGAGGAACTCAACAGGTCCAGAGGAAGGGTCTCAAACGGAAACACCAACCATCCATTTCTCTCTACAGGTGCTGCCTGGCATGCTGAGTTTCTACAGCAGTCTGGTTTTTGCTTGTGTTTTTAGTTAGTGAAAGGGTTGGTAATTGGGCTACATTTAAATTTATTCAAATAAACCAGCCAAGACAAAACAAATTAAGTTATACATACGGAAGGATAAATGATTGCCTTTGATTTGTTATGTTTGGATGTTTTTCATTATTTTTGGGATCAAAAATAATTCTGTGAACACAGAGGGTTTCTTCACTGTCTTGTAATTCCTTTGTAAGGCTTAAGACAGTCCATTGAATCAACTTAGACAAAATGTAAATTCAAATATTTGTAATTTAGAAGTAAAATGCTATTAAGTAAAATGCTATTACCTACACACAGTTAGATCATTAAATTTCTACCAGGGCTGTGTTTTAGTCATGCATGGATGTTCCTGCTGCTGGCAGGAACTTTTATTGGCTATCTAGAGAAGATGATTATGATGGTGAACTGCACTTCAAACCGCTGCATTGCAGATAAACCTCAGTAATGTTGTTCCTTATGAGGTTTTACGGTTTTGGCCTGGGAATGATCAGTAGAGCTATCAATTAGGAATGGTGTGTGACTTGAAGATGGCAGAGTGCCCTGGCCTTGTTGCTCTTTCTTTGGCAAGGGATGGAACCTATGGGTTTTTAAGGTATTGTTGGAAGCTTTAGTGAATTACTGCCAATCTGTTGTTCTGTGATTATGATTAAGGGAATGAATACTTAAGCTGGAGGATGGGCTATTGATCAAGCAAGCTGTTTAGACCTGGGTGGTGTCAAGCTTTTTGAGTGTTGATTGAAGTTGCATTCAGCCAAACATGAGGAAAGTGTTGACCAAAGATAGACAAAAAATGCCTGAGTAACTCAGCAGAACTCTTCAGAAGAACGGTCCCAACCCAAAACGTGACCTATGCATTTTCTGCAGAGATGCTGCCTGACCCGTTGAGTTACTCCAGCATTATGTGTCAAGGTATAAACCAGCATCTGCAGGTCCTTTAGTTTCATGAGGAAAATATTGTTGATTTTGGAGCTCATGGATGGTGAAAAGCTCTTTGAAGTTAGATGGCAGTCACTCACTGCAGGATACCCACTCTCTAATCTACTTGTTTAGTCACAAGATTTATTTGGCCAATTTAGTTAAAATTATGGCTAGCGAATGTTGACAGAATGCACTTTTGTTCCATCCCTCATCAAAGGGAGTTGGTTATTTCTCTTTTTATTGAAGATTGTAGTTACTTGCCACATGTGCTGCAGATGTTTCCCACCATTTGGTCCAGTATTAAATGTTATCTAAGTATTTGCAAATGGATTTAAACTTTGTGATGAAATTAAAGCAATTGAAGGTGAAGTTTAGCTGCTGCATACCGCCTTGAGGAACTCTAGAGAGAATGGCCTGGGGCAAGATGATGGCTACCAACCAAAACAGCTGCTACCTTTATCCCAGCCACATTCTGGACCGTAGAGAGTTTTGTCCTGATTAACATAGTTTTCATTTTTTCTAGTGCTAGTTGATGCTGCAGTCAGTCAAATGCTGCCTTGACTGACTGTGTCCTTGTTTCACCCTTGGAATTCAATATATTGATTGAGGCCTCAATGAGGTCTGGACCCGTGTAGTTCAAGTTGGACTGGACTGATGCTGTTGAGCAAGTTATTGATAAATAAATGCACTTGCTAGCGCTTACTGATGGTTGAGACTAGATTGATTAGGGCTGGATGTGTAGGAGGAACCACAGAGGGGGAGAGTCTGAAGAAGGGTATAGACCTGAAACGTCACCCATTACTTCTCTCCAGAGATGCTGCCTGTCCTGCTGAGTTACTTCAGCATTTTGTGTCTACCTTTGATTAGGGCTGGAGTTGGTTGGGTTAGTTTTCTCCTGCTTTCATTATAAGCGAGTTTGGTATTCCGAAAAAATGCAAGGAATCATTGGATTTGTCAAAGGTCAAACGTATAAATAAAAATCGAACAAAGTGCTGTAATTTCAGTGAGTATAGTTTGGGTCCGATTTCTTTGGTCTTTTTTTAAGTTTGTATTTGTCGGGGGCAGATAGAGGAGGCAGATACGAGTTGGGAGGCGGGCTGGGGCCGGCGGCTGCCCATCTTCATCACAATCTCGGTGTCGGACTGAGGTGGAGATGGAGAAGAGAAGTGAATCAGGATGTTGCCTCTCCCAAGCTGTGGCTGGGTGCCGTCTCCCATAGGGTGTCACCCTCCCCTCCGAGTTTGTGGGTGCTGTTGTACTCTAGTGTGAAAGATGAGGGGGCAAGGGGCGGTGGCATCTTTCCCATTGAGAGAATGTAAGTTCTCAACAGCCACTGGAAAAGCGAGAGGCGCAGCCGATGGTCGCTGGGGAACGGCCCCCCCGGGAGCCAGAGCAGAGCCAGCTCCTTCCCCCGCGCTGGCAGCTAGTCCGGGGCCGCCCCCAGACAGGGACAGGACTCCCGGGAGGGAACGGGGACGGTCCAGCAGCAACTACGCCCGCAGCGACGGGGGGCCTGGCCCGACCCGGCCAGTCCAGGGCAGCCGGCCAACCCGGCTGGAAAGGCAGAACCGAGCTGGAGCCAGCGGTGCCACCCGGACAGTGACGGAACACCGGTGAGAGGACGGGGACGGCCCAACAGCAACTCAACAGCACCCGCAGCAAAGGAGAGCCAGGCCAGACCCCGACCACGGAGAAAACGCTAGCCTGCACACAAGCAGCACCACCGTTGCCTAGACTGTTTATCGCTAGTGACCTATGACGTGGGCACGCGCAGTCGGAATACCGAACTCGCTTATTGTGGTAACATATCTCAACACTGCTCAGTGGATTCTGTTCTATGTGCTGTAACACCTTGAATTAAAGGTGAAGCTATTTCTGGAGTGCATGTCTTCAGAATATCCTGTATGATTTTGAGGTCTATAACCTCTTATGTATCTGATGCAATCAACCATTTCTTTGTCGCTTCTTGTGGAGTGAATTGATTGAAGACACATCTGTGAAGGGAAAGCTATCAGTAGGGGAAGACAGATTAACTGCTTAAAACCTCTCGTTAAAAATTGTTGCAAATGGTTCAACGTTGTCTTCAGCACCAACATGTCTGCTTCGTATTGCGTTGGCTGTTTGCAAGCATATTGAACTGTGTTGTACTTTTGCCTTGCTAAGGTCTGTGGAGACGTATCTAGCACCTTATCCTCATCAACCCTTCTATTAAAGCGATAGGTATAACTAATTCAACCACCAACGAGTGGGTGTATAAGTGCTACACCCCTGTTCTAGTGGGTGAATGGTTATAATTGATATCAAAATGCTGTAAATTTAATAAATGCAGTCAGGCCGGTTCCTGATAACGGTGGTGAACAAATACTTGATGCATGTTGTCAGTATTTTTTATATAGGTGTTAGCTTTGAGTTATTGCTGGTAAAGGATTCAGTGGGGATGTCATTAGTCTTGGCACTGGCGTAATGTCTCCGCAATGTGTGGAAATGATGAGGTTTAGATAAGGTTTTTGAGGTTTCAAAAGAGGCTGTTAGTTTGTTAATCTTCCATTCCTCAGTTCTAATTAGTTCAATCACTTGCTCTGACCTAATTAAATGAAAATGACATCTATGCCAATCTGTGGCCTGTTTTATCTTTGACTAGTTGCGGCTGATAGATTGGGGGCTGGCAGAATTCTACCATCCTGGCCAGGAGTACAATGTTCGAGTGGCTTCCAGGTACTTCAAGGGACCCGAACTACTTGTAGATTATCAGGTGAGGCCAAGAAACATTTTTTTTTTAAACGTCTGCACTGAATTAATTTGCTCTGGTATTTTTTCCTGATTGTACCCACCTTATTTGGTTAGTTTTACCAGTTTAGTACACAGGTCAAGTACTTTGGTAGGTATGAAGTAAATCGAAATCCTCAAATCAGCTATGGAGACAGAAACCAGAACAAGGTTTTGGGTCAGTGTCTTGACATCAGAACACAACAGCTGCTGACCTACAGGGTACTTCCAGCAATCCTGTCTCCTCTTTGCCAGATGTCCAACATCTGTTTTATTTGGTTTAAGGCTTTATTTAAATTGGCAACGATTTTAATATGCAGAAGTGTGCAGAAAGGAACTGTAGATGCTGGTACATATTGAAGATAGACACAATGTGTTGAAGTAACTCAGTGGGTCAGGCAGCATCTCTGGATAAAAAGGTTGGTTGATGTTTTGGGTTGGGATCCTTCCTCGGCCCCTCCTCTGGGCCACTGAGTTACTCCAGCATTTTGTGTCCATCTTCAATTTAATATGCAGATTGTAGATGTGGAATATAGTGCAAAAAAAATCTATTTTTTGGGGTCAGCACGTTTTCTTTGCATTCAAAATCTAAGGCTCCTCTGTGGGTGAACTTGAATTCTATTCAGCCAATGTTATGTCAGCATAATTAACAAAGACCCAACCGAAAATTGGTACAGTACTCATTGCCCACTAGACACATCACATGCCACCATGAGGTTTCATATGCTGTGGTCTAGAAAACATCATGGGATATTGCCTTACATGATCAAACTTGTAAGATTATACAGTTGATTTATTCAGTTGCAACCTCTACTATTTTCAAACACTTCTAATAGCTTGGAGTTTAGACATTTTTAATTGTGAGTATAAATAATCAGGTTATTTATGATTATCTTGACACTGGAAGCTTCTAGCAGGTCAGCTTCTAGATGCTAGATTATAGTCCACCTTAAATAAATGGGATATAAAGACCCATAAAATATTATTGTAACCAGACGGGTTATATTAGCTTTAGATACCAGGCAGGTTAAATAAACTTGTTCAGTTGAAAAATATTATTTCTGACTGCTTCAGACTTTTATGAAACCCTTCCAAGGTCTTGTCATTGAACTGTTGTTGAAATTAGAATCCAACGCAGACTTCTACTCTTACCTTCTTTCCTGGGACCTTCAAGTGAACCTCCACAGTCTCTATGAACAGATCCAAATTTTATAACCCAGTCATTTTTTTTCCTATTGTCCTTTATTTCACTTTTAAATCATTCCTCTTCTCAGTTTTCAAAGTAACTAATTTCATTGGAGAGAGATTTCCAGAAAACTTAGTTTCCTTGCTAGCATTTTCAAAAATGGATCATAAGGTAATATGATAGGAGCAGAATTAGGGGCCATCCGACCCATGAACACTGCTCCGCCATTCAATCATGGCTGATCTATCCCTCCCTCTTAACCACATTATCCTGCCTTATTCTCATAACCCCTCACAACTGTACTAATCAAGCATCTATCTATCTCTGCCTTAAAAATCTCCCACAGACAAAATCCTTTTGGTGAATTTTCAATCAGATTGCAAGTGATTTTATAAATGCAGATTTAATTTACCTGTTTCTACTCTTGAAGTTTATGGAGACAATGAACAATGTTTTTTCAGACAGTTCAGTTAAAAAGGGATCTGGGCATTATGTTCTTTAAAATGTGAATTCTATAGGTTGTGGGCCAAAGGGCTTGTTTCTGTGCTGCCCTGTACTATATTCTGTGTTCTAACAAATTTTCCTTTTTTCCATTTTATCTAAAAAAATGATAAAAGTGAAAAGGATATTAAAAGTTCCAAGCATTTTTTAAGCATTTGGCAAGAGAAAATTCAACCTGACATAGCTATGAAGAGTTTGGGTAATTGCAAACACTCAAAATGGTTTGTTTTGCTCATTTGAACCTGAGATGCTGTTTATGTACGTTGAATCTGGCAAATTAAATGGTCAATTTTAAAGGAAGTCGATTGTAATATCTTTTGCTGATGCAGGCTGAGCACTTTTCATAACTTTTAATAACTCCAGGGCATTTTCCCAAAATAATAAATTGTGTGATCCAGGCTTGGCTCGAATGGGTAAAGTTTTATCTACAAAAGTCAAAATTTGTGCAGCGGAGGGAAAATAGCTTTTTCCAATAATTGGTTACAACATTTTTTTTTGCAATGTGGAAAATATATCTAACTTCTCTCTACGCACGTTGAATTCTTCTCCTCTGAACATTATAGTCTCTCCTCTGCATACTTACAGGCATTGAAATCTTTCCTAAAAGGTGTTAGCAATGGTTGGGCTATTACAAACCAATATTTTTATTACAAAATCAGCGTACCTTCTTTGCCTTCCTTCTTTGCTGCTGTCCAAACAAAGGCTCTGTGCATCTATCTAACTTCCTTATCATCTTGTCTTGCCATCATAATAATGGAAGGTAATCAACTGTTAACTTTCTCTTTTAACACATGTCACCTGGCCTGAGTATTTCAAGCATCTTCTGTTTTTAATTTAGATTTCGAGCATCCACAGATTTCTTTACTTTTGATCTCCCTCAGCTATGTTAGAAAGAAAATGTTTGATAGATATCGACATTTCCCCTTTATCTTATCTTGCCTTCTACCCCTCCACTGCCATCCTTTGCAATTTGTATTCAGTAAAAATTAAAGAGCAAGAAAAGAAGCTTCTTTAGGCTCCATTGTAAAATGTGTCATTGCATAAAATATCCTTGAGCAAAGCATGAGGGAATGTCTTGGAGAAGAGTTTTATTGGCCCTTTATCCTTTTCAGAAGACAAATTTAGTTACTTCCATTCTTGTGATGGATGTAGAATATTTGAAATTGGACTCTTAAACTTCGTGGTATCTTTGGACGGTTGATTACCTGCTCTTGCATCAATGATTACATGCCACTTTGGATCTTATTCACACTAGCATTAAGTACATGGAAATAGAATAAACAAGATGACACAGTGACGTAGATGGTAGAATTGTTACCTCATAGCGCCAGAGACCCGGGTTCCATTCTGACCTTGGGTCCTGTCTGTATGAAGTTTGCACATTCTTCCTGTGACTGTGTGGGATTCCTCTAGGTGCTCCGGTTTCCTCCCACGTCCCAAAGATGTGTGGGCTTGTAGATTTTTATTGACCATTGTAATATTGCCCCTAGTCTGTAAGGAGTGGATGAGAAAGTGGGATAACATAGAACTAGTGTTTGAGTTTAGTTTGACTTGAGTTTATTGTCACCTCTACCGAGGTACAGTGAAACGCTTCAGAAAAAAACTAGTGTGAACAGATGGATGGTCAGCATGGACTTGGAAGGACGAAGAGCCTGTTTCCATGCTGCATCTTTAAACTAAACTAAACCGGAGAATTAGCTTAAGAGGTTTCTGGATGAGATCTTTTCATAATCTCGATGTGTGTTGAACAGCCAAGAGAATTTTAAACACCACAAGTGCCCTGCGACATTGAGGCTGTCACTGATGTGGGAAGATGCTAGTCCAAATAACTAGTTTGAGGGATCTGGAGACAGTTTCACAGTAGCTAATTACATGCCCGGTGTTGTACTGAATGACTTGATAATTGTGGAGTATTGCATTGGAAAAAAAAGCCTTTTAAACACTGATTTCAGACAAACATTTTGACATCCAAAGTAAATAACGAAACTCTAAGAAAGTGTGTTTATAAAAAGGTGTCAGCTTCTCAAAGGAGAGCTGGAATTGATATTCAGGACACTAACAAAAATAATGTACTTGGCAGTTGACAAACAAATTGCCGATAGGTAGACAAAAGGTGACCTTCAAAGACAATTGTTAGAAACCGAGGCTGCGATTACTTTGGTAAATTCTAGTTGTGCTTTTTCTGATCTCTTCTATTAGAGATGGCATTTAGAATGCTACTTCAAAACACCAGTTTTCCTCTTCATGTTTAGGAGTATAAACACCTCTGTTGGTGTTGCACTTTTTTGAGTATAAAATCAAATGGTCTGCAGTTGATTTTATCTTTATAACCTTTCAGATTTATTTGATTAAATTCATATTTTGGTTTATTTAGGATGTCTTGTTTTTAGGATTTCGGAGCAAGGTTTGGTAGGACAGGAAAAGGACATTAAATCCAATGAAGGGTATCGACCCAAACGTCACCCATTCCTTCTCTCATAGAAAAACACATAGAAATTAGGTGCAGGAGGAGGCCATTCAGCCCTTTGAGCCAGCACAGAGATGCTGCCTGTCCCTCTTAGTTACTCCAGATTTTTGTGTCTATCTTTACTTATTAAGAAAGTGTTGTTTGAATTAGATTAGATCATTGTATATAAAAATGGCACCATCTTTGGCTCCTTTGCCTGATTTAGATATATGTGAGTTTTAGATGCCAGGTGTTGATCACATAACCTCTGCTGACACTCCTGATTAGAATTGAGAAAGTGTGGCACTGCTGAATGTACTGATTTTCAAGCCTGCCTCTCGGGTACTTTAAGGAGAACCGCAGCGTATTCTTTAATTTTGGACATGGTTGTTCAGTGGCTTCTTCGCCATTGCATGCTGCTTCTTTAACAATTCTTTACTGTTAATAGAATTTTGCTATGTGAAGTTTGTTTTCTAATTTCCCTATTTTACAATAATTACTAAACATCTAAGTACTTTATAACAATTAGAGTACACTCAGATCTTCTGAACTGAAAGATTAATACAAAAGTAGTCCCAAGTTTAATCATTGGTCCAGGCTGAGCTAACGTCTTAATTGAAGCACTGCCTTTTAAGGATGAAATGTGGAGCATCATTTAGGGTTGCTGTTCATAGTTGCTCTCTTATAGCCCCTTGAAAAATCTGTCCTGGGTTGGAGATTATTGGTGATAACCTTGTGCAGAAAAGATTGGCTATTTATAAATTAACTCATGAAAATTCATACTGCGAGGTACAAGAGTAACACTAATGCCTCCAAATGATAAATCAAGTTTCACTGTACCTTCATTGGTACATGTGACAATAAAATACCCTTTGACAAAAAGTACGGATTAGTAAGGGTGTCGGGTTATGGGGAGAAGGCAGGAGAATGGGGTTGAGAGGGAAAGATAGATCAGCCATGATTAAAGGGCGAGCAGACTTTATGGATCAAATGTCCTAATTCTGCTCCTTTAACATGAACAAAAGGCTGCAACCCCAGAAGGGGTGAATGTTAAGAAATGACTGTTGAAGAATTTTATGGATGGAAGATTTGTTAATTTAGAATTCTCATGTGTAATAGGGGAGTTGGTGGCAACCATTTTCTAAGGGATGCATTTCAGCAACTGAGATTGTTGCAATGTTTAATTCAAATCAATGTTTCAGGAGCTGATCATATGGCTGCTTTAGTGTTTCCACTTACCATGTCACTTATAACCTTGGAATATTTTACATGGTAATTGTGCACCCAAATTCTTTTGAAAGGGGTTTAAAAGATTTATTTTCATTATTTCAAGTGGTCCCCTGTAATTTCCACTTCCTGAAAACATTTTGTTTGGTTCATTGCAGATGTACGATTACAGTCTAGACATGTGGAGTTTAGGTTGCATGCTTGCCAGCATGATATTCAGAAAAGAGCCATTTTTCCACGGGCATGATAATTATGATCAGGTAAGAATCTTCACTTTTTCATTATGCAAGGGCTTGTTTTTAAGAATGCAACTTTTTGCACTGCCACGACTTCAAATGGGTCCAACCAGCTAATCAATGAAAGTACTTTGTATACTGCTTTTTGGGACAATCAAGAGTTTCAAATGCTTTGTCAGTTGAAATAGTAGTGTTCATCTCAGTCAAGTTCAAGTAATTAGCCTGAAGTTCCTCGTTCGAAGACACTGCACTTGCTAAATTCAGTTTAAGTTGAGAAATACACCGTGGAAACAGGCCCTTCAGCCCACTGAATCCACACTGACTCGCAATTCGTCCACTAGTTCTATCCTACACTTCAGGGATAATTTAGAGGAGCCAATTATCCTGCAAACTTCCACGTCTTTGGAACATTGGAGGAAACCGGAGCACCCAAAGAAAACTTGCGCGGTCACAGGCAGAACGTACAAACTCTGGGCAGACAGCCCCCGTAGTGATGATTGAACCTGGGTCTCTGGCGCTGTAAGGCAGCCACTCTACTGCTGTGCCATTGCGCTGCCCCCATAAGTTCCCTCTGGAAGATTTCTTCTCCTTTGCAGTAGATTATTTTGTTAGTCGCAGCCATCCCCAACCAAGAAACTAGAGTGTTTAAATTTGTCCTACTTGGTCAGATTTGGCATTTAGTAAAGTCATGGTTGATCAGTTTCTTTACTTCCATTTATCCCTCTGCGGTTCAATAGCCCTTCTTATCTGTCATTTTCCATTTTGTTTTGATAGAATTTCCTTGCTTCAACTCCAAGACAATTTGATTATTCCACATGGCATAATATTCAGAGTGTAAAAACTAAAACTCATTGCAGAGGAATAGCTGGTATGACATTGTGGCTAATTTGAGGTGAAGAATCCTGAGAATACAACTTCTGACATAATAGTAGCTAGTTTTTAAGTTATGAAAATACATTTATATAAGTGGGATTTAATTATACATAATGTATCAAATTTACTTGAAATGTGTAATTAGCATCCTGGTTACAAGTGTGTAAATTAATTGCGACAGTGTACTTTGCTACCTTTTATACCACTTCCAGTCTTCAGAATTGTTCGGTTGATTGGCACACGTCTATAACTTGAATTCACATTTCCCTTCACCGTGGCACTGTGGTGACACGGGTGGGTGGCATAACCTACCTAAAGCTCCACAAAAACAATGGGATGCATTGAAGATTTTAAGATCCATGCTGGGTGTATAAAATATATTTGTGTTTTGGTGGGGGGGGAAAAAAGCTTTTGTATTGGCCTTTTATTTGAAAACTCCTTTCTTGTATCAGGGCAAGTTGCAAAATAAATATGGATTAACGAAACAATTTACCAATATTAACTGTCCTTGTCTGGAAGGAAGGTGCATGTCTGTAATCCCCCAGAATAAACACCAGTATCTGGTTGTTTCTTAAGTTATGTATGAGTTAGCCTTGTCTGAATTATCACTGCAGGAAATCCATCCACACATTTTTATTTTATAGGCTTTCTAGACATTTGGATTTGCCATTTCATGAATCATTAAAATTCAAACTATTTTCATGGGTTTCAATTCAACTACATTAAGGGGGGATGTCAATGAAACTTACCGGATAATGAAAGGCCTAGCGAGAGTGGATGTGAAAAGAATGTTTCCAGTAATGGGAACATCTAGAACTAGAGGGCACCGCCTCAGAATAAAAGGACGTACATCAGAATGGAGATCAGGAAGAATTTCTTTAGCCAGAGGGTGGTGAAATTCGTTGGCACAGACCTTTTGGAGGCCAAGTCATGAGGTATTTTTAAAGCATCGATTGATAGATTCTTGATTAGTAAGGGTGTTAGTTATGGGCAGATGGCAAGAAAATGGGGTTGAGAGGGGAAAATAGATCGGCCATGATTGAAAAGTGCAGCAGACGCAATAGCCTGAATGGCCTAATTAGAAAATTTGCTTTCTTCACTGCCTGCTGTATCTGCATACTTACTTTCAGTGACTGATGTACAAGGACACCCGGCTCTTGTTGCGCCTCCCCTTTTCCTAATCTGACACCATTCAGATAATAATCTGAATTCTGCTTGCCACTAAAGTGTATAACCTCACATTTATCCACATTATACTGCAGCTCCCATGCATCTGCCCACTCACCCAACTATCCAAGTCACTCTGCAGCCTCATAGCATCCTCCGAGCAGCTCACAGCTTTGTGTCATCCGCAAATCTGGAGATGTTACATTTAATTCCTTCGTCTAAATCGTTAATATATATTGTAAATAGCTGGGGTCCCAGCACTGAGCCTTGCGGCAACCCACTAGTCACTGGTTGCCATTCTGAAATGGACCTGTTATTTCCTACTCTTTGTTTCATGTCTGCCAATAACCAGTTCTCTATCCATGTCAGCACCCTACTCATTCTGCTCCTGCGTCTTAGGTCATGTGGTAAAATCAATTAAACTAAATCAGAATGAAACCTTTCTGACAAACCCATGATTAACTGTTATGTAAATTAGAATGATAAAATCTGATTAACTCGGCTTATTTAAAATTTCAACCCAGGTTGAAACATTTGAATTGTTTCCCAAGACGAGGTGCATAGGGAATACAGGAACACCTGAGAAATTGTAACATCTTGAAACCCAGCAAGTGCATGGGTGTTACCTTACACTGAGTGTGAACCAGTGAGTTTTGTAACGTCACTAATTGCTTCACAAAGCGATTGGTGACGTTGCAAAACTCACTGGTTCTCTATTATGGATTCATCTCTACATAGTTTTAACTGATTACATGGTCAGTACAAACAAATTGCTATCAAAATCAAATTTTCCCAGTGAGATTTGTTATTTTATAAGGAAATTCAAATTAATTTAAGGGTTAACACTCATGTATAATCTTTGTTTCTCTGAACAATTTCAATTTCTTTCCCCTCTGTCCCTGAAGTTGGTCAGAATAGCCAAAGTGCTAGGCACGGAAGACCTATATGACTACATTGACAAGTACAACATTGAGCTGGATCCTCGGTTTAATGATATCCTGGGAAGGTTAGTAAATATCTTGTGTTAAAATGGGATGATATATCATTTATGTAACAGCATATAAATGACAAATAAATTGTGCCTTTTAATGTTTTGTGCACAGAAACAATATCGGGCAAAGTTGGGTGACCCGCTCTTACTCTGTTTCAGACACTCCCGTAAAAGATGGGAACGCTTTGTCCACAGTGAAAATCAGCATCTTGTCAGTTCAGAAGCACTGGATTTCTTGGATAAGCTGCTACGATACGATCACCAAACGCGTCTAACAGCACGAGAAGCTATGGAGCATCCTTATTTTTGTAAGTCCTGTTCTCTTAGATTGCCAGGGCTGGGTCTTGTTTCCAATTCCCATCGGAAGGACACCATTCTACTATTCCACAACCGCGTCGGTCTTTTATTGCCAACTAAACACTAGGTGCAAATGAGTTCCTTTGCCAAGGTCGGGAATGTCAGAGGGAGCTTGCAACATGTTTCCTTCAACCAATTAAAAAAGACAGGCTTTCTTTCACTATTGGGAACAGAGGGAATGGATTAAAAAAGAAAATTGATTTGGATATTTCAACAAACTGATCATATCCTTGTTGAAGGAAAAAGCAAGAGATATTGTGCATGCTTGTAGATGGACACAAAATGCTGGAGTAACTCAGTGAGTCGGGCAGCATCTCTGGAGAAAAGGAATAGGTGTCATTTCTGGTCGAGACCCTTCAGATGAGAGTCAGGGGAGTGGGAATCTAGTGGTATGGAAAGATGAAATGAACAAATTAAATCCAGTAACAATGATCAAGGAACGATGGAGGCCACAATGGTTCATTGTTGGTTGTGGAAAAGGTGATAACGAGTGGATACAAACACATGCTTGTACCAAGTTTTTATTCTGTTTTGCTCCACAGACCCAATAGTGAAAGACCAATCCCGAATGGGCTCCTGTGCTAACATGCCAACTGGTAGCACTCCAATCAGCTCAGCCAGTATGATGTCAGGTCAGTTTTGCTGCCTTTAGCATCTTGTACCAGACGGGTGGGCTTTCCTACTGGTTGACGTCCACTAACTTTAAATCTGTTCAAAAATGTTTTATTCCTTCATGTGGTTGATATTGTTTAATCTGTTTGTCCACAGGGATATCTGCAATGCCAACCTCCTCACCACTGGGACCCCTTGCTGGCTCGCCAGTCATCTCTGCTACCAACACCCTGGGGACGCCGGTTCCTGCCACTGCTGGAGCCCAGCCTTGATGTCACCCTCCTGACTACTTGTAACCCTGGCAACAGCCTGGTCACCCCTTTCCACCCCCTCCCTTCCACCTCACTCCTTGGAAGCACAGGGAACCAGCTGGGCTTGTCACGTCTGAGCAGTTGCTTATGGATTCTCTTCAGTTCAATCATTTTGAAAAGGAAAAAAATGGCAGATTTTTACTTGAGAATTTTTTTTTTTGTGTTTTGTATGTTACAAACTTAGAGACAGTATACCTCTTTTAGTCCTACTAGGGCATATGTAATGCCTCTGTCAGAAATTGTTGCCTACACAAAAGCACTTGTTCAGTGTTACCACATTTCCCCCCCTAAGGTTTTTGAGCGGACGACGTTACTTCTCTGAGCATTGTCTGCTGCCGTAAACTTAGCAACTTGGAAATAATTTATTTTGAAATAATCATCTTTTCATTCAAGTCTTTTTTTTTTTACCAACAATGGGAATAAATGCGATTTGCAACTTTGCCATCTAAAATCCAAGTGGCCTGTATTGGCTATGCTAAGAGAGATTGTCTCTGACCTCCAACCTATTGGAATTGGAAATATTAAATACTGGAAGCACAACATTAAATGTGTACTGTGCTTTTCAAAGTACTCTGGCAAAACTGCTGTTATTTAAGAGTATCTTGAAAGCTAATTTGTTCCTTCACGTTTTAATGTTTTTTGCTTGAAAAAAGCAAGCAAGCTTTCCTCTTTTTTGTCCCAAGTACAGCATACCATAAAGTTACTTTGGTTAATGCAACGGTTTTCAGAGTTTGAACCATGGTGAATTTATTTTGAAACTCTTGGACTGAAAGTTTTTAACAGCTCTGAGTATATTTCCACACACACGGCAGCACCAGTACCATTAATGCCACGTAGACAACCACTTTATATGCTCATTTTCCATTGTTTCAACTGTTTTGTTCTGGTTGCCTTTTATTTAAAGCAGTTAAAGGGAAGTGGGGATGTTGAATCCTAAAACGAGAGATTCAGCTTTTTTCGGGAGGGTGGGGAAGGAAAATTTGTGGGTGTTTTTTTTTGTTTTAAAGAAAAAATGTTTAGAAGCAAGGCTGCTGCTGGTGATTAGTGAGATGGCAGTTGAGTAAATACTGTGTTTGACTACATTTTATTAAACAGGCCCTGGTTACATATTCATCATCCAGTTAGGTGCATTATTTGTTCTTTCCACTGCATTTTATCATGTGGTATGTGCATTTGCCTTCTTGGATGTATTGAGTCAGACTCTGAGTCATTGGGGTAACCTTACTGATGCCCTGTAGGCTGCAGCGATGAGGGTACTTCTGCAGCTCAGTTGGTGCTGGGGCTTAATGGCATTGTGCATGTTTATATGCAGAAATGTGGTGGTTATGCAGTGGCCATACATTGCTATTCATTGAACAGCAGTACCCATATACATTCACATATTAATAAATGCAGAGCAGTGCTGTTTGTATTTGTGAGTACAAGAAAGCCGTTTTAACACCAATGATCCCCAAACATTTCCAGTCCAGGAAATCTTTTAGGAACTATATAAGCATTTTTTTTAGCCACCCATTAAATTTGTTATTCAGGAGTTGCTTTCCATGGAAATGCAAAATTAGAGTAATGCTGCAATCAAAATGCAGTCGTCACTAACACGTATTGATATGAACATAGACAAGATACTTTATCATTTGTTTTTAATCTGGTTCTGTGTATCCCTCGTTGGGGGGTCAATGCATGCACTGCACTTGTAGGTAAACAAATTTGGATTGGATAAGGGAGCAAGAAATGGCTGACTTTCAACGTACCAAACCTTGTGGTGATGCTTGTCTTCTAACACACACCTCATGTAAATAAGTGGCAAAGATCATCACCAAAACTTACAAGACTTAAAAAAAAAAAACTAAAATGAAAGCTATAGGAAGCACTGCTGTATCTTGATTTATTTTTCTGAGGTGCGGATGGTCTACTAATACAATCATTGGAACAGTATTTTGGCTTAATACGATCTATATTCTAAAATGATTACTAAAATTGTTATGCTATGTAAGTTAACAGCCATTTTGGATATTCAGCCCTAATTTTGATATTTTTCATTTAATTTTTCTACCGAAGAAATTCACAAATTGTAATTAAATCCCCAATTAATCAGCAGCACAACTGGATTTAAGATTTGACACTCGTGCTTTCCTTTCTAAAATCACATTCCATTTTGTGCAGATGGTTCATTAACACGATGATAGAGCAATGTGTTGTACATGTTACTGTTTCACAGTAAATATTTGAAGCTCCTCTCCTTCCCCTTTATAATTTTTTGGAATGGAGTACCAAAACTTCACTAATGGGTCCAAGATCTGCATTTCAAATTACAATAACTTATCTGAATTTCGGACCTGTGCAAAACTGAGAATTTTTAATAAAAGAACTGGTAAAATGCCCCAATAATGTTTTATGATACACCGCATGTCGTATGACTTGTAATTTCATTGGATCTGTCTTGGTTTACATTTAGCAACCTTATTCTTGTCATGGTACTGTACAACTGTAAGGAAGATGTCAACATTTACTAACATGTTTGCAATGAAATGTCAAGGCTACCAACAAATTGATTGAAGATGGACTTAAGGAAACTTTCCTCAAACGTACATTTGTTGCTATCCAGTCTTAAGGATTTTTTTAATGGTTGAATTGGTTTACAGCCTCCTTATACCACTTGGATGTCATGTCCATTTTGTTGTACTGCATTCTGCTGTTTCTGTGCTTATTAGTGATGTCGGATCAGAGAATCAGTAGCACATGACAAAACTCAAGGGTCCTCTTTGATCTTTGTATATAATCAAATAACTTCAGCCCTGTTGATTTAAAACAGTCGTCATAAAACAGCATATAGATTGTATCTATTCTTTTTGAATTTCCTACCAAAACCAAAAGTATTTGAAGGTTCTAAATGTCAACACAAATCAGACATTGACTCTTTTTAAACAAAAACACCTATGGCCATGTGCACCTATTTACATCATTAAATGGAGCTACTTGTTATCCTGCAGTCTTAGGAATAACGAACTAATTTAGATGTGAAATGCATTTAGATTTGACAGGTGATCTGTTAAAAAATAAATTGCTGAAATTGCAAGTCTCTGTTTTGTTTTAAAATTAATGGGGGGGAAAGCACAAACTCAGTTTAACAAAATTTAATTGTGAAAACTTGGTTTAATTATGGATAAAATGGGGTTGAATCTTTTAACTCATGAGAATGCAAATGGTACTCTTTTTGTGTTGGATATCTTCTGGCCTACATGTATTTATGGCCTCCAGTTTCTTTGATATTTCTTTGATTTGATTTTAAAGTAAAATTGTTGCAGTCATTTGATCGGTTTATATTTGGGTGTTTTCCATCTAATTTTTCGAGCAGAGTGATAAACACCTAAGCAGATTGCAGAGACCAACTTTTGTCCCAGTTGCCTCTCTAAATTAATGTTGTTCTATCCCTTCTCGATCTCCAACTGAAATTTTTGCTGCATTCCAAAGTTTCTCAATGCAGGTGGGATCGGTATGGAAGTTGTTGGGTGTGACAATTTTATGATTGCCACCCGAGTAAAAAATATTTAAACCTCACCCTAAACAGTGTTACTCTTATGAAAAATTATCACAACTGCCTGATCCAAACCCTCAAATCCTTTTTCTCCCATTCTCACCCTACATGCTCAAACTTAGTAAAAGTTGGATCAGTTTCAAATATTCTTAAATAGTCGTATACTGGGGCTTTCACGATGCCCTGAACATACTGAAAATCTAGACAATGCAATAATGAATCACTTTATTGTGACAACAAATACCAATATAGTCCTGTGGCTCTTCCTATAACTCGATCATATCAACCCGGGGGTTGGGGTGGACAGCTGGTTGTTTAATTACAGTCAGAATTTGTAACCATTAATTCCAAGTAAAGTGAACTGGATAAAAATTGAAATTATTTTTTAAAGTCTGAATCTGTTGCATTTATATTAAGAGTGATTGTCTTTAATTTGTTTTAATCTCCCTGGGGTGTGTGCAGGCACTTTCAGTGGACCATGAACTTCAGACTTTTCATCACTGCACTGTTTGGCAAGTGCCTGGCTGTTAGACATCGACAGGTTGACTAAAGGACATGGATTGTAATCATGCTGGATAGGATGTTGGCCCATTTTGAGCAAAGCCTCGCAGAAGCTGTCCAAGAAGATCAACTCAATGGGACTTTGCTACACTATTCGGATGAAAGAAGCATTTATAACAATATTGTTTCATCAGGCTGCTGAACATAAGGTTTAACTTTATTATGTAGATTTATTTGTATACAGTTTTATGCACTGTAGATAGCAAATGAAATACTGCTTGAAGATATACTTTCTGATTGACTTGCGCTTTCCCATATTAACCAGCAACTGAATAGACGGAAGACTGGTTTGCAGCAATAGCGCATCTTAGTTGGACTTCTGCCATTCATTTCAGAATTGCAATGTTACCTGCATCTGTAATTTGCCTTGTGTTGGAAAACTTTTGTCCTTCAACACCTCTTGCATCATAATTAGAATTTTAAAGTTAAAAGCCAATATTTTACAGTGCTGCTGGATTAACCTAATCTGTTCAGAAATACAAGAAAAATCACTGGTAGAAGTTACCTGTTTTTAATAGGCTGGGAATATAAAAGAAAACCGGTTGTAGTTCTATTCTTGTAAAGCTGAATATGTGCAAGAGGGAAAACATGAAATTTGTGCCATGCAGTGTGAACTTTTATTCTTGTACTTCCCTGCAGATGTTGAATGAATACAAATACAAGAAGCCTAACAGGTGGCCTGTCATGTCAATGTCTGGGACAGAAATTCCTCCTATTTTTCTTTCCAAACAGCATTTTTATGAACTTGAATAGCAGGCACAAAGGATTTAGATGGCATCTAGATTAATTTTGTGAAAAAGCATTTACAGCCACAACACTGTGGAAAAGGGTGCATTCAAAACCATAATGTCCTTTTTACTATGGCTTGGGAGATTTAGCACAGATGGTGCACCTCTTGGATACCGCATTCATGTCTCTTTTAAATAGACTGGATTATGTGTGTGTGTATATAAGATGATTATGGTTCATCCAGTGTTTGAGTGCTCATTTTTACCTGACTTTGTGTCAGTCACCCATACTCTATTAGTTTCTGGGTCGAAATATGGTACAATGCCATTATAAATATACAGGTACTTGTTCACTGTGCAGTAGTGCTACTGTACCCAAACACCAATAAATATTCTAATACGTCACACTATGCTTTTGCAGCAGTGTCTAATTGATATCAGAAAGAAAGTGCTGGAATAACTCAGCAGGTCAGGCTCTATTTAGAGAACATGGATTGATTAGTACGGGTGTCGGGGGTTATGGGGAGAAGGCAGGAGAATGGGTGCAGAAGGGAGAGATAGATCAACCATGATTAAATGGTGGAGTAGACTTGAATGGCCTAATTCTGCTCCTATCACATGGATAGGTGATATTTTGGGGTCAGGACCCTTCAAAGTAGGCGTACATTGAGATTTTGTAGTGGGGCAGTCAAAATGTAGATACAAGGAACTGCAGATGCTGGTTTACATAAAAGCACGCAAAGTGCTGGAGTAACTCAGTGGGTCAGGCAGCATCAAAAATAACCCTGACCTGCTAAGCTACCCTGGTACTTTGTGTCCTTTTGTCTAAACCAGCATCTGTGGTTCCTTGTTTCTATATCAAGAAAAATGAGTTGTCTTTCCAAAATGTAAAATAATATTTTCTGTATTCCATATAACGTTGGGACACTTGCCTTTGAATTCTGCCCTATCATTCTCTGGGCTCTTCCAATTCAAATAAAGCACTTGACAACTCTTCCTGTTTACTGGTTGGGTTTGATGTTTGAAGCAGATCCCTATATTTCTTTCTCAACTGTTGATAGCCACTGTGGGGCCACACTTGCTTTTGTTAAAACTGACCTTGGGACCACAGCTCCTTTCATGTAGATTTCCCTTCATAAATGCATTTAAGTTAGTCTGAATGTTTGGAGGTGGTGTCAGACGACGAGAGGGTTTTGTTTTGGTGTATGAAAGAAACTAGATGTATCATCCTTGGCACACATTGGGTTTTAGAGGTGGGAATTTCAACAGCTTGTCACCTGCAAGAGTTCTGACGTCTATCAATTGGTTTAAAAACTTGATGTCCAACTTGCAAACATTAATGTCCTATGGTTAAGCGCTAGAATAGAGTAAAGCCAGCCAAAAAATGCTAATTATACAATGCTAATCTTGTACCTAGAGAAAGTAACATTTGCAAAAATGTTAAATTAGGGACATGCTAGATATTACACTTACATGGGCAATAACCCCATGGGTATTGCTAAAGCTTGTCCCAAAGTAGTAGCTATTGCTATTATATTGCTCAATGGAACAGGTTTCTGAAATCTACCTGCAGTTATACTACGTGTAGTTATACAAAGGACTAATTAATTAACTAACATGGTCAATATTTTTAAATAGTTAATCGTCATACTATAGCTCTAGGAAAAGCATTACCAACTAGTAAAATATTTATTTTTGTGCCAATGATTTTCATATTCTCCTCAGTTGTGCATACATGTTACATCATTGCCATGATAATTGAACGTTCTTGATTAGTATGGGTGTCGGGTTTTGGGGAGAAGGCAGGAGAATGGGATTAGGAGGGAGAGATAGATCAGCCATGATTAAATGGTGGAGTAGACTTGATGGGCAGAATGGCATAATTCTGTTCCTAGAACCTATGAATATTCCTAATGTCGTAATGAGATATTTTTGGATACATTTGTGGTTAAAAAGTTGATTTTATAGAATCAGAACTGCTGTAGAAAATACATCAATTTTATGTATTGGATGTATTCACCTATATTGCATGTAAGTTGATGGATTCCAAAATGAATTAACCAGACTGTTTTAAATGATTTAGAGATATGCTACCTATGGTTAAGTAATTTTTTTTTGTTATTTGAACTCCTATTTTATGTCTCGATACAATCCCTCAAAAAGCATCAACTTGGTCAGGATAGGTTAGAGAAAGGTGTTCTTGGATGGAGTCATTAATGTGGACACTTGTTGCTATCACCAAATGCCATTAGTGATTAGGAACTGAGCTATCTATGTTCCCTATCTTTAGCCTAAAAATTGATGTATTTGTATCTTCTTAACTGCTGCGCTGGATGGCTGACACACGCACATCAGGAAAATAATCTACCTCAACAAAGTGAAGTCTTGGGAGTTTTTGCAAATAAATTGTCAATGGGCTCTTTTTGCTGGCAGTTGTATCAGTAACTTGGGACAGAAGTGTAGAATATTTACAAGCAAACTGAGCCAAGCAGTGATAGCATAACATAACATCCTGGGGTTACTAAAGGCTAGAGTCACGACTGGCCAGCTACAAATACCCTGACTGCAAGAGCAGCTCAGAGTTTAGGTATGCTCTGGTGAATAATTAACCACCTCCCGTCAAGGCCTTTCCACCAGACAAGGCAGGTCTGTGGCGTGTGTACAATCCCTAGCCTGCATGAGCACCGCTTCAGCAAGCAACCCCTTGACTAGCATCTTAACTATTACTGAAAATATATAAAACCCATCACTACCGGTGTTCTGTGGCTGCTCTCTGTGTCATCAACAAAAAAATGTTGCTTGTCCAGTTTTATCTAACAACTGCCAGACCTGCTGCCTCCACCATCACAATGAGCAAATGAAAAATTAATAGAAAGAAAAACACCCGTGGGCTCCCCCACAAATCGCAAAACCCCCCTGACTTGAAAATCTATCATTGTTCTTGGAACTTAAAGCTACCGATTAATAGAGTATGAAAACAGGCCCTTCGGCCCAACTCGTCCATGCTAAACCAAGATGCCCCCAAATAAACAAATCATGTTTGGTTCATAACTCTTGAACCTTTCCTATCCAAGTGTCTTTTAAATACTGTTATAGTATCTGGCTCAACTACTTTCTCTTGACCTAACTTGGGTAAAATACTAGGGTGTGAATTAATCCAATTACTTTCCCTCATGCAATTCTTCTCACCTAATTGCACTAGGGAAGTACCATAACCAGAAGGACTCCAAAGGCTCAAATGGTGTAATAAAAGCTCCATCAACTGCCTAAAAACTTAATTAGACCTTCAGATATTGGTATTTGTGGAATCTTTGGTGAAATATGACATTAGATGCACCCCACTAATACCCACTGATGAATGAATACATAAAACATTCTTGAGAAGAAAGTCTAGTAGGGCGTATAAAAGCATGAGAAATAAATAGGGCGTATGCACACAGCCTTTTGCCCATAGTAGGGGAATCGGGAACCAGTTCAAGGCAAGAGGGGCAACTTTTTCACTGAGAGTGGTGGGTATTTGGATGAGCTGCCAAAGGAGGTAATTGAGGCAGGCATTATAACAGCATTTAAAATACATTTGGACAGGTACATGGACAGGAAATGTTTAAGAGGGATATGGGCCAAACATGGTGAAATAGAACTTACTTAAATGGGGCATCTTAGTTGGCATGCGGTTTGGACTGAATGGCCTTTCATGATGCATGATTATTGGAAATGTGTGACAGTGGGTCAGGCAGCATCTCTGGATGGTGAGGTTTTGGGTCAGGACCCTATCTCAGATGGAGGGGGGGGGGGGGGGGGGGGGGGGGGGGGGGGGGGGGGGGAGCGAGACAGGACAAAGTGTGGCAGTTAATGTGTGGACACAGTCAAGGTTTTTTTTGATCGATGGTTGGAACAAAGGCCAGTGGTTAAAGCAGATGGTATGTAACACTGAAGAGTTGCAAATTGTGATGGTAGAGGAAGAAATGTAGGACGGGGGAGAAATCGGTGTGAGTCCAGGGGCACGGGAGGGCGTTGTTAGAGATTACTTAAAATTGGAGAATTCAATGTTCATACCATTAGGTTGTAAGTTACTGAAGAGGAGTATAAAGTGCTGTTCCTCCAGTTTGTACGTGACCTCACACTGGCACCAAGGAATACTTCAAAAACATTGTTATGTGAAGGACCTCTTACTGTTGAAGGATCTCGACTTGACATAGCCTGTACAATACCCCCTCAGCTGCTGCCTTACTGAGTTTCTCCAGCACTTTTTGTTTTGGATTTTGCTTGTTCGTTTCGGGGCACTTGTTTCCACTTAAATATGGAGCGGGCGTATTAAATTTGTGTTAACATTTTGTCTGAAAGGCAATGCCTGTGACATTGCCGCATTGAGTTGACGTGTCCACCCCTAGCAGCAGTGTACCCCATCAAAGCTGAGTTTAAGAGCAAAATAAAATTAAGGTGGCTGGCACCATATGTTGAAATGTTCAATGTACCGTTGATTTTATGTCAGATGCACTAACAAGATGCTTAGACCGTGACAATATCAAAAGTGCTCAAGGGGTGAAATAGTAGCTAATCTATACTGGAATTTTTCTCCGATTGGATTGGTACCTGCCTTAACTACCTCTTCTGGTAGCTCGATCTATATGCTCACCATGCTCTGAAAAAATTGCCCCTCAAGGGTCCTATTAAATCTTTCTGCTCTCAACTTGCACCTAGTTTTTGATTTGCCTACTTTAGGTAAAATTCTGTGCATCTACTATCTTATGATCCTCTTCGCCTCTGTAAGATCACACCTCATGCTCACATACTCTTAAGGGATAAAGTCCTACCCTGCCCAACCTCTTCCTATAGCTCAAGCAATCAAGTCCTGGCAACAGTTAAGCATGTTGTAATGTGTTTGTCTTGCATGGGAAACTTTGTCTTAGTCCAAACAAAATGGCTATTTTAAGCCTTGAGAGTTTGCAATTTAATGATGGAAATTTTGATTGTGCCTCCTTTTGAAATGTAGAACAGGATTGTGAGGGTCAGAGGTGAACTGTAATTGGCTTCATTCTTTCATTGCCCAATCAGCAGCACTAAAACAGTATTGGTGAAACAAATGAAAATGTCCCTGTTGATGTTTGCACCTGGCCCTGAGGAAACAAGTTGCCAAATAACAGACCCAAGAAAGTGCATATTTGGGCAGCTCAGCTGACATTAATAATGTTGACAACATAATGCAGAGGCAGTAACAAAAGTATTGCCAAATAAATTATTGCAGAGATTATTCATTGCCAACTATTTTTCACTACGTTCGTGCAGAAAGATCTTTCAAAAATCGGTCAGCTTTTATTTAAGATGATTATTTCGAATCTTGACCTTGAGCAGTTTCCACGGCAATGCGGAGCAGCAATTCAATTCAATTCAATTTAATTGTCATTTGGACCCCTTGAGGTCCAAACGAAATGCCGTTTCTACAGCCATACATTACAAACAAATAGACCCAAGACACAACATAATTTACATTTTACATAAACATCCATCACATCGCTGTGATGGAAGGCCAAAAAAACTTCTCTCCACTGCACTCTCCCCCCCCCCCCCCCATGTCAGAGTCAAAGTCAAACCCCCCGGCTGGCGATGGCGATTGTCCCGCGGCCATTAAAGCCACGCCGGGTGGTGCGAGGTCGCACACCGGGTCTTGGTGTTAAAGCCCCCGGCGTGCGCTCGCAGAGTCCCGCAGCCATTCCAAGCCGCGCGGGGCGGTGATGTCAGGCCCCGCTCCAGGAGCTCTTCAACCCCGCAACTCGGGCGGGAGAAGTCGCCGTTGCAGGAGCCCTGAAAAGCGGTCTCCCTCCAGGGACCCGCGGGCTCCCGGTGCCGCCGTCCACCAAACCCGCAGTTGCAGCCTCCGAATCCCCGGAGGTCGGGCCGCAGCAGCGCTCCACCACCGCTCCACCCGCTCTGGACTCGGCCAGCTCCGCGACGAGGTGAGTCGGCACCAGAGTCCCCGGTCTTCTGTTGGAGGCCGCTCCACATTGCAGCCCCAACGACAACGGAGACCCGACAAAGAAAAGGTCGGGTCTCCCGTGCAGGGAGAGATTTAAAAGTTACCCCCTCCCTCCCACACCCCCCCACACACACACACCCCAACAAAAAATAACAAAAACTACATAAAAACATAGACAAAAATAATAAAAACGCGGACGGGCTGCAGAGGCCGCTGCTGACGTGAGTCGCGCCGCCTATCGCAAGTGGGACATGCCCTTAAAAGCAAACGAGGTGAGCAAAATCTGAATACATTGCAAGTAAATAAAGTGCAGTAATAAATAGCAGCAATCAATCCTGGTTAAGGTTCAGGTTTATTATTGTCACATGGACAGAGATGCAGTGAAAAGCAAGGGGGAAGTGAGGAACAAAGTGTGGGCAGTCCCAAAAATGGGTAGGTTGGAAATTGCTTCCAGTATGTAGGTGAATGGTTACATCTGGAGGGAAACTAAGGAGAATAAAATGGGGCAACATTGAAATGGAGCAACAATCTGCTTCAGGAACTCACCAGGTTGAGCAGCATCAGGGGGAACGGAAGAAATAAATTATCAAAATAAGGAACACCAGATGCTGGTTTACATTTAAGGGCCTGTTCCACTTGGCAATTTTTTTCGGTGCCTGGCTGCTGGCATCATATCAGTGTCGCTAAAAATGTATAGCATTTCAAAATCCAGCGGCGACAAAAAAATGTTGCACACTTGGATAAAACACTGCGCGTCATACATCATCACGCCGTGAATTTATCGGTGATCTGATACGTCAGCCAACGATCCCGCAGTCACCGAAAAAATCGGCAAGTGGGACATGCCCTTAAAGGACACAGAGTGCAGGAGTAACTCAGTGGGTCAGGCAGCATCTCTGGAGAAGCTGGGTATTGATGTTTCGTGCCTGGTGGGGGGTAGGTGCTTTGCACGGAAACTAAGCATCTGGTTACCTTGCAGTATAATTCTGAGTCCTTTGGACCATAAGGAACAATGGAGGAATATATAGAAAGGAACTGCAGATGCTGGTTTATACCAAAGATACACAACATGCTGGAGTACCCCAGCGGGAGAGGCATCTCTGGAGAGTAGGAATGGGTGACATTTCAGGTTGAGACCCTCCAGTCTGAAGAAAGGTCTCGACCCGAAACATCACCCATTCCTTCTCTCCAGAGATACTGCCTATCCTGCTGAGTTACTCCAGCATTTTGTGTCTATAAACAATAGAGAAAGATAGGGTTGAGTCCAAGGCTGAAGAGAAGTTCAAAAACGGGTCTCGACCCGAAACATCGCCTATTCCTTCGCTCCATAGATGCTGCCTCACCCGCTGAGTTTCTTCAGCATTTTTGTCTACCTTCAAAAAAGAGGATGGCATTTGTAATTTTGGCTGGGGCATGTTAATGCTTTATGGGCCTGTCCCATTTAGGTGATTTTTTTTAGGCAACTACAGGTGATTTGTTTGTCGCCACATGTTCGCTGGTGGTCGCCGGGAGAAGTCTACTCAGTCGCGCAAAAAGTCGTAGCGTCTTTCTGGTTGTGTTGCTAAATTTTCAATGTTGCTTGACTTCTCCCGACATAGTTGCTGTCGTAGATTGTTGCCAGGATGACGTACGTTGTCGGTGTTTTTTCGGCGACCTGCTATGACTATGACAGTACCTAGTAACATCCTGGTGAATCTTTTCTGCACCCTTTCCAGCTTAATTACATCCTTTCTATAGCTGGGTGATCAGAACTGCACACAATTCCTGCAGATAAAAGTATAATGAAATGTGGGTGAAAAACATCAGAACTAAAGCAGTACGGAAAATGCCAAAAGCGTGGATATGTCTGTGGAGAGAAGAAAAGGGCTTTTGGTCAGAGACTTTGATCAGAATTGGAACAAAAGTATGAAGAGCTGCCATAGGTTTCATGCACGCAACAGGGCCAGAGCTTGAGGGAGAAAGAAAAGCACATAATTTAGAGAAACAAAAGGGAGAATCAAGTTTATTGTCATATGCACAGGCACAATGAAAATCTTGCTTGCAGTGGCCACACAAGTTCAGACTTAGAGGGCACATAAAAACAAAAGATGGAATGCAAGGAAAAGATGCTGGAATCTAAAGCAAAACACAAAGTGCTGAAGGAACCCACGAATCAGGCAGCAACAGGTATTTACTTCAGAACTTTGTGTATTGCACATTAAAACAAACTGACCTAGTCAGGGTGACATATAGTTGCACAGTAGGTGGAGCTGTTACCTCACAGTCCCAAATTCCGAGGTTTGATCCTGACCTTGAGAGCTGCCTGTGTGGAGTTTGCACATTTTCCCTGTGGCTGCAGGTTCCCTACGGGTGCTCTGGTTTCCTCACACATCCAAAAGACGTGTGGATTTGCAGATTAATTGGCACTCTGTAAATCGCCCCTAACGTGTATAGAGTGGATGGGAAAGGCGGTCGCATGGAGTTGGTGGGCCGAAGGGTCTGTTTCAATGCTGTATATCTAAAATGATACAGTGTGAAGGGTCTCAACCAAAAACGTCACCCATTCTTTCTCGCCAGAGATGCTGCATGGCCTGCTAAGTTACTCCAGCATCTTGTGTCTACCAGATATTCCACAAGAAAATTGAGCAAAGAAAAAGTCATTAGTGAAAAAACAGAACTGGGGGAGATAAAACTCTATGGTACTGTAATGCAAGAGGTTGGTTGAGGGTGCTGTAAAGGCTTTCAAATAGGGAGACAAAATGTGCAATGTAACTGCAGGTATGCTTTTGTGTCTTTTTATTGTAAACCTGAATCTGCAGTTCCTGCTTTCTCCATATCATCTACAAGAATTATATTGTCGTAGAATATCAAGATTCTGATATTGTTGCTATTCAGAATCAAGAATATCATGTTGGTTTGCAAAAAAAAAGAAAGTGCTGGAGTAAGTCAGTAGGTCAGGCAGCATTTCTGGAGAAAATGTGGAATGGAACTGCAGGTGCTAGTTTACTACAAAAAAAAGGCACAGTGTTGGAGTAACTCAGCAGGCCAGGCAGCATCTGTGGAGAAAAGGTGTGCCGAAAGGAACTGCAGATGCTGGTTTACAAAAAGAAAGACGTGTTGTGCTTTCTTGAGTAACTTGGCATCTCTGGGGAACATGGATAGCCGCCGTTTCCTGGCAGCCTGGTGTGCCAACAATAACCTCGTCCTCAACTCTAAGAAGACAAAGGAAATCATTGTTGACTTCAGGAAGACCAGAGGTGGCAGACATACCCCCATCCACATAAACGGGACTGAGGTGGAGCGCGTGTCCAACAAATTCCTCGGGGTACACATCTCAGAGGATCTGTCCTGGTCCCTCAATACCACCAAATTGATCAAAAAGGCGCAGTAGCGCCTTTACTTTCTGAGGAGGCTTAAGAAAGCTCACCTGTCCCCCCAGATCCTGTCCAACTTCTACCGCTGTACCATCGAAAGCATCCTGACCACCTGCTTCACGGTATGGTAAAGCAGCTGCACCGCGGCTGACAGGAAGGCACTGCAACGGGTGGTGAAAACCGCTCAGCACATCATAGGTGCCCCGCTCCCTGCTATGGATGCCCTCTACCGAAAACGGTGTCTGAGACGGGCCGGGAAAATCATCAAGGACCCCTCTCACCCTAACCATGGACTGTTTGCCCTCCTCCCATCAGGGAGGCGGTACAGGAGCCTCAGATCTCGCACAAGCAGGCTGAGGAACAGCTTTTTCAATAACACCATTACACTGCTGAACTCTGAGTCCCGTTGCTAGCTATCTTTAGACTCTCCCATTTGGTATACAGTTATTTGCCTATGTACCAGTTTAATTCATCCACAATCCACACATTGTTAACCAGTATTTTTATTTGTATTTTGTATTTTTTATTTTTACTTCTACTATCTTGCACTATGACCAGACGCTAAACTGCATTTCGTTGTACCTATACTCGTATTTGTGCAATGACAATAAAGTTGAATTGAATTGAATTGAATTAAGGGGGTGGGATCTTTGGTAGGAGGTGCGCCCCTTTAAACGGCGGCGCGCACGTCGCTTTGTTGAGCAGCGTGGTGACGCAACGAGCCCCGTCCCTCCCCTCAGTGACGCTCCAGTTGCCATGGCGCGGTGACGCACACGCCGCGCGCGTGCGTCGTGCGTGAGGGGCGCGCGCGGATTTTTTTTCCACTCAAAACAAAATCAACGGAACCGAAATCCACCGGATCGCCGACATGGCGCCGCCTCGGCCCTTTTAAACCCCCACCACGCCGCCTCAGACCGCGTCTAAGATGCCCCGCAGTCAGCTGCGCCAATGTATCTGAAGAAATCTCGAAGCACCTCGATAAACGGCATCGGTAAACAAGGTCGGTAAGCTTAAAAAAAAGAATTGGTGGCTTCAGTTAGTCAAAACGTCTCATATTAATCAGTACAACTGTACCCGCAGCTCCGCGTGTCGTTAAACTCGACGTTTTGTTTCATACTGTAGTGTTTTTTGGGGTGATTTTGTTTTCCCTCAGTTGACGAGGAGGAAGATTTCTGTTGGCATCCGGTCAACCAAGCTTGATGTGGGGTCCCGGCTGTGATGGACGACCCGCTACGCCAATGAGAGAGGGCGGCCGGCGGAAGCGGGCCAATGGTGATGCGGGGAAGGGGCGGGGCATGTGAAGCAGCAAGTTAGGTTGTGCTCACTGTTAGTGTCGGGGTGGGAGACGGAAGGGGAGACAGCTGATGTCGATTCGTCTCAACAGCTCAAAGTTTTTTGGAAAATAGTTCAAAACTTTTTAGTGTTTGTGCTTTGCATATTTTTTTTGCAATCTTTATTTTGTTGTGTAGTGTGCAAACCGCAAGGGCCAGTTGTTTTGGAAACCTACTACAATTCCTGTCTATTTTTCTCTTCGTCTTTCCTATTTTCACCCAAAGTAGTGCATTTTGACTTTTCAAAATTGTGATCTTATTATCATAGTCACTTTGAATAGTCACAGTTCACTATTCTAAATGGGGAAGAGGAAGTAAATAAATGGTTAGGAATGGGTAGATATCTCTCTAATGTATAACACTCCAAATTAACGAAGAATGTAATTTCAGTTGATTCATTCCACCGTTCATAACGGGTGTATTTTGCAACGTGGGATTAATGAATAGGAGGAGATACTCCTTCAGGGATTGGGTGATATGCAAGGTGAGAGAATTCGGGTTCAAGAGTGTTTATATTACATATGAACCAGAGCATTGAGGTGCTCACTCGTTACAGCTTTATAGGCGCATTAGACATAAGGACAACAATGTATACAATAATCAGTTATTACAACTAAACTAGACCACGATTGCAAAGAACCAAAGTAGTTAGAGCGACCACAGTGGTGCTTGATATTTAAATGACTTGGCATCACACTGTCTATGTGTACATCACTGGTTATTTTTGTTCTTCAGTAAGTTCATTTTGTTTGGGCACATAATTCAAATAAGAAACTCCCTTTGTAAGCTTTCGGTCAGGTTCGTCAATGTGTGGGAGATGAATAGTCTTGGAGAATCAGGCCAATTGATTTTGTTTTTACATTGGTAAAAATCTTTTATGTTTGCTTTAACGGTGGAGGGTTGATTGTAAAGGAACAGAGTGAAATAGTGTCTTCCCAACTAAAGTCACTGCGCAGGAATTGTGAAGTGCTAAGATGTTAACTAATAGCAGTGTAGTGATCAGTACAGCAAAATGGATATACCAAGGGATTCCGTTCTGAATTGCAATATTTGTTTGGTTTGACAACTGGAGTGCAAATGCCTTTGTCGAACAGTAGCTTTTTTGTTCCTTGTTTTAAATTTTGTTTCTATTCGGATGCTTAGTCTGCTACTCAGATTGTATCAAATTGCTTTAGAGTGTGAAATCACAGCTTGCTCGCTTATTTTCTGGTTTCCTCTTAATTGTTTCCTGTCTCAAGTTAAATGTAGTTTCTGGGGTTGTGGTGCTGAGCGTCAGAATAGCCACTGAGAATGTGGACAGCTGCTGGCATTGACAGCTAGGTAAATGGTTTGGCGCTAGCTTCCCAAGTGAGATATTTCCCCACAGCACTGGACTGAAAGTCCCTAGGTTATGACGGGGAATTGTTCATAACCTACACTGTACGCAAGTTGGAAATTACAAGCAATAATAAATGGGAGAGGATCACCGAAACAGCTGTAACAGGAAATAGGCATTGGGTGGGAGCGGTTGCCAGCAGGCCTCACTGACTCAGTCAGTGAGCGAGTCTGCTCAGTGCTTCCAGCTATCCATTGCTCCACCAGTCCCCCTGATCTTTGCAGCTCTGCTCTGTGTGTGTGGGGGGGGGGGGGGGGGGGGGGGGGGGTGAAGGAGGGGGTGGAGGAGGGGGTGGAGGAGGAGAAGAGGGGGGGGGGGAGGAGGAGAAGGGGGGGGGGGGGCGGGGTGGAGGAGAAGAGGAGGGACGATGCAAGAGAAGGCATGTAGAAATGTCCTGTTCCCACCTGACTGAAGGTACCTGCATCCCCACTGCACTTTTGGTCCAATTGTAATCACAATCAGTATGAATAATATAATTGTAATCGGTATCAATGTAATCTCATCTGCGGATCACAATCAATATGAATTTGGCAACAACGCTTCCTCCTCTAACAATCAACACTGGACCCCCTCAAGGCTCTATACTCGGTTTCCTTCTTTACTCTCTCTGTATGCATGACTATGTAGCCAGACCCAGCTCCAAAGCCAACTTTCACTTTACCAATGATACCACCGTTGTTGGATGAATAACAGGTAATGATGAGTCAATCTGCAGGAGGGAGATTTGAATGGTACCAGAACAACATTCTTGCTTTCAACATTAGTGAGACTAAGGAGCTAATTGTTGACTGCAGGAGCGGGATGGTGGGGATCTATGAAGATGTTCTGTGGAGAGAGGCACAGCATTATGTTCCTAGGCATGCATATCTGTGAAGATCTGTCCTGGGCCCAGCATATTAATGCAATCACAAAGAAATCTCGTCAATGCCTCTACGGACTTAGAAGATTGAGAAGATGATTTGTTAACCACCTTGTTTTACTTGCGTGGTATGTGAGAAGGAGTTGTTGTCACTGCATCATTTCAGCCAGGTCCCTAGTGTTTTAAATATTATATGTGGTTGTGCACTATTCCAAAAATCCCAAGGGTTCGCACAATCACAAGGGTTGACAACTAAAAGAGGCACACAAAGTTGTGGCCAATTGCCCTTCAATAAGAAGAGAAGATTAAGGGTTTTGAATAAAAATAAACACTGCATGCCAAAAATGTACCAAGCATCAAACATCCAAGGCTTTTAACCACAAAACATCAAATTCAAGTGGAGTCATGAGAGGCTGCGGATGCTGGAATCTTGAGCAAAAAGACTGCTGGATAAACTCGATGATCTGTGGAAAGAAATGGACAGATGGTGTTTTAGGTCACGACGCTTCTTTGTTTGTATGGCTGTGGAAACAACATTTCGTTTGAGTCTCACTGGGGCTCAAATGATAATAAACATCATCTTGCGTTTGTTTATCTAAAAGAATGAAGAAAATGCATTTTAAGATTGGTAGATTGTAGAGTTCACAAATTAATTTAGAATAGAAAACATGGTACTATTTGGAAAAATTAAGAAACCACTTGGGAAGTGAGCAAGACTGACTGAACTGACACGTGCAAGAGTATTTAATTGTCGTATGAACCTAGAACAGAACAAATAAATTCTTGCTGTAGCTTTACAGACTCATTAATGTAACAAAACAACAAATAAATAGACGATAAAGAATAATACAATACATTCTCAGACTGAAGAAGGGTCTTGACCCGAAACGTCACCCATTCCTTCTCTCCAGAGATGCTGCCTGTCCTGCTGAGTTACTCCAGCATTTGTGTCTACCTCAGGTTTACTAGGTAAGTAGACCATAATGCTACAAGCCAAAGAATGTTGTGCAGCCTTGTACAAAGTCCAAAGTAGTTTGATGCTGAGGTAAAATTGTACAGTGGTTCAAGAGTGTGACTGGTTGATTAGACAAAATTAATCTTGAACCTGGAGGTAATGGATCTTGGGCTCTTGTGCCTTCCTCCCGAAGGTAACAGCGAGATGTGAGCTTGCTCGGCAAGGTGTATGCCTTTGCTACAACTGTTTTTGCCTTCAGGCAGAGCTTACTGTAGATCCTTTTGATGGTGGGGAGCTCAGTACCTGTAATGGACCAGGCAAAGTCCACCACTTTCTGCAACCTTCTTCATTCTTGAGCATTCGAGTTACCAAACCAGGCCATGATAAAAAACAGTTTGTATGCCCTTGAACTTACACTTATAGAAGTTAAACTGAGTTTTTGCCGACCTGCGGAATCTCCTCAAACCTCTGAGGATATAGCGGCATTGATGAGCTTTCTTGTGATTCCATTATTGTGCTAGGCCCAGAAGTTTGTGGTTTGGGTGAACAGGCTATTTGTTGACGTGATCTGCATTTAATGATTCACTGGGCTGGCGGAAGTTTCAGTGATAGGGAAGTATAAGAGCAAGATTTTAAAAATATATATTTTCATCCTTCACAATCTCAATGTCTCATATTCTCTGGAGCTTGAGGAATAATGGAGGTGGTTTATGATGTTGGTGAGGAGGGAGCTGATCTAGGTGCAGGCTGTAAAGGCTGCTTTTTACAAGCTCAGCATATACAAATACAGTAAAACAAAAAAGTAATCTTACCCAAAACTTGTTTTGCAGTAGATTTTTTTTTCTATCCTTCCAGTGCTAATTACCTTTTCTAGTCCTTGGTTAGATGTGGCGATGCTGGGGTTGGTTTAACTTAATATATACGCTTTTTTCAAATAACATGGAATATTTATGGAGGCCTTTTACTTGTAAGCTGGCAGAGTAAATTTAACTTGCAAATAAGATCCTTTAATGTTTTCCGTGAGAGCTGTCATTTTGGGTCAGGATACTTAGATATACATCAAACATGCTCAGTATTTGTGGACTTTTCTTTTGTTTAAAAAGAAATGCTCGGGGGTTGATCAGAACCTTTTAAGAGTGTCTGGTTTTGTACAACTGGTGGAATTATGAACTAACCTACCGGGGGTCTTATTTTCAAGGGAAATTGGATGTTGGAATAGATGCACAAACTAGGAAAAAAGAGATTGATTTTGTGTTTTAATTTATATTTCCCCATTAGATAATGAATCAAAGAAAAAGAAAAAGACTGCAGAAATTCTCCAAGCCTTAAACAGGTCTCCGGTGGATGTGGCTGCTTTGAGGAGAATGGCAATCAGTGAAGGTGGTCTTCTGACAGATGAAATCCGCTGCAAAGTATGGCCAAAGCTCCTTAATGTGAATACGTGTGATCTGCGGCCTAAACCAGGTAATCCTCGTTCAGAGTATTTGTTTCAGTACAGAAAAGCACGGTTGAGCTGCATTAAAGATCAGAAAGATTAATGATGATGTAGGTTTGAAGTTGAGGCACCATGGAAAAATTTGTGCTTCACAAAGTCACTATTCACTTCAATTTTGAGAGTTTCAGAAAAAGAGCAGGAATGCCCATGTGGCCTCTTGAACCTATTCCAACATTTAATTACATCATAGCTGATTCAAGATCTCAACTCCATTTCCGCCCTGGTCCTATTTAACCCAAGATTCATTTGGTGATCAAAACTCGTATTATTTTCCCGTATAATATATTTTGCCACTGAGCACGCTTTATTTGGGTAGAGACTGTTTAAGATTCCTAACCCACTGATTGAAAAACAATCTTCTCACCTTTGTCCAAAATGACCAACTTCAAGTGTGGCCTCTTGTAGATTTTTGCAGTAAAGTGTACTCGCTCTTTCACAATCACCAACCCCACCCTGAATTCCATTTTAATATAATTTGCCTTCGTAATTGCTAGATCTCCTTGCAAACATTGAGCTTTTCATAAACCCAAATTGTTTTGTAATGATAGACTGGTGGGAATTAATATGTGTTTCTTCCAAAGTATGTAACCTCCATATATCTGTACTGTACCACATCTACTATCTTCTCGCTCTGCCTTTCTCTAATTACATTGCAATCCTTTCTTATACTCTCTCCTTGCTCTCATACCTAACTACATTCTGCAGCATATATCTTTCATATATTACACTTGGCCCCTTTATCTAACTCGGTGTAGCAGCACTAATTGTTGTTGTTTTTCACCAACAAATAATACTATCGATATTTCATATCTATTTGAAAGGGTGGCGGAGTCTTGGATTTACATCTTGTTCAGAGTGAAGGCCCTCCCAACAGTGCAATGCTCTAAATATTGAGGGATGTCTTTTTCTTTGAGCCGAATAATCCTCTGATTCAGTTTAGTTAGCAATATGGCATGGAAACAGGCCCTTCAGCCCACCAAGGCCATGCGAACCAGTGAACCTCCCATGCACTAGCACTATCCTACACAATTTTCAATTTTTATCAAAGCCAATTAATTCCATACCTACTTTCCATTAACTTACAAACCTTTGCAATGTGAGAGGAAACCAAAGCTCTCGGAGAAAACCCACGCAGTCACGGGGAGAATGTATAAATTCTGAGCAAGACAGCACCTGTAATCAGGATTGAACCCAGATCTCTGGCGCTGTAAGGCAGTAACTCTACCGCTGCACCACCATGCCACCCTGATATGAGAAGCTGAACCAAGCATTGCACTTCATTAGATGTTAATTTCATAGCTCTAAAAATCAAATTGCTTGATCAGGAATTAATAACAGCATGTAAAATGTCCGAATTATGGAATATGGTTGTTTTGAGTTCAATATGTTGTTTGTACTAGGTAGATTGTAGCGTAGTATAGAAATTCTACATGGCTGCTGTTAATTATGCAACATGAATTTAATAGTAAATACTTGACCTTTGCAACAGGACCAGAACTCCGAGAGAACAACAAAGACCATCAACAGGTGCGACTTGATGTGCAGCGATCATTACGGCGCTTTCCACCCGGTAAGACGTGTTGTAGAGAAATCCAGTTATCATGTTGGAAACAGGGACTATTCGCACCTTGGGTTGTGTACTTACGATCCTTAGTTTCAGTAATATAATAAAGCACCAATATTAATTTGCATGGAGATGGGGAATAAACTTTAATCGAATATTGTAAAGATTCTCCACTTGCAGGAGGCAGCCACAATGCATCATTGACTTAACGGAGAAGAAGTTGGGGAACAGTGTCGCAGTACGTTTAGAACAAAGAGTATTGAACTTGGCCAAGAAACATGCAGGCATAGCAGGGCCTTGTGTGAGTGCCCATGGCTACACCTTTGTTTGATGAAAGGAATTAGGGATCAAATGGTTGTTTTGAGTTCAACATGTTTTTGTAAGAGGTAAATTGTAGCTTGTAGTATAGAAATTCTACATGGCTGCTGTTAATTATGCAACATGAATTTAATAGTAAATACTTGACCTTTGCAACAGGACCAGAACTCCGAGAGAACAACAAAGACCATCAACAGGTGCGACTTGATGTGCAGCGATCATTACGGCGCTTTCCACCCGGTAAGACGTGTTGTAGAGAAATCCAGTTATCATGTTGGAAACAGGGACTATTCACACCTTGGGTTGTGTACTTAGGATCCTTAGTTTCAGTAATACAATAAAGCACCAATATTAATTTGCATGGAGATGGGGAATAAACTTTAATCGAATATTGTAAAGATTCTCCACTTGCAGGAGGCAGCCACAATGCATCATTGACTTAACGGAGAAGAAGTTGGGGAACAGTGTCGCAGTACGTTTAGAACAAAGAGTATTGAACTTGGCCAAGAAACATGCAGGCATAGCAGGGCCCCGTGTGAGTGCCCATGGCTACACCTTTGATTTGATGAAAGGAGAGGGATCAAAAGGAGAGTTGTTGAGGGTGAGAACAAGTTTTGTCCAGAAGAGGGACAAATTGTCCGGTGGAGGGAGAGAACATAGAACAGTATTGCACAGGAACAGACCCTTTGGCACATAATGTCTCTGTCAAACATGATGCCAAGACCATCTCTTATTTATCTGCACATTTCCTGTACTTTTGTCCAGAGAGTTCCGAGAAAACCACTCTATTACCCTAAAAAAGTCTTCTCATCTCGGTTTTAAAGGATTGCCCGCTTATCTGGGAAGAAATTGGATGTTCCTGCAGGAGTAGGGCCCATTCGGCCCTGCATCGAGCCTGCACCCCATTCAATCTCCTAAATGGCTGATCATCCAACCAGTATCCCGTATATCTTAGTTTTATATACATGACATCCCAGGAATTAGTATGGGGAAATGTCTTGCATTCTTCTCTCTTCTGGGAAGAAACCAGGGCATTGGAGACCTTCCTGATGCAATATAGGTGAAGTCTCATAAGACCCTGAGACATCTGTGGTAAAGATCCCTGCAGTGGGACTCAATAAATTAGAGTTTGTTTACCTGGTGGAGAGTTTGTGTGAGATGTCCTAGGTATAGGTGAGACAGGACTGGACATGAGAGGGACAAGGTAGAGTTGGGGTATGAGCAGTTGAGATCAGTGGGGCAAGAGCAGGCTGAAACACTGGGCTTTCCAGGGCGGTCCTGTTTGTGGATCTAATGTAGGAACTAGATATGGGAACTATCAGGTTGGAGGCTGTGGAGGGGAGACTGCCAGAAATGACAGCTGTGACCTTGTGGTTGGGGAGACTAAGTGCTATATAATTGCGATGGTTATTTTGGTTGTGGTAAGGAGCTAACTACTGCGGAGTATCTTTAGAATAGAGAGAATAGTCCTTTCCTTGCTTTTCATCACGACTTTTAAGGACTTAATTGTTTCCTTCTAGATGATGAATTGATTTTTTTTGGTTGGGTGAGGTTGCATAATCACCAACCTATCTGGTATACTGCAATATGTGGTGGTGTCTGCAAATACTTCTGTTAGATCGGAGTTATGACTGTTGCTGTTAGTTTGTGCCGAGGTTGGGAAACTTATCTCCGGGTGCTCCAGTTTTCTCCCACACTCCATAGACATACATGTTTGTAGGTTAATTGCTATGGTAAAATTATAAATTGTTCCTAGTATGTAGGATAGTGCTAATGTATGGGATGATTGCTTGTTGGTGCAAGACTCAGTGGGCCAAAAGGCATGTTTCTGTGCTGTACCTTTAAAGTCCAAAGAAATTAAGTCTGTCCATTCATACAAAAGATTACTATTAGCAACCACTGCAGAGAACTGGACACAAAATGCTGGAGAAACTCAGCAGGTGACGCAGCATCAATGGAGAGAAGGAATTGGCGACATTTCTGGTCGAGACTCTTCTTCAGAAGGAATTGGCGACGTTTCGACCCAAATTCCTTCTCTCCAGAGATGCTGCCTCACCCGCTGAGTTTCTCCAGCATTTTGTGTCTACCTTCGATTTTACCAGCATCTGCAGTTCTTTCTTAAACACTGCAGAGAACTGTTTGAATTACTTCAGATCATAAACGTAATGTCCATGAGGTATCATTTTTAAGTTGGGCTGTATGGCCTGAGATGAAGGATGGAATTGATGTAACCACCGGTTAAAGCAAAGGCATAGTTAGGATATATGCCTGTGGGAAGGGCTTGCGGCAGCTAGTTTCATGGTGCCTTGATTGTTGGAGGTGCTGATATTTCACATGGAAGTTGTGGGATTATTTCCCTGTCCTAACTATGCCTTTGCTTTAGCCGGTGCTTACATCAATTCCATCCCTCCCTCGCAAAGGTGTGAGATTTCATTAAGAGCACACTTGGATAAATAGATGCAAGTGGAATGTAAACCTCTAGCGTCTCTCCATGCGCGCAATACATGAAGCCGATGAAATAAGACAACTGTCACACCAAAGATAGACACAAAATGCTGGAGTGATGCAGTGGGACAGGCAGCATCTCTGGAGAGAAGGAATGGGTGGCATTTTGGGCCGAGACCCTTCAGACTCAGTCTTTACGTCTGAAGAATGGTCTCGACCCAAAACGTCACCCATTCCTTCTCTTCAGAAATGCTGCTTGTTCCACTGAGTTACTCCAGCTTTTTGTGTCCGTCTTCGGTATAAACGGATTACAGATTATGTGGTGTTTTGTGCGTGGGAGCTTGTTGTGTGCGTTACACAGGCAACCAGACGGTATTACTGTGTTTAAACAATAAATGAAATGCGGGGGGGGGGTCGGAGTTGGAGGTGATAAAATTGTTCGTTGTCATGCACACTTGTCATTGGACCGCCTGGGAATTTGTGTGTCCCTACCCCCGCCCCCCCCATGTTTTAAAAGCGATTTACTATGGCTGCCAATGCCCCGGGCCGTCGTCTGTTCCTGCGGCCGGGGGTGAATCACCTGGTGTGGGTGTCGGGGGGTGAATCACCCCGTGTGTGGGTCGGGGTACTGGGGTCGGGGGGGGGGTGAATCACCCTGGTGTGGGGTTTGGGGTTTGGTGGCGGTGCATCGCGGTCAGTGATTCTGCGTGGGCGGAAGGACCAGACTGTCCCCAACTCTGCTCCACTCGGCCCCGTGTGTGTGTGTGTGTGTGCTGCCGACCCACAGCCTGTCACAGTGCGGCTGCATGGGGGAAACGAGGCGGATGGCGGCCGTGGGAGAGTGGGGGCTGTCCCGAGGGATGTGCTCCTTCGACCATTTACAACTTGGTGCTTGAGTTCAGAGTGCCCAGTCACTCTCCAGCCCAGGACTGTCTTGTGTGGGAAAATTACCCCCCCCCCCCGTCTGCTCCGGTCAGTGATGTGATGGACGTGGGGGTCTGGACCAATCGCTGACGTCCCGCCCGTCATGTCCGTTATTTGGCTTTTCGGCACAGCGGCCTTTCGGTGAGTTGGCTTCTAGGCGACACGGCCTTTTGGTTAGTTGGCTTTTCGGCACAGCGACCTTTCGGTGAGTTGGCTTTTAGGTGTCCCACCCTTTGGGTTAGCTAACTTTTAGGCTTCCCACCCTTTCAGTAAGTTGGCTTTTAGGCGTCCCGCCCTTTCGGTTAGTTGGCTTTTTGGCTTTGTACACTATCAGTTATTTGGCTTTTCGGCTTGGTTTCCGTTCGGTTATTTGGCTTCAACTTCTTTGTTTCGGCTTCTCGTCCTTCGACGCCACATCCGCACACGGGGTATTTCAACCTGTGGTTAATGGAAGAGGGTAACTATCAACAACAAAAGCATTAACTTGCACACTATACCACACCATGGGTGTCACTAGACCCAGACAGTTTCAACCTGTGGTTAATGGAAGTGCGCAATCATCAATGATGCAAACTTTTGTGGAGGGATTAGCTTTCAAAAAAGTAGGAGTTCTGAACATTGTTGAAGTTTGAATTCATTTTGGCCTTTCTACTAGATTTAAGTGGGAGGTATCATTGTTTTGGTTAATTTGCTCTCGAGAGGGGGCACTTGGAAAAATAGTGCGATTTTTGTACATTTTTGTCAACTATTTAATGATTTATGATCACCAATGATTTGTAGGAATGCCGGACGCAGAGCGAGAGGCACTGCAAGAAGAGCTGATTGACAGTATCTTGGAGGTTCTAAAGAAACATCCCCAGCTTCATTATTACCAGGGTTACCATGACATAGTGGTCACCTTCCTTTTGGTTGTTGGTGAGAGAATGGCAACAGCTCTAGTGGAAAAACTTTCTACACATCATCTCAGGTACTTGGTACATAACTGTTTTTAAAAGTAGTGTCAACTTTTCTACGTATTCCACTCGATTTAGAGACAATGTTCATCTGCCAGGAAACAGCTGCTTCTTCCAGAACAGCCTTCATTCCCTTCACTGATTCTTTAGCTTTCCTTTCTGTATTGTAGTTTTCTTTTGCTTTCCATTCCTTATTCTAGCCGTTTCTGTTCTAAATTGCATTATTTAGCGGCGCGACTCTGGTCAGCAGCGGCCTCTGCAGCCTGTCCGCGCGTTTTTTATTATTTTTTTGTCTGTGTTTTAATGTAGTTTTTGTTATTTTATGTTGGGGTGTGTGTGTGTGGGGGGCGGGGGTGGGGTGGGGGGGAGGGGGGGGGAAACTTTTAAATCTCTCCCTGCACCGGAGACCCGACCTTTTCTTGTCGGGTCTCGGTTGTCGTTGAGGCCGCAACGAGGAGCGGCCTCCAACAGGAAGAAGCCGGGGACTCTGGTGCCGACTCACCTCACCGTCGCGGAGCTGGCCGAGACCAGAGCGGGTGGAGCGGTGGAGGAGCGCTGCCGCTGCTGCTGCTGCCCGACCGCCGGAGATTGGGAGGCTGCTGCTGCGGGTCTGTGGACGGCGGCACCGGGAGCCCGCGGGTCCCTGGAGAGAGACCGCTTTTCGGGGCTCCTGCAACGGCGACTTCTCCCGCCCGAGTTGCGGGGTCAAAGAGCTCCTGGAGCGGGGCCTAGCACCACTGCCCCGCGCGGCTGGAATGGCCGCGGGACATTGCGAGCGCACACCGGGGGCTCCAACACCAAGACCCGGTGTGCGACCTTGCATCACCCGGCGTGGCTTTAATGGCCGCGGGACAATCGCCATCGCCAGCCGGGGGCTATGACTTTGACTCTGACATCGGGGGGGGGAGAGTGCAGTGGAGAGATAAGTTTTTTTGGCCTTCCATCACAGCTATGTGATGGATGTTTATGTAAAATGTAATTGTGTTGTGTCTGGGGTCTATTTGTGTGTACTGTATGGCTGCAGAAACGGCATTTCATTTGGACCTCCAGGGGTCCAAATGACAAATAAATAGACTATTGACTATTAATGTGGGGTATTTGTAATTGGCTGCCAACTCTTCATTACCTTCTTTGTGTCTATAACTAGAAAGATGGCTTAATGATTTTATATCTCTAATCTTGCAATTGTCTTGAACGGATTATAAATAATCCACTAAGCCTAATTTAATCATTCATCCTCTGCTGAGGCATTTTGTTTATATTTGCAAACAATTTTTTGCAAATCTCAATGTTTTAGGCTCTGGCTTGCTCTTTAGTCGGTACTGTGGGCTGAGTGTGCGGCTGGGATTGGGTCCGTACCATGAGGCGTGTGATTGGGGTCTGGTAACGGAGAGTGGTCTGCATTTGCTCACCTGTGAGGATTATTCTTGATGAAAGTTTTTCAGCATAGGACTTGTGTTCATCACTAGATTAAAAAGCACTGAACACATGGAGGCTTGGAACATATAAACATTCATTTGGTAGAAAATGAATGTCTACCAGTTAACTGAAGAAACCAGTTAGACGCAGTTTGATGACTGTCCCAAACATGGCCTAGAGGTTGGTTTGGAGAACATGTTGAAAAGGGACTAATGCTTAGTATAAACCACAATTTGTATTGCAAAATGCGGTTGGGGCACATCACTTCAAATGTCTTTCATAAAGTGTAGTGTATCCCTATGTTTGTTTGAAGGATAAGGAGCTTCTATTATGACATAGAAACAAGAAACTGGCATACAAAAAAAGACACAATCAATGAGGCAAGCACCATCTCTGGAGAACATGGACAGGGGACGTTTTGGGTTGCGGCCCTATTTCAGGCAGCTTCTCCATGGATGCTGCCTGACCACGGAGTTACCCCAGCACTTTGTCTTTTTTTTTTACCATTGTTATTTCTTGGTTCAGCTGGATACTGTACATTAAACATGCAGGATAAGCTACGGGGAACATGCTAACTGACGGGTTACAGTGAACAGAAACATCAGCTCTCGTTGCAGGAATCTGGTGTTCACACTGAAGACTGGTCATGCATGCATATCCATTAAATAAATAACACAGACGATGGTATTTTATTGTCTCTGTCAGTGGAATGGTGGGTGTTGGGGGGGGGGGGGGGACGAAATAGAAAAGGTTCAGAGAGGGTAGGTACATCTTTTGAGTTTTATGGTATTGCTATTTTTTTTTGAATAGTTGTTCTGTGACATGAAATTTATGGATTGTTATACACAAAAAAACCTCCAGATAAATCAATGTTAAATGACTGGAATCTAAATCGATGGATTTAGATTATACATATGAATAATCAAAATTCGTCAAGTTGGATTCCAATCTTTGAATTGATTTTTCTCAATTTTTCTCTTGATCTGTCAAATGACTAGTGTAGTAGTTTTATCTTCAAGTGCATGATTTGTGCATTCTTTAAAAATAAGTCATTTTAACAAATGAATGTGTTTGTTAATAGTTAATAATGTTTAGCCATATTATAAGTTGAGCACTATTTTTGTTTATAGGGATTTTATGGACCCAACCATGGACAACACAAAACACATTTTAAATTACCTTATGCCAATAATAGAGAAGGTTAACCCAGAAGTCCATGATTTCATGCAAAGGTGAGTGTGTGAATGTGGTTTGATTCATTAAGGGCCTGTCCCACTTAGGCATTTTTTTTGGCAACTGTCACAGTCGTAGCAGGTCGCCGAAAAAGGTGGCGACTGGACCCCCCCCCCACGACAACGTCTAGGACAAGCTACAACAACCTACCACCGAGTCGACGTCAAGCTACAGCAAGCTACCGACAACCGGCGACCCATTAGGACGTCCAACTAGGACCACGCCTACGACAACCTACGACCACACAGGCGACAACCTACGATAACCAAAGTCAACCTACGTCCACCCGCGACAAGTAACAATCCTGTCAGCGACAACAGAAGACAATTCAGTCGCCGGTACCTGTCGCCGGTTGGCGTAGGTTGACGTAGGCGGTCACCAATGGAATTCATCAAAGTCAGCACTTGGCGACAACCAACATCATCTGGTCCAAACTGCGTCATCCTGGCAACAACCTACGACAGGAGAAAAGCCAAGCTACGTCAAGCCCACAGTCGCCAAAAAGTTTTGAACGTTTCAAAATCCAGCGGTGACCAGACAAACGTTACGACTCTTTAGGCAACTTGAGGAGACTACTCATGACCATATAGGCTTCACCCCGCGACCATGTGGCGACAGCCTAGTCACCGAAAAAATCGCCTAAGTGGGACAACAGCTTTACACCATGGTTAAGCTATGGGGAACCCCTGCAAATGTTATCTGACATATGGACTCACCATGCTTTATTTCCCATATGTAGATTCTGTCTAGACAATAGTTGCAAAAATATGAAATCTAATTTGCCTACATGCTGTGGATTTGGCAGACTCTGTTCAAATATACTTTTCATTGGCTGTACAGTTGACCAAATCTTTTCAATAATCCAACATCCATGTAAATTGTGCCTACATGCTAAGCTTGTTCTTGAAAAAAATAAAAAGCTCTTGGCAATGGGAGAATTCCCCTTTGCTCTATCTATTGTACTTGAATTTGAACTGAATGTTTCTTAGCTGTTTGGACAGCATGCAAAACAAAGCCTCACTGTACATGTAATAATAATAAACCCAACCCTAAATTGGGAGTTCTCTAATTTGAATACTCGCCTTTAGACCCAAAACATAGTAACCAGCTATTGGCTCTTTCAATACCAATCAATGTAAATTTGCCAGAGAAATGAACAGATCATATCAATGAACTTGGTTTTATCATTGATAGAGAACAATTTGATGGAATAGATGATGTTGACTACAGTGTTTTTTAGGAACATAAAATCTTTGATTCTTAATGTTTCTTTGAAAAATGGATTAACTGCTAGCAATCACAAGTAACGGAAACCTGAATGTAATGACTTCAATCATTTTTCGATATTTAAGTAAAACAATATGTGAAGCACATATAATTAAGATAATTGCTTTCTTGTAATGTTGTATTTCGAAATTAATGAGTTTTACTTAGGCAGCACTGCCCAATTTTGACCACTACAGAATCACTTAAACATCTTTGAAATGGAAGAAGCTTCATATTCTCACAAAGATATTAAGTCCTAAATTAATGATAAGCAACTCTAAATTATGTTTACTTGCACTAAAGACTTTTCTATTCCCTACTCTTTTATTTTGTAGAGCTGAAGTTGGTACTATTTTTGCCTTGAGCTGGCTAATAACTTGGTTTGGTCACGTGCTTTCAGATTTCCGGCACGTAGTTCGGTTATACGACTTCTTCCTGGCGTGTCATCCGCTAATGCCAATCTATTTTGCTGCAGTGGTAAGTGCATTTTTCTCCCTCCTTCCTTATTTGTTTAGATACAAGAGAGAAATAATTTGCTCAATCTCAGCTGAATTGGGAGTATTTGAATTGAACAGTTAAATTTGTGAATACCAAAAGTATTGAATGCTTAACATAGAATGGTAAAACTGTTGGCATTTTTCCTGATGATTTATCACCTGCTTTTATTGTCAGGTTGTCATACAAAGGGTTGGCTAGATGTAAAATCCTGCGTAATCTATGAACGCAGCCTGGACTATGACACAAGCCAGTCTCTCCCCCCCACCCCGCCACCATCAACTCCATCTTTACTTTGTGCCGCCTCAGGAAAGCAGCCAATGTAGCAAAGACCACTCACATTCTCTCTTCCCTCCTTTCTAGTTGGGTAGACGACACAAAATCTGAAAGCACGTACTACCACATTCAAGCAAAGCTTCTTGCCAGCTATTATCAAGCCCTTGGGCAGACCTCCTATATTAGGGATGAGTTCCCAATCTTCCAGTCTACCTCACTGTGGCCCTTGCATTTGTTTTTAACTGCACTTTCTCTGCAGCTGTAGCTATATTATGTTCTCTTTTGCTCTATCTTATATGGCTATATGGTATGATTTTCCTAGCTAGCACACAAAACAGCTTTTCACTATATCTCAGTACTGGGGACGATAATAAAATGCTGTCATCCATATGGGTTTTTCTTATTCCTCTAGATTGTATTGTACCGAGGGCATGAAGTCCTGGAGAGTGAATGTGACATGGCTGCTGTTCATCATCTGCTGTCCCAGATACCACAGGACCTTCCATATGAGACTCTGATCAGCCGTGCTGGTGATCTCTTTGTCCAGTTTCCTCCGTCCGAACTTTCTAGAGAGGTTGCCCAGAAGGAAAGGTAAATCGTGTTTCTATGCACAAGCACAATGAGCTACAGGTATAATACTTGCAGCAGCATCATAGGCACACACACTTGGGCAACACATAGAAAAATAATAATTATACATAAATTACATATAGGTTCTACAAGACACTAAAAATAAAAAATACATTGCAAAAAAAACATGTTAATGCAAAGCACAATTAGAAACACACCCCTGGTATTATAAGAGTGGTTCATATTGTTCTGTTGCCAAGGTAGAATTAGGGTTGTGCAGGTCGGTTGAAGAACTTGACGGTTGTAGGAAAGCGTCTGTTCTGTAGACAGTCGACAAAAGAACCAACCAGACGGAGCAATTTAAAGGATGAACTTCAAAGAGAAGCTACCTACTTTGATTTGCTGCTGGAAAAAGGTCTTTGTATAAGATTCAGCATCTTTAATCATTGCCACTTCTACAAACTTCTCAATTCAAGGCAAGCACCCATTTGCTATCTCGTCTCTCGAAATGCTTGCTCTCTGGTGAACATCATCAATGACAGTGTACACTTTTAAACAATTCTCTCCAAGGACATGATATCGTGCTGTGAGTTACAAGGAGTGCTTGTGTGACTGTCTTCAGTTTTGGATTATTTGCTATTTCTGACAGCAGTGTAGGGTTTTGCTATTGTTCTTTTTGTTTGTTATCCAGCTGAATAAGATGGTGATGAATGAGAGACATTGTGCAGTTGACTCCATAGTTCGCCCCCTTTACCAAGGAAGTCTTATTGCCTAGTCAAACCCACTTAAGGAAGGCATTGTTAAAAATTATTTTCACGAGAATGGGAGGGAGCATTTTGAGAGAAGACCGTAGCTTGTGTGCCGTTTGACTTTGACATTAATCTCTTGATATATCATGAGAAAAGTGAAAAGGATGGCTAAAGGCCAAGGAAGCATCAGGGGAAACTAAATTATCTCAGTAATGGGATATTGTACCCACATTCAGTTGTCTTGATCCTTGCAGTGAATGGATTTTATCAGTCCGCATCAAAATTTAGGTGGTCATTATTTCTCTCTAAATTTTTCTTGCCCATCATTATTGCATTTTTGAGTGTGCCTCAATGTCAGATTATCTGTTAATGGTCTTCCTATGGTTTTGTTGAATATGTATGAAATAGTTGCTGCCTCTTTGGATTGTTTTCCCCCTCTGCTCTTGAATGAGGCTATTTGTATGTGTCCCATGAGCAGTATTTTCGGGAATCTCAACTTAATTTCCTTTTCTCTTCTGTTGCCAAAAGATGGACAGACGAACTTGGAACCTGATTGTGGATGATCAGCCATGATCACATTGAATGGCGGTGCTGGCTCGAATGGCCGAATGGCCTACTCCTGCACCTATTGTCTATTGAACCTTCATGATCTGTATATCAGTGTCACCACCCTGTGTAGAGATGGGGGAAATCTCGATGCATTTTAATGATCAAGATTCACATACTTTAGATGTATTTTATTATTTTTAATTTTGTAAATCACAAGAATAAGAAACAAAATTCCAAGTCAATCTAAAAGCATCCCTGTAAAATTCTATAGTAAGATAAGAAACCCATTTGTAAATGGGAGTTGCGATAGCTACCTGAGGTTAATCAATTGTAGGTTAGTCAACTTTGTCAAATGAAAATAGTTCAAGATGAGGCAGACCATTTGAAGAATTACAGAAGTTTTCATTGTCACTGTTGTAATCCCTTGTAGACCATGAAATGGTTTCTAACTAACATATAAAGATTAGAGGATTTCAAGGGAAGATTTCTGTGTCATTCCTTGTGTTGAGCATGGTTAGTTAAAACTGGCATGTAATGTAGAGGATCTATCCAGCTGTGGATAGAGAGGAGCCGGTATATAGACTATACTTAGACTTCTAGAATTTGTTTAATAATGCTGTTTAAAAACTTGTTACAGCAAATGGCTCATGGTATAGCAGGTAACATTGGCATGGATCGAGAATTTGGGAAATGCAGTTAGAGTTGCGAGATGACTAATTGTCTTTTGTAGATGGTATGCACTGCAGCCATTGTGAATTGGTGGTTGAAAGGATGAATTTGTAGAATGGTTGATGGAGTTATTCTGGACGGTGTTGAGTTTTTTTGGTAAATGAAGAGTTCTGCACCTTGTAATGGTTAAAAAGGTGTGGGGTGTCGAGGTTAAACATTTGCCATAGGATACCCAATGTCTGATCTGCTCTGATAGCTGTCATGTTTATGTGGCTGAGCCAGTTGAGTTTCTGATCAATGGTAATCCCAAGGATGTCATTAGTGGGGAGAGGTTTATTCTTGTTTTTAGTTAATATGTGTGTAAGGAATGTCAGTAAAGTAATCATCACTTGAATATTTATCTTGTGTCTATTATCATAGAGTCATATGACAAAAGAGTAATTTGACCCAACAAATCAAAAGCAATAGAGTTGTACAGCACAGAAACAACACTTCATGAGAAAGAAGATTTTGTTTGTAACAAACGGAGCTACAATTGGAGCTTTGATGCTAACACTGCTCCTGATTTTAGCTGTCCCATTGAGTAACATTCTTGGGAATCGACTTTAACTGGAAGCTTGGCTGGAACAGCTACAAAAGTACTATAAGAGCAGGTCAGGCATATGATCAACTGCCTTCTACTTGTCTGAATGAGTGTAGCTCAACTCCTCTTAGAACAATGCAACCTGCTTGATTGGCAACTCATCAATTACCCTAAGCATTCATTCCCGCCACCACTGACACACAATGGCTACCCACCGTATATCCCATCTACCAAAAGCATTGCAGTTGTTGGTTTGCAGTTACTCTGAGAACATCTCTACCACCAAGCAGGACCTGGTCCCCTCCAAGTTGCATGCCATCCTGGCTGTTTCTATGGTGTTACTGGCCCTGGTATTCCATCACATATGCTGTGGGTGTACCTACATCAGAAAGGGTGAAGTGATTCAAAAAGACTGCCCACCACTACCTTCTCGAGGGAAATAAATGCTGGCTTTACCAGTGATGGCCAATTGTTCAACATTAGCTAATGGTGTAAATCGAATATAGCTGTCCTTCTTTCAGTTATCTTATGGCCAGCAGAGACCAAATAGCAAAATAATTTCATTGTCTGGCAGAAAGATATCTATGAAGATAAATTCATTTTGTGTGTATAGTATTATAATGGATAGTGCAGTTAATATTCAACGCTGAGCCTTTATTGATGTCTTCTTTTCCTTGCAGGTTATGTTCACAAGCAGAAAGCACCCCAGTGTAGTTTGATCCTAAATTCCCCAGTAAATATTTTTACGCTTGCAGTTGATAAGCAAGTATGGATATGTTATTTTGCAAAATTAAATCTTTGTAAAGGAGGGGTATTTCCGTTTCAGTATCGTACCACAATAGGACAGAACGGCATGGCTACAGCATCGAGGCAATTTGTCACCAACTTCATGCATTGTCCACTCTGTCATATTCAGATGATACAAATTAGATTCTGAATTCTGGCTTTGCTGTAAAGATCCAATCTGAAGCAAAAGTGAGATCGAGGAGCTATAGGCTATAACCTAACCAAAGTGCTTTACTGTTTACCTGGTGCTTTATATGATCGAAATAAATGACAGGCAGAAATACAGCAGTCTTTACGTTTTAACAGCAAATTAAGACAGGGAAAGCTAAAGGTAAGAGTTTTTTAATTAATTAAACATTTTTCAGTTTGGATGTTTGTTACAGTTTTATTTAAATTGGAGGGTAGCACAGAACAAATGAAAGCATAATATTTTTGAGTGTAAATTTAAGCAACTTAGTGATGTCCACTTCACTTCAGTCTTTTTTTCTGCGCATGATTATTTAGTAACCTCTAAGCAACTACCTCAATTCTATTGGGGAAATATCAGTCAGGAAGCATGTGGACTTCTGTTGTTTTGATAGAAAAAATTAGCAGCAGGTGAAGTGATTTTGTGGACTGTGGCAAGGATGTGAGACTTCAGTCATAGTGAGAGATTGGAGACACCAGATTTGATGTCTTGATTAGAGATGGCTATGCTCAGGGCTGCCAACTCTTACGCTTTGAGCGTGACACTCGCACATTTCAGCCAATTCTCACACTGAAGACAGAATTCTCACGCTGACAGTCTGTCTTCAGTCCCTGCACAGTTTGTCTCAAGTTTGCGCCGCATGACAGCGATCTGCACGGATTGGGGAAGCGCGTCGGTCCCGGGCAGCGGGCGCCAGCGCTTTTGTGAGCCGTCTGTGAGCGCTGCGCTTCCAGCTACCGCGGCAACCCCGCTCCCTCCCTCCCTCCTGCCCTTCAACCCACACGGCAGTGCCAGCGCCGCCAATCCACGCTACACCTTGCCCGCCAAACTCCCCATTGGGCGGCCGGGGAACGAGAGGGAGGGGAGAAAGAGAGAGAGAGAGAAAGAAAAAAAGGGAGGGATGGAGGCAAAGAGAGACAGGGGGAGGGAATGTAGAAAGGGGATGAAGGGAAGGAGAAAGGAAGCGTGAGGAAAAAGAGGGAGGAGGGAGGAAAGAGGGAGGGGAGGAAAGAGAAGGAGGGAGGGGGAGGATTGAGGGGGGAGAAGGAAAGGTGTGTGGGGGAGGTGTTGAGGTGGTGTCTCCCTTTGTGGTGTGTCTCCCTGTGTGTGTGTGTCTCTCCCTGTGTGTGTGGTATGTGTGCATGTCTGTGTGTGCGTGCATGTCTGTGTGTCTCCCTGTGTGTGTGTGCGCACGTCTGTGTGTCTCCATGTGTGTGTGCGTGTGTCTCCCTGTGTGTGTGTGTCTGTGTGTGTCTGCGTTTGTGTCTGTGTGTGTGTGTGTGTGTCTCTGTGTGTGTGTGTGTGTGTCCCTGTGTGTGTGTGTGTCTCCCTGTGTGTGTGTGTGTCTCCCTGTGTGTGTGTGTGTCTCCCTGTGTGTGTGTGTGTCTCCCTGTGTGTGTGTGTGTCTCCCTGTGTGTGTGTGTCTCCCTGTGTGTGTGTGCCTCCCTGTGTGTGTGCCTCCCTGTGTGTGTGTCTCCCTGTGTGTATGTGTCTCCCTGTGCCTCTGTTGTCACATCCTGGCCTTAGACAGGGCTGCCAACTCTCACGCTTTGAGTGTGAGAGTCACGCATTTCAGCCAATTCTCACGCTGATGACAGAATTCTCATGCTGTCTTCAGTCCCTGCACAGTTTGTCTTTCTGCGCTATATCACAACGATCTGTGCGGTCTGTGGAAGCGCGTTAGTTGGCGGCTGTGAGTGACGTCGCATATCTTCTCTTCTCTTCTTTCTTGGAAAGAACAACATGAAGCAGCCGGAGATAAAACTAACCAGGTGAATCGGTTGTAAAACATGGGGAGGACCACAATGAGGCCAAACATCTAGGACAGGGTTCGGCAACCTACGGCACATGGGCCGTAACCCAACACCCTGAACACCCTCCTCCCATCCTCCACCACCCCCTCCCCCCTCGCAACGCTCCCTCGCAATTTCTCACTCTCAACTCTCACCCAATGTTGACAGCCCTGTTATGCTGGGGAAAGTTGTTGGAAGCATGTGGGTAAATGCTATTTTGAAGGTATTCAAAATTATAAAGTTTTTTAGGACATAATTTAAGCTAGCAGGTGAATCAATAATCAGCAGGGATAGACTTAAATTAGTTAATTAAAGAACAATGTGGAAGATAGGAATTTATTTCCTTTGCTAATTATTACACCCTGGAATCCACGGGTTGACTGCATGTTGCAAATTGATTCAGTAATAACTTTCAAATGGAAAATTGATGAATGTTTAGAACATTTTGCAGGGCAATAGGGAAAAGGCAGGGAAGCGGACTAATTGAATAACCTTTTCAAACAACTGGCACAAGCATGGTGCTCCAAATGGCCCGTGTAGAGCCATGATTGCGTGATTCAATTGATATTACTTTTCTCAATCAATTGAAGTCAAATGGCCTACTTGTGGCTTATATGTTTTTCACTGTGACTTCTTCCTGAAGTGTTGAATGTCCCCGCTCTCACAGAAGCCAGTGTTCAGCTAATTCAATTCATTCCATGTGGTATGCAGAAACTGCTGGGTGCAGTACAATGATAGTCCTGGCAATAGCAACCTCTCAGCTGTAGTCTGAAAGGCTTGTGCTTAGGAAGTACTTGTGTCTTTAGCCAAGCTGTTCGAGTACTGTCACCTATCTGACAATATAGCAATTTATTAGACATGACTATCCCTCATTAGATAAGATATTCCAGGATTTGATTCTACTGGTTATGAAAGAGCTAGTTTATTTTCATGTCAAGAAGGTATGGAGTGGCCACAATGACGGCAGCAACTTGTGAAGCACTCATTACCATCTTTAGTGGAAACAAGCCCTTCGGCCCACCGAATCCATGCCGAGTAGTGATTACCAGTACGCTAGTTCTATCCTACATCCTAGAGACAATTCACAGAGGCCAATTAACGTACAAACCTGCACATCTTTGGGATGTGGGAATGTACTGGAATACTTGGTCACAGGGAGAACATGCAAATTCTGTTCAGCCGACACCCGTAGTCAGGATCAAACTCGGGTCTCTGGTGCTGTAAGTAGAAACTCTACCACTGCGAAACTGTGGCATAAATAGACTAATCTCCCCGAGCGTAAATTTACACACAGCCTTTTCCCAAGGTGGAGATGTTCAACAGTAGTGGGCATAACTATAAAATGAGACGGTTTAATGGAGATGCGTGGGGCTATTTATTTTTACAGTAGGGGCTTGAAACACATTGCCCGGGGTAGTGGTGGAGACATGATCTGATAGTGACCTGTAAGAGCCTTTTTGATGGGCATGTGGAAGTGTAGGCAATAGAAGGATATGGATTATGTATGGGCAGATGAGATCAGTTAAACTTGGCATCATGTTAGGCACAGATGTTGTAGGCCAAAGAGCCTAACTTATGGATGGACATTAAATTCATGGTCAGGAATGACTAACTGCAAATAACCAAGGGAGTGTTTAAGTGAAGAAAAGTAATGCAAGGTTGTACAGTTGGGCTGGTAGCCTTGGAGTAAGAAATTGATGTATTAGATTTGAGGAGTTTCAGCTGAATCCAACCAAATAAAGGGCTATTGAGTTAGAAGGACAGTTCATTGGACACTGAGACTTAACCATTCATTAATGTTGGGATCTAGCCAGATTCTGTTCTTCAACAACCCATCCATTCAGAAAAAGGTTTATTACTGAATTCCATTTAGAACAGTTGGTGGCTTTGTTCTTGCTGTCTTACTATCAAAAATGTTTTGATAGTAAGATAGACATACTCAAATAATTTGATAGACATACTCAAATAATTTCCTAGTTCCTGTGTTTTACTATGCTTTACTACTAGTACCTAAGAATTTGTTCTACAATTGCTAGTGTACGGGATTGTTACCAATTTAATATAACTAACCAGATGAAGGTAGAAGCTCTAAGGAACATCCTGCCAAATTAAGACATGGCCAGCTGTAGAATTGCCTTTAATAGATATTTGAAGGAACCTGCATTTTGTGATTGAAGAAGACATTTGAAAGTCATGCTGCCGGGTGTAAAGGCACCTGTTCAAGATTAGAAATTTTTTAATGGGCCAGCAGAACTGTGTAAGTAGAATTGCAGAAATTCCAAATGTGTTACATAAGAAGATAAATAACATGGGATGAAGGTGTTTGAAGTTAAGAAGGGTAGCCTGTGTGAGAGGACACATGGTGCAAGTTAGATTCTGATATAATGCTCGCCTTTCTTCATAGGGGAACAGAATACATTTTAATTAAGGAGGAATTTAAAAGCTGGATATGATGTAAGAGGAATTTTTAAAGTGCTTGGTCATCTTCAAATTTTAATAATTGAGCGCATCTGGATAAAATGTATCCCAGGTCATTGACAAGTGAAGGTTCTGACCATTATTTCATGATCCTCACTCTTTGTTGGCATGATGCTGGTGGACTGGAGCATTGCTAATGTGGTACCATTATTTCAGAAAGTAAAAGGCAATAGACAGAGGAAACTTAACCAATCCTTGGCAAATTATGAAAAGAAATTGACGCAGAGCATAAACCATAATTTAAATAATTGGAGATTTAATTAAGTGCAGTCAGAATGCGGATTTATTAAGTAGAATTAATGTGGTCTGTATTGATTTTAACGTGGCTTTTAACAGGGCCAGCCTGATATAAGCTCATGGATTCCAAGGAAATGTGGCAAGTTGGATCCAAAATTGGCTCAGACATGTGCCACAAAGATTAATGTCATAGAAACTGGAAGATTACTTTTTGCTGTTCAGTAGGATGCTGTGCCAGTGATATGTCATTGATTTGCATACAAGCGCGAGGAATGTGAAATGGGCAGTGTTTACGATAATAAGTGGCTCGTGGTGTGCAGCAGAAAGCTGTGGACATCAGGACGCTGCCAAGGGGCTGGCCACGTAGGCAAGATCAGGCAAATAGGATGTAATCCGGAGAAGTATTACTTATAAGGGGGACAAACCAGAGAAGGGACAAGCAATGGGTTACTGTGGCACATGATTAAGAAGACTGTCTTAGTACGTCTTGCTCAAGATTTTAGAATACAAGACCAGGAAGATAATACTTAAATTGAATAAAATATTTTTCAGCCGTGCAGCTCTGCTCAATTTAATGCAGCAAGGTTATCATGGCACAAGGATGGCAGAGAATTTTTAATAGGACATTGCCACAGAAGGAAAACATTAGCTATGAGTAGAAATTATCTAGGCTCAGGTCAGATTCTTTCCAAGTAATCTGTTTCATCCAGATGCATAAAATTAGGAGATGGTAGGAAGGACTTGTTTCCTTTAAGAGAGGCTAATAACTTGACCCTTTTTTAATTAAGATAATTGCAAAAGGATTAGGGGGAAGTTGAGGGAGTTTCTTTTTGAGAATGGTGGGTGAGCTTGCGTGGTACCGTATCAGTGAACAATGAGCCAAGAGTAGGGGAATAACCTGCACGATGCAAAGGGCCTTCGTGGCTCCTTTGTCACAAATTTCTGAGTTTACAAAATGACCAGATATGGTAAGGGAAGTGAATAGAATCAGTATTTTGCAAGTATGCAATAAAATGGGTTACACAGCATAGGCACAAGAGATTGCAAATGCCATTTTAAAAAAAAAAAAAAAAATGCTTGAGGAACTCAGCGGGTCAGAGGGACAGGTGCAACCGTGCTGGCGCGGAGACGATCAAGAACAGACGCGGACAGCGTCTGCCAAGAACGATGACAAGCTTGGTGGCTGAAGTGACAGCCAAGAATGAGGATGGGCTTGGACGATGACTGCTGAGAACGAGGGACAAGGACAGGTCCGGCTGGGCAACATGGTGGCGCAGCAGTAGAGTTGCTGCCTTACAGCGCTTACAGCGCCGGAGACCCGACTACGGGTGCTGTCTGTTTGTACGTTCTCTCCATGACCGCATGGGCTGTCTCCAAGATCTTCGGTTTCCTCCCACACTCCAAAGACGTGCAGGTCTGTAGGTTAATTGGCTAGGTGTATGTGTAAATTGTCTCTAGTGTGGGTAGGATAGTGTTAATATGTGGGGATCGCTGGTCGGCGCAGACTCGGTGGACCGAAGAGCCTGTTTCCACGCTGTATCGGTAAACTAAACGAAAGGTCCAACAACAACAATAAAGGCTCGTCCGCTGCTGAAACGAAGACCCAACGGCCACATGCTGGGGAAACTCCGAGGCTGAAGACCGGAGAGTCGAGGAGGGAGCCGCTGTCTGTGACGGACGCAAGGAGTTTGGCTAGTAGTAGAGGGATCTGGGTATTGCCACCAATGCCTTCAGGGTCGGACACAGGCGGTCGGCAGAGGAGGGGGACATCGGGTCGAGCTTACCTGGATCAGGGCGTTCCAGGACTTCCAACACGTGGACAGGACTTTGCACTTTGGACTGTTTGTGTTTCTAGGTTTTTTCTTTTTTAAACAATGACAAAATTGTGGCGACTATGCATTTGTGGTTGTGCAAAAGAATTTCACTACTGTGTATACCTGCCAATAAAGAACCATTGAACCATTTGGCATTAGTCAAGGCAAATGGATAGTTGAAGCCTTGAGCTGAACCCTACATCGGGCCTAACAGTGTTTTTCATTTTAAGTTTTCTTGTAACTGCATGAGGTTGCAGAGAATAGCATAATCTTTAAGCTTTACTTAACTGATTTATGCTGATTGTCTTCAGTAACTTAATATAGCAACGATAAAAAGCAATGCTGCAATATTTTAAAGACATAAATGGGATACTATTTCTACCCCTGACCTTGTGCCCTTGCTGAATAGATGCCAAATACAAGGTGCTAGGAATGTTGGTGTGCTGCCATTTACGAATTGATCAGGAAACTGTCATGTGCTAAAGGAAAATGTGTAGACTCCCTTGGGTTACTGTATTGTATTATTTATGCAAGGGAAAGAAAGGACCTGTATTTATGAAGCAACTTTCACCGAAGTACAGATTTACAGCCAGTGGAGTAGTTTGTCGTGATGTCTGTGTTACAAAGTAACATGGCAGCCAATTTGCACAGCAGGATCCCACAAGTACCAGGGAAATAAATAAGTATCAAGTTTGTTTTCAGTTTAAATATACAGCACAGAAATGCCGCTCCACCAAGTCAACCCAAACCATCGTTCGCCCTATTCACACCCATTGATTCACACTAGTTCTATATTATCCCACTTTCACATCCACTCCTTACACACCAGGGCCAATTTACAGAGGCCATTTGAGCTACAAACCCACTCGTCTTTGGGATGTGGTAGAAACCCGGAACACCCAGAAGAAACCTATGCGGTTACAGGGAGAACTTGCAAACTCCTTGCAGACAGCACCCAAGGCCTGGATCATACCCGGGTCCCTGGCGCTCTGAGGCAGCAGGTTTACAATAGGTCATAGCATCGGGAGATGCTGATGCTTTACAAACACAAGAAATATTAAAATTTGAGGCTTTTTGAGAGATCACAGGAGCCTGAGTGTATATCAATAAACTGCAGATGCTGTTTAACCAATCAGCATTGTGTTACTAATCACTTCAATGTCTTGATCAGCTGGCTATCTGCAGGTTATAACAAGTATCTATCAGCAGTGGCGGACTGGCCAGGGTGTCAGCTTGCCCGATGGCAAGTGGACCCCTGATGAAGTGAGAGCAAGTGATGGCAAGTGGGCCCCTGTTAAATGATAGCATTGTAGTTGTGGGTGGGCCCCCCTTGTCTCCTGGCAACCAATATTTTTGGACCCAGTCCGCCACTGTCTATCAGTATTGTTGATTGCCAGTGCTACCATAAACTGTAAGGCATTTGCAGTTTCCTGGCCATTCTGAGGCAAGAGCTTTGTCAGATTTGCTGCTGTACAGTGAAAAGCTTTTTGCTGCTTGCTAACCAGTCAGCGGAAAGAATATGTGTAGGAAGGAACTACAGATGTTGGTTTAAACCGTAGACAGACACAAAAACTCAGCGGGTCTGACAGCATCTCTGGAGAAAAGGATTAGGTGATGTTTTGGGTCGAGACCCTTCTTCAACCTGAAACATCTCCTATTCCGTTTCTCCAGAGATGGTGTTCGACCCACTGAGTTACTCCAGCTTTTTGTTTCTATTAGTGGAAAGACTGTACATGATTACGATCAAGCAGTCCACAGAATACAGATACTTAAATCAAAGGGTCTCCAGGGCTGCCAACTCCCTCCCTCCCTCCCCCCCCCCCCCCCCCCCCCCCCCCCCCCCCCCCCCCCCCCCCCTGGTCACTACGCTACCTTAGCAGCCCTGGGTCTCCAATGAGGTAGATAGTAGCTCAGGACCACTCCCTACGGTGATAGGATGATTCAGTTGCCTGCTAATTCCCATTCTAGGATGGGAATGTTATACAGTGTGGAGGATGGGATCTGATCAGTTTGCAGTACTTCAATGCTTGAAGAAGTTCATGGTCTAAGGGAGTCAATTATTTTGGTGTTTCTGGCTAGGTAGTATTTTTGTAGCTGTAGCCAAGGACCAGGACTACAAACCATTAGTGCTCAACCAGTAGAAAAATACCATCAGATTACTGAGGCAATTGTTCGTGCCATTTTGGAGCAGTTTCTAATTTAATCATGGCATTACATTGCCTAAGTATTACTGCAGTAAATTGAGTTATTCTTTCCGAAGAGCGTTGTATTCCCCTTGCCATATTTTGTTTTATTTTTCCCGTTTCGGTGTATCCCTGTGTATGCTATTGATTTCTGTAAATGTAACAAATTGGGCGCTGAATATGTAAAAAGAACAGACACGTGAACAATTTGCATGCTGAAATGCTTGTAAGAATAGTTATTTTACAGAATAACAAAGAAATAGCTGCCGGATTCAAATAAGACAAGTTATTTAACTAATGGCAGTCTTGATGAATTCTGAAAAATTAGAATGATTTTTGAGTTTAATTATTTTTAAGGGAGTTCTATTGCCCTGGTCCCATTGTGATATGCAAGGTAGCATACCTGCATATGAAGCATGAAATGCATTTTACAAAACGTACAGATTTAAGATCTCTATGAATTTCCTTTTATCCTTGTTTTCTCTTCTTCCCTGTGGGCATTAGCTAGTTTTCAAGAATGTTATTTGTTTTCAAAAGCTTCACGTGCTTTATGGCCACGTGAGTTTTGGTGAATGTTGGTTGCTTGCTTCTCATTAGTGTATGTGAAATACGCCCAGCTATTTCTAGCATTAGCTTTGAAGAGCAACAAAGATCAGGAGGCCTTGTTGCACCTGTCTGCCCCCTCCCCCCCCCCCCCCCCGGATAAATTTTTAACAAGAGTTATTTGTTACATTGACTTTGTCTTCTTATTGAATAGGTTGACTTTTATGCTGCATGGGTTTTTGTATAATTAAGGATTTGTTCCTGTCTACTTCCACAGCACTGCCGCTTCGACCTTCAAAGACTTTGAACTGGTGTCGGCTCAGCAACATCCCGATACGGTGCTTCGAAGGCGATTTAAAGACCAAGTGCAGCCAGCACCCACAACGAGTACTATTGTGGCAATAACGAGGACCAGGAGGTTGATAAAGCTGGCAGTGATGGGCCTGACTGTAGCACTGGGGGCAGCAGCTTATGCAGTGGTCAACAGTGCATTGGAATGGGCACCAAAATTTGAACTGCAACTATTTCCATGAAAGGGAAAAGTGTTCTTAGCCACTTTACAAAGCCCCAATCATGTACTGGGTAAGGGGCGTGATTTGTAGTTGTCATTGCCTTTTAGTTACGAGTGCATCACTAAAGACTGGAGTGTCTTATTCCATGTATTCATTTATGCATAGGACTAGATTGAACACTGATTTTATATTTTGACTGCCATTTTGTGCAAGAATTGTACCAATGTTAACATAGCAATATATTGCAGAATATCAATTTTGCTCTCAAAATCTTGGGCTATGACGTTGAAAATATATTGCCTCAATGTGGTTATCTCATTTCATTCTAACATGGCACATTGCTAATCTTATTTAAGTTATTGAGGGAAGGAGGCAATTGTGGGGCAATGGATGTGAGATGATATTCCAGGGAGCAAATTATTGAGTTAATTACTGAATTAATATCTGTTCCATAAACTAAAATGTAGAGCATTTGGAAAACCATATGGTAAAACAGAGAAAGGATTGCATTGATTATGCGCAAAAATTAAATAATTTCGGCAGCATGCATCACCCAGATGACAAGAAGTCTTGCATCTTTAACGCTTGTGAAGCTGTTCCACTTGTTACACAATTACATGTAGAGACAGCAAGTAGAACATTAGTTTAGAAGCTCTGTTTGTACCATAAGATTAGAGGAGAGCAGGCCTAGTGCCATCTCAGAAAGTTGTTAAATTATGCCTTGTTGTATGATCATTCCCCTGGCAAGAGCAGCTTCTAGTCGTATTATGTAGAGCTGAACATGGCAGATTTTGATTTCAGATTTCTGCAGTTTGAAAATCTCTTGTCAGGTTGGCAGCGGAGGGCATTTGGCTTGCGCTTTCTGCTGCGCTGTTTCCAATGGGAAAACAGGTTAGGCCGAGTTGCAAAATGATAGACACAAAATGCTAGAGTAACTCAGTGGGTCAGGCAGCATCTTGGGAGAAAATGGATAGGCGACGTTTCCGGGCGGGACCTTTCCTCAGTCTGAAGAAGAGTCGTGACCTGAAAGGTCACCTATCCATGTTCTTCAGAGATGCTGCGTGACCCGCTAAGTTACTCCAACATTTTGTATCTATCTTTGGTATAAATCAGCTTCTGCAGCTTAGTTTTATTGCATTTTGGCTGTGCTACAATCTATTCCTTGATTAGCCTACCATCATGGACTGTCTGCAATCATGGATAAAGAATGATCACTTTAGTCATAATTAACTTGACTACACTCCACAGCATGTGTCAACACCTTGAAGAAAGGGGGAATAAATGGGTAGTTGGAGATAAAATGCATGTCTTTTAGTGGTAGATTACTGGCCAGATGGCCAGCCCAGTTCTTCACTTGGCCTTTCCATGTGGGTAGCACTAGTGTTAAATTGGTGCAGCGGAGATACTGTGCAGAGTTCTAGACTTTGGTTCTATGACCACGCCATTACACAAGGAGGATGAACATGACATGCCAGTGATCTGCTGGAGCCCCATTATCTCAGGGTAGTTATACATTCTCTCAATTTTCTCATTCAACTATTCAATTCTCATTCAATCCTCCAAATTGTCCTGCTTTTTTAGCAATGCTTATCTGCACCACTGACTAGATACCTCAACTGCGATCTGCAGGATGTTTTTTTTATTCTGCTATCTAGAACATGCCGGTATCACAAACCAAACAATCATTTTAAATAAAGGCAAAAACAAACAGGCTAATCCATCACTTTAATACCACTTATATCACTGTTGGTTTAATTTTATCTTTGTAAATATACAGCAGAACATTAAATCTAAAATGTTGTTAGTGGAATCTGTTCAACAATTGTGACAGAGGCATGTAGGCTACAAGTCAACTGTTTAATTAATGCACTTCAATTACAAGCAGCTAATATATTTTAACTGTAGCATATTGCAGCCTTAATATTGGTGACAGTAGGCACACTAATCTCACTGGAAGTGTTTGTGACGTCTCCCTAGCCCTTATGAGACTATATTGCTTGAGAATTTGGTATGAAAGAATTATGTTCATGACATATTGTTGGCTTTGAAATGCGACATACAAATCTTTAAACCTTTTCATTTTGCCATTACAAGATTTCGCTAATTTTGGGAAGGTACCCAATGTGATTAACATGTGGAATTAATGATGTTTAAAAAAGCTATTACTCTCATTATGATTTTATTTCCTGTTTACTTCTCATTCTTATTGTCACTTTTTGTCGGGCTTGAATTCTGACCTTGGTGTTTCCTTATCTACATTACAACCTGCTGCTTTCTTGAGGTGCTAGTCTTCTCCTTTGTGGGTGGAAAGAACCTTTTTATTTTTCTCTCCTGGAGTATAGGTTCCATTGGCAAAACCTGTGTAGCTGGGACATGTTGGCCGGTGTGGGCAAGTTGTGCCGAAGGGCCTGTTTCCAAGCTGTCACTATGACTCGAATGTGTTTGTTTCCCATCCCTGTGTTCCTGGAGAAGGTGGTGGTGAGCTATTGTCATGAGCTGCTCCGAGACTGCTGCAGATGTCTACAACAGACCATCTTGGACAGCGTTCCTCAACCGGGGTTCCCCGAAACACCAGCATGGTTTTAAACATAGAGACATATAGGACTGCAGATTTTTTTTTACAAAGATAGACACAAAATGCTGAAGTAATTCAGCGGGTCAGGCAGCATCTGTTCTGACCCGAAACTTCACCTACCCATTTTCTCCAAAGATACTGTCCGACCCGCTGAATTACTCCAGCACTTTGTACCTTTTTGTGTATTAACCTGCATCTGCAGTTCCTGGTTTCTGCATTGTTACGTAACCTGCCAGATCTCTGACGAACAGAGCAAGCTCAAATGTTGTATCTTGCTACACTGTAACTGTTTCATACATTGTTATCTAATCATCTGTAGAATTATTTCTACTTCTGCCAACATCTGTTTTACTATGTCTATTTGTTCCTTCAGATTTCATCCTTCACTGAAGTTGGCTTCATGGGGCAGGGCTTTGTGACTATTTAAGGAACTGCAAATGCAGATTTACAAAAGAAAATGACAAAGTGCTGGAGTAACTCAGTAGGTCAAGCAGCATCTCTGGAGAACATGGATAGGTGACGTTTCGGGTGTCCCCATAGATTCTGCCTGACCTGCTGAGTTATTCCAGCACTTTGTGTCTTTTTATGGTTAGAAACATCATATTATTATCAGATCTGTTCATCAGACCCTGCTCTTGCATTCCCCTCATTACAACAGTGACTCTTCATTGATTGGAAAGGGCTTTGGGCATTCCAAAAAGGTGCTATTGTCTGTATTTCTTAATTCAACAAAGCGTTACCAACCACTAATGCAGAATTACTTTGCAGTAGAAATGTTGAGTACAAAGAAGAAGCCATTAGCTGAGCAGGTGTCCCCCTCTCCCGTTGGTCAATCTGCCATGAAACCGGATGCAACGGTTTATGATATTAGCTCCTTGGTAATGTTTAATAAGGAACTAAGTCTAATAAAGCTTTCCTTTTGAGATCAGTTTGTGAATTGTGAATTGTTTATGCATTTGGTGGAAAACCATTTTCATATGGCTTGAATTCTCCACCGAAACTTGCAGATCTTTGTAATATGACTACACCTTATCTTTGCAGTCAGGTATGGATTTTACTTGGATCTGTCAGTCAAATTCAAGCATTAAAATTTGGTTTGTAAATTGCTTCCCAGTTAGGTACTTTGTTTGGAATTAACTAAATTGAACCTTGGATAATTTGCCTTTTGTTCATACTAAATACTGTTTGTCCGTGTACAGTGAGTGACTAACTTCTGGCGCAGAGGGTTCATTGAGTGCTGCTATATAAATTACTGGCCAGGTCTTGACTAGAGCAACAGAGAAGGCACTGCAGTTAGTGACTGCAACAAGGGAGAAGGAGCATTTGTTGTCCATTGGGAAGAAAAACTTGCCAGAGCCTAATCAAGAAGAGTTGATTACCAGTAGTCAGGATACGAACGGTTACGTGGAGAAGGTCGAAGAATGGGGTCAAGAGAGTATGATAGATGAGCCATGATTGAATGGTGGACTATGGTGCACCACTGTCTCCCAGGGGAGAGAAAGAGACACCATGTTAGCTCATAGAAGGAATAGAAGGCCATAGTTTTAAGGTTTTTGGCTCACGCTCTCAACAGATGCTGCGTTTTTTGATATTATTGGACGAGAGTAAATGTACTACCTGTATATCCATAGGCTTACCTTATCTGCTGAAAAAGTGTAAGTCTTTATAGCTGTGATGGGTAATCGAGGGCTGGGAGAGTAAAGGAGCTGAGTTAGTATTGGTAGCATTTTAGTCAAGTTGCACTACAGACAGAAAGGTGCACACAGAAATCTGCACTTGGCTGATTTAGTTGTTTTAACACTGATATGCTTGCTTCATGTGCAGAATTTGGCCATGTGGCCCATCAAGTCTACTCCGCCATTTAATCATGGGTGGTCTATCTTTCCTTCTCGATCCCAATCTCCTGCCTTCTCCCCATAACCCCTGACACCCATTCTAATCAAAAATCTGTCACTCTCTGACTTAAAAATATTCATTGACTTGGCCTCAACAACCTTTTCTGTAGCTCTGACTAATGAAATTCCTCATCTTTCTAAAGGTGCACACTTTTATTCCAAGTCTATGGCCTCTGGTCCTAGAATCTCCCCCTAGTGGAAATATCCTCTCCATATTTACTCATGGCTTTCACTATTCGGTAAGTTTCAATGAGATTTCTCCCCCTCATCCTTCTAACTCCAGCAAATACAGGCCCAGTGCTGTCAAACACTCCTATGTTAACCCAATCTTTCCTGGGATCATTCTCGTAAACTTTTGCATCCTCTCCAACGCCAACACATCCTCCAACATGGTGCCCAAAACTGCTCACAATACTCCAAATGCGGTCTGACCAGTGCCTTATAAAAGCTCAGCATTACATCTTTTTTTAATATTCTAGTCCTCTCGAGATCTAGCATTGTATTTGCCTTCCTTAGGTGGGCTTGTGTCAACAGATAATCCAATGAGCGTAGTCCAGAACAAAATGCATCTCACATTAGAAGTACTTTATTAAAAGTGTAAAAGTGGCATAAATCGCAGCAAGAACATTGGGGGCTAAAACTTTCAGATCAGAACGGTCATATCAGTGGAAAAAAAATATATTACATAAGCAATATTTAATCATCTATACTCACCTCAACAAATGAAACACCTCAGAGAATATGACCGTACCAAATTAAGACTCCTTCCAGAAGCTCCCTTTATGCTTAATATGTCTGGATAATAATTCACAAGTTCTGTCATGACAGGACTAGGAGTAAATGAGGTGTTTTGTGCAGAAGGGTTGGTGGGGTTCAGTTACCAACTGGATTTACCTGCTCAGCCACTTAACTATTTGATCACATCCTGGCATTGCTAGTGGGGTGAACGTTGGCCACCTCTGAAGTCAATGGCTTGCTCAGTCATTTCAAAGGGCAGTTATGTGCCATCCAGTTTGACGTGCCTGGACATCCATATAAGGGTGTCAGATATCCTCCTTGTAGCACATTGTTGAGCGAGTGGACTTTACGACAGCCCAGTAGCTCCCTAGTCACCGTTCCTGATACTGGCTTTAGACTTTCGATACAGCGTGAAAACAGGCCGGCCCTTCGGCGCACCGAGTCGACGCCGACCAGCAATTCTCCCCAAATGTTGCGTCACTGTGCTGCTCTTTGTTCCAGATTTATTATTTGAATTCAATTGCCTCAGTAGATTGGAGGTTTTAAACCTGACTGATCTTGGATTCTGGATATTGGAGCGGTAACTGAAGTCTACTGCCATAACAATCAAGCACTTGAGCAACTGTAAGGTCTTTTTGCATCCTTTTCCAAGGAACTGAGCAAGGCCAGTAAACACAAAAGAAAAGTGCTGGAGGAACTCAGCAGGCCAGGCAGCATCTGTAGATGGAATGGACTGGCAACACTTCGGGTTGGGACTCTTCTGGAATCCCTCCAGCGCTTTGTATTTTGCTCAAAACTCTGGCATCAGCAGGTCCTTGTGTCTCCAAAATCAGTAGATGAATGGGGATAGATCTTTTTATCGGGGTCTGACAAAGGGTTCTGACCCGAAACATAAGCTATTTGTTTTCTCCACAGATGCTGCATGACCCACAATGTTACTCCAGCATTTTGTGTCTATCTTATATCTTTTATCAGAGGTAATTTATCAGATCAGACGTACACATTGAGAAGTGAATGGGAATTACATTAATAATCCATTTTTAAGTATGTGCTGAGACCCGGCTTCAAGCCTTCCTCTGCTTATTTAGGGAAGACCTCATGGACTTTCCCCAGAAGCACATGTTAACTCCCATCCTTGGACCTCCTTTTTATACCCAGTTAAAGAAATGAGACTCTTTCTAAATCTGCTTTTTATGCAACACACTGGTTGTAATTGAATTTCCTAACTAGGCTAATGGTCTAAATGAGGCCACTGATTTAGTGCCTGGGAATTAACTCTACATTGGTCCCATCTTGTTTTGTTCAGAACACTTGCTGCCTAAGGCAAGGTACTTCATCCTGCACCTCCTTGTGTGATTTGCAATCTGCTCCTGGAATGTGGTGATGGCTTTTCACAAGTTTGGTAACAAATTAATTGTGCTAACCATCCAGCTTTGGTACACAATGGCCGATAACTTACTTGCAGTCTCTTCGACCCAATAGGGCATTGCCCCAATTCCAGCGCAGTCACAAGCATTGTGCTTCGGCCAGTTACAGAGATGACTAACAGTGCTCTGAAAGTGCTCAGTTACAGTGATTACAGCACTAAAAAACCCTTCTTTCCTCAAAGTTTTAAAGTCAGTACAGGTACTTTCAAATCAGACACGTGTCCAGCTGTGTTAGGAGACGATCATCATAGTTTTAGTTTTCTGGATAGCTTGTCCAGAAAAAGTAAGTCTAAGGTACTGTGCTGTGGCCTTTGCTGCATTGAGGCAGAGATAATTGAGTGTCCTTCAGTGGCAGTTCTGACACCTGGGATGACATGGTGCACCATTGAGGCGGCAGCGACATCCTCCACTGGTGTCACCGGTCCCCTGAAATAGACAGGAAAATGTATAAAATCATTGCATTAACAAAATAAATAGGGCTGAATAGTGAGAGGCCTGGTTAGAGTGGATGTGGCGAGGATGTTTCCACTAGTGGGAGAGTCCAGGACCAGAAGGCACAGCCTTAGAATAAAAGACTGTACCTTTATAAAGGAGGTGAGGAAGAATTTCTTTAGTCAGACTGTGGTGAATCTGTGGAATTTATTGCCACAGATGGCTGTGGAGGCCGTCATTGGGTATTTTTACTGCAGAGAATGGCAGATTCTTGATTAGAAAGGGTGTCAAAGATTATGGGGAGAAGGCAGGAGAATGGGGTTGAGAAAGAAAGATAGATCAGCCATGATTGAAAGGCGGAATAGAGTCGATGGGCCGATTGGCCTAATTTTGCTCCTGTGACATGAAATTATGAAGGTGTGGAAAAGGATGCAAAATGCTGGAGTAACAGAACAGGTCAGGCAGTATCTCTAAAGAACATGGATAGGTGAGGTTTTTGGTCGAGAACCTTCTTCTGATGAAGGGTCTCGACCTGAAATGTTGGCTATTATGTTCTCCAGAGATGCTGCCTGATCTCCCAAGTTAATCCAGCACTTTGTGTTCTAGTGTATATCAACCGGCATCTGCAGTACCTTGTTTCCACAATAAGGTATAGAACCTGTCGGATCTTATTGCAAGCTCAAGATGTTGTATCTTGCTGCACAGTATCTGTTTCATACATTCTTACCAAATCATTTGTAGAACGCTTTCTACTTCTGTCACCATTTAGGGCCTGTCCCACTTAGGTGATTTTTTTTAGGCGAGTGCCGGCGACTGTCATAGTCGTAGCAGGTCGCCGAAAAACCGGCGACTGGACCCTCCCTACGACAACGTCTATGACAATGTCTGCAACAACCTACCACTTAGTCGACGTCAAGCTACGGCAAGCTACCGCCAACCGGCGACCCATTAGGACGTCCACCTACGACAACCTACAACCACACAGGCGACAACCGAAGTCAATTACGTCCACCCGCGACAAGCTACGACCCTGTCGGCGACAACTGAAGACAATTCAGTCGCCGGTTAATGTAGGTAGTCGCCACCGAAGTTGGCACCGGCGACAACCTACGTCATCACCTGGCGACGACCTACGACATCACCTACATCAGGAGAAGACAAGCTACGACAAGTCCACGGTCGCCAACTGCCGCAGAAAAGTTTTAAACATTTCAAAATCCAGCGGCGACCAGAAAAACGCTACGACTCTTTGGGCGACTGAGGAGACGACTCACGACCATACAGGCGTCACCCCGACAAAGGTGTGGTGACTGCCTAGTCGCCTAAAATAAATCGCCTAAGTGGGACAGGCTCTTTTCTCTTTTGTTTTTCTATGTCTTTGTTCATTCTGATTTGATCCTTCACTGAAGTTGGCTTCATGGGGCAGGGTTTAAGATAAAGGGGGAAAGATTTAGTAGGAGGGGAAACATTTTTACACAAAGGGCGGTTGGGTTACGGAAGAAGCTTCTAGAGGAGGAAGTTGAAGCAGATATTATCACAAGGTTTAAAAACCATTTGGGAAAAAATGGATAGGATGGGTGTAGAAGGAATGTGTAGGAAAGAACTGCTGATGCTGGTGTATCCTGAAGATAGACACAAAGTGCTGGAGTAACTCAGCGGGTCAGACAGCAGCTCTGGAGGAATAGATTGGGTGATGTTTCGGGTTGGAACCCTTCTTCAGATTTTAGAAGGATATGGACCAAACACAGGCAGGTGTGACTAGAGGGGTATGTTGGTCAGCATGGGCAAGTTGTATGAAGGGCCTGGTTTCACGCTATTTGACTCTGTGACTCTAAAAGCAGGAATAGGTTGTTGTGTAGCATGATGGATTATTTCTGAAATAGTTTGTAGCTACATTTTATGTAAAAGAGAAATATTGAAGCCGTACCTGAGGCCCCCAGCGAGGTCCCTTGGTCACCCAGCAGATTTCTACTTTGCACATGGTGCAGCGTATCCAGTCACAGCCATCTTTCTTCTGGACCACAATCTTGCATTTAGGACAATGCATGGCCTCTCCCCGAGTCACAAGCGACTGTAAGATAAGTGGGCAAACAATTAGAATATTCAATGGTGCACTCCAAATTCATGGGGTCTTGGCAAGGATGATTATATATATTTTTAATTCTGAATAAGGTTTTGGGGGGGAAAAAATTGTCCAAAGTACAGTGGCCAAAAGGGTGGCACAGCGGTAGGAGTTGCTACCTTACAGCACCAGAGACCCGGGTTCGATCCTGACTGCGGGTGCTGTCTGTATCGTGATGGCGTGGGTTTTCCCCAATTGCTCCTGTTTCCTCCCACACTCCAAAGACATATAGGTTAATTGTAAATTGTCCCTAGTTTGAAGGATAGCGCTAGTGTACTGGGATCACTGGTTGGTGCGGATTCATTAGGCAGAGGGGCCTGTTTCCGCGCTGTATCCCCAATGTAATCTAAACCAAGACCTCGTGGATTGATCGCAAGTGTTCGGTGAAACAGTTACCTTGTCTACGCTTGGTCTCACCAGTGTAAAGGAGGCCACATTGGGAGCATCAAATACAGTAGACTGGGTTGGGAGAGGTGCATGTGACTCTCTGTCTCACCTGGGGTCCCTGGATGGAAATGAGGGAAGTGTAGGGACAAGTGTCACACCCCTTGAGATTGCAAGGGAACGTACCCGGGGAGAGGGCAGGCGAGGTGGGAAGGGATGAGTGAACTAAGGAGTTGCGGAGAGAGTGGTGTCTGTGGAAAGCAGTGGCGATGGGAAGTCTGTCTGTGTTGTTAGAGAAGATAAGGTTCTAGGAAATGGAACCAGTACCCAACGGCAGCATAAATTCCCTATGCAACTAGATCTGCAATTTTAATATGGTATTGGAACTTGAGTTGCTTTGCAGGAAGACCAAATATACTCACAGCCAGGTACCTTCTCATAACGTGTGACAGACTGCAATTTCTTGGGTCTTGAGAACATGTTTTCCCCCTTCACTCTTCCTGTACAATGAATGTGGGGACCCAAAACTTTAATGTAACACTTCATCAGAAGATGATAAATGTATTTACCTTGAGCATCTCAGCAGTTTGTTTTGCAGCTTCATCATTTTGAGCTTGAATTTTGAGATTGTCCTGGTATTCCTTGCAGTTTATCCCTTCGTGTATTGCCTGTGCACATGAGGAGAAACAATATTTGTTTTTAATTATATAGGTTTTGATCATTTTTGCCTTTATTTGTTCTGTGGTAATTAATTCTACATTGCATTCCACAAAAAGGCCTTTGGCAGTAGCCTTCATCAGTCAGAATATTGAGTAGAGAAGTTGGGAGGCCATGTTGCAGTTGTTTAAGACGTTGGTGAGGCTGCATTTAGAGTATTGTGTTCAGTTTTGGGTACCATGTTGTAGGAAAGATGTTGTCAAGCCGGAAAGGGTGCAGAGAAGATTCATGAGGATGTTGCCAGGACCCGAGGGCCTGAGCTATAGGGAGAGGATGAGCAGGCTAATACTCGATTCTTTGGAGCGCAGGAGGATGAGGTGTACAAAAGCATGAGAGGAATAGATCAGGTAGCGGCACAGAATAGGGAAATCCAAAACCAGTGGACATAGGTTTAACGTGAGGGGAGAAAGAGATAATAGGAACCTGAGGGGTAACTTTCACACAGAGTGGTGGGTGTATGGACCGAGCTGATGGAGGAAGTAGCTGAGGCAGGTGCTATCACAACATTTGAGAAACATTTGGACAGGTACATGGATCGGACAGGTTTAGAGGGGTGGCACTAGTGTAGATGGGACATGTTGGTTGTGGGCAAGTTGGGCCGAAGGGCCTCTTTCCACGCTGTAAGGCTCTAACTCTATGACAATGTGCATTGTACTTTATTACGCTGTACTGGATGCTAATATCTCCCCTTTACCCAACACTTTTCATTCTGAATAGCGGTACCAATAATGACTTGGCTTAAAGCATCCAGCTCACAAGGATAGAGGTTCAAGCCCTCTATCTTTGATCCCTGATCTTTCAAAATTGTATCTACTTTAAATGAACTAGCATCTGCAAACTTCCAGAATAGAGAATCTGAGAGATTCACCATCCTCTGTGAGAAGTTTCTACGCACTCTTACAGTTTTAATAGTTACTCTTAGTTAAAACTGCCAGTTTAGAAGGTTTTAATTGACCCACCTTGCCTGCGAACTATCCTCACTGCTATCTGTGGCAATGAATTCTACAGATTCACCTTCTGGTTAAAGAAATTCCTCCTAATCTCCTTTCTAATGGTAGATCCTTTTATTCTGAGACTTGTCCTAGACTTTCCCACGTGAAAACATCCTCTCCACATCCACATTTTGATTCAGGTCTCCTTAAGACTCTTCCCTGAAGAATCATCAGTTTTGAGCTTTAGACTTCCAAGTGACTTGATCTTTTGTGGAGTTACAATATTTCTCTGGCTTCTTTCAGAAAGCCCTCTGGTGCAAGTCCTACCTACCTTGCACACCAGGCAGTTGGTCTGCTTACAGAGGGGGCAAGGAAAGTCATTGATCTCATCTTCGTAGATGCACCAACCCTTGCAGTCGGGTGTCTGGCAGTGGTAGCTGTTCCCACTGCTGTTCTCTGCAATTGCCAAACTCTTGTCCAGGTAGCCACGATACTCATCCACTGTTAGGAGCTGTAAGGGACCACATCAATTGTAGTGTTAATACAGGGGTAAATACTAATGGGTGGCACACAGTGGCGTAGCTGGTAGAGCTGCTGCCTCACAGCGCCAGAGACGTGAGTTTGATCCTGACCTCGGCTACTGTCTGGAATTTGCAGTCTCTCCCTGTGACCACGTGGGTTTCCTACGGGTGCTCTGGTTTCCTCCCACACTCCAAAGACGTACAAATTATGTGCAGGCAAATAAGAAAGTGACTTAACATTATGTTCACACAGAGAGTGGTGAATCTCTGGAAATCTCTGCCACAGAATGTGGTTGAGGCCAGTTCATTGGCTATATTTAAGAGGGAGATAGATGTGGCCCTTGTGGCTAAGGGGATCAGGGGGTATGGAGAGAAGGCAGGTACGGGATACTGAGTTGGATGATCAGCCATGATCATGTTGAATGGCGGTGCAGGCTCGAAGGGCCGAATTGCCTACTCCTGCACCTATTTTGTATGTTTCTATGTTTGGCACAGTCATAGGATGTGCCTACAGATCAAGCTGTATTAATGGATATAGATAAACTGAGCCGAAATCATAGAAAAATTACAGAGAAAGTGCAGATGTTTTAAAAGTGCAAGTTCCATAATGTGGTAGGTTGGGAGATCAGCAGTGCTTGCATTTTGTTTCTCTGCACATTCTCTGTAACTCCAATGCTATAATGTTCTAATGCTATACTCTTCACTCTGATACTTTTCTCTTTGCACTACCTGTTGTACTTGTGTAAGGCTTGATTGTACTCGTGTGTACTATGATTTCAGTGGATAGCGAGCAAATACGAGACAATAATATACCAATGGTTAACATACCCCCTGCACCCAAGTTGGAGATGTTTGGGTTGTTCTCAGAATAATGCACGGTGGCACACCGGTAGAGTTGTGGCCTTGCAGGGCCAGAGACCCTGGTTTGATCCTGACTACGGGTGCTGTGTGTACATTCTCCCCGTGACCGCGTGGGCTTTCCCCGGGTGCTCCGGTTTCCTCGCACACTCCAAAGACGTACAGATTTGTAGGTTAATTTGGCTTCAGTAAAAATTGTAAATTATTCCTAGTCTGTAGGATAGTGCTAATGCACATGGATCGCCAGTCGGCACTGACTTGGTGGGCCAAATGATCCGTTTCTGCGCTATATCTCTTAAACTAAACTAAGAGCACAAAGTGTCAGATGTGAAGAACACTCACGTGTTTTATCTCACGTTCCAGGATTTTGCTGTTGCAAGAGTAAAGGTCGTTTATGAATGGACAGGCCACATCTGCTTCTGTGCAGGTTAGGATTGTTCCCTTCAGGCAGTCTCTGAAAGTGATGATCCGTTGTCAATAAAATTCACTCTGTTTCTTATACCACCCATTTTATGCTTCATTTCCCACCCCAACCTCCTCCCACCGTCCTTCCATTGAGGGAAACTTATTGGACCAGGAGGGCACCCAACTCGACCCGAAGGGTCCCGACGCGAGACATCACCCTTTTTCTCCAGAGTTCCAGCCCGACCCGTTGAGTAACTCCAGCATTTTGTGTCTATCATCAGTCGCACCTATATTTGTGTCATGGAGTCATACAGCAAGGAAACAGGCCCTTCGTTCGACCGAGTCTACGCCGTCCAGATATTAACCCCCCCCCCATCCTACACACTGGGGACAATTTTTACAATTTACAGAAGCCAATTAATCTCCAAACCTGAAGTCTTTGGAGTGTTGGAGGAAATCCGAGTCCCCGGAGAAAACCCACATGTTCACAGAGAGAACATACAAACTCCATATAGACAGCATCCATGGTAAGGACTGAACCCGGCTCTCTGGTGCTGTAAGGCAGGCAGCAACTCTTACTGCTGCACCACTGTGCTGCCCACATGTCTGCTGGTCATACTGTACACACCAAAGCCTGTAACCATACTGTTCAATAACGTTCCCCATAGTACCCTCTGCTATTACGGTGCAACAAAAGGTGTGTCTTACTTGCAGAAGATATGTAAGCACTCTCGAAGAGTTACACCCTCACGTTGGTCCAGGGTGATTAAACAGATTGGGCACTCAAACTCCTCTGATGCTGATACCAGGTTTTGATCATCTGTTTCCAACATCAGTTGGTAATTCCGTTCTCGCTCGAGTACCATCGACTAAGAAACAAAAATTAACACCTTGTATTACAGAATTCATCTCTAGCTTCATGCCACTGCGATCTAATCCCTTCAAATGCCAGTTTTTGATTTGTGTAGGAAGGAACTGCAGAGTCTGGTTTATACTGAAGATTGACACAAAATGCTGGAGTAACTCAACGGAGTTCTCAATGGAGAAAATGGACAGGTGACGTTTCTGGTCGGAACCCTTCTTCAGACTCGGCCTCAGTCTGAAGAAGGGTTCCGATCCGAAACATCACCTACTTTTTTTCACCAGAGATGCTGCCTGACCGGCTGAGTTACTCCAGCACTTTGTGCCTAACCCCGGTCAGATAGTTGGATCAGGACGGGGTTGGAGAGCAGCAGGAATCACAGAGGGGGAGCAGTCAGAGAGGGTCTCGCAGAACTCATGTCAGAGAGAGAAGGAGAACTACATTAGTTCTGACCCGGACTCCATCTCGGGCTTTTGTCCACCTATCAGCCAATCAAACCCCATCCTCACCTGTAACCTGTATCCACCTATCATTTGTCAGGTTTTATCCCATCCTCAACCTCCCTTTTCCAGCCTCCCCCACACCTCAACAATCAGTCCAACATCGGCCGTCCATCCATCCATCCACCGACGCTGCCTGACCCACAGAGTTACTGCAGTATTTTGTGTCCATCTTCAAAGCCAAATGGACGTTGCAGTTCTTAAAAACAAACCTACTTGTTCGTATTGCTCAAAGGCTGCATCTTCCTCATTCATCCTCTGCAGTTCTTCCTGGTCAGGTATATAGGTGCGGGGTATCTGGTAGTTATCTGGTTTTGCCGTGCTGCACATCTCACACCCTGGACGAGTCGGTTTATTGATATAGGTACATCCTGGACACTCCCAGCCAATCTACCAGGAAGGAAAAAGATGGTTATTCCTATAGAGGAAGGGTCCTGACCCGAAACGACACCTATCCATGCTCTCTAGGAATGTTGCCTGACCCGCTAAGTTACTCCAGCAATTTGCATCCATCTTTATTTTAGACCTGAAACACAGTGTGGAAACAGGCCTTCGGCCCACCCGAATCAATGGTCACTCCGTACAATTACACTATCCTACACATTAGGGACAACAACGGAGTTTGACAGTGGTGCAGATGTTAAAATGAGTTTTTTTTGCCAGTCTAATTCAAGAAAACTTGAGTCAAACCATTGCTGCTTACATCAATTCTTTATTCTGACAGCGCTGGATAATTCTTTAAACCTTCCAACACAGAGTTAGAAACTCTGGAGCCGGTCGAAAGAACTACTGACTTTGGCATAAATGTAACACAGTATATAGGTAAAAGATAGATATAGATATGCCATTTATTGTCACTATACATGTACAATGAAATTAAAAGCTGCTCGTACTCAGTGCATACATATAATTTAGTACAAAAAACAAGAAACAGAAAAACAAAAACAGAAGGGAGAAGGGGGGGGGGATAGGTGCACAATTCTGCGGCGCTATATACATATATACAGATGGAAGTCCGGGTGTTGGGCTGTGAAGTCAGTGCATGTGTGAATTCAGAGTAGTTATAATTTCCGGAAAGCAACTATTCCTGAGTCTATTTGTCCTGGATTTGATGCACCTATAGCGCCTTCCAGAGGGCAGCAGGTCGAACAGTCCAAACGCAGGATGGGAGCTGTCTTTGATGATATTCTTTGCCCTGCTAAGGCAGCGGGAGGTGTAGATATCCATCAGGGAGGGGAGAGGGCAACCAATGATCTTCTGCGCTGTCCTAGTTACCCTCTGAAGCCTCTCCCTGTCTGCCATGGTGCAGCTGCCATACCATGCTGTAATGCAGTATGTCAGCAGGCTCTCAATGGACGAGCGGTAGAAGGTCAGCAGCAGGTTAGAGTCCAGGTTGTGCTTCCTGAGGACCCTCAGGAAGTGCAGCCGCTGCTGAGCCTTCTTGATGACCGCTGTCGTGTTGTCTGTCCAGGAGATATCAGCAGCGATATGGACGCCGAGAAACCGGAAGGTGTTGACCCTCTCCACGCACTCGCCGTTGATGTGTAGGGGGACTAAGTCGGTGCTGCGCCTCCTGAAGTCGACAATGAGCTCTTTTGTTTTCCTGGTGTTCAGAGCCAGATTGTTTTCTGAGCACCAGGTTGTCAACTTCAGGACTTCCTCTCTGTAGGCTGCCTCGTCTCCCTTTGAAATAAGTCCGACTACAGTAGTGTCGTCAGCAAATTTGACGATGTGGTTGTTGTTGTGGGCCGGACTACAGTCGTAGGTGTAGAGACAGTATAAGAGGGGGCTTAGCAGACAGCCCTGTGGGGAGCCGGTACTCAACCTGCAACCTAAAAGACAAGGATGGTACAAAAGGAGTAGCAAACTATTAACCAATCATTATGGTTTACCATACATTTAACTTATTTGCATTAACAAATCGACTAAATCCTTTCCATTGATTGACAACACGTATAGTCACATGATTTTCCCTTTTCCGGTCCCTTTACAACCTTCTTCCCCTGTGGTTTCTTCAACCTCTTTGCTCAAAATCATTTTATTTCAATAAAGTAAAACCACAGATATAAAACTCTCAGAGAATACTTCTCAGAATATACACATAATACAGCAATCACACAACACATACATACAAAACATATTTTCACTTTTGAAAAAGAAAGTTGTTTCTAAAACTTCAGATTTAAACAAAGTCTAATACTTACAATCGTAATTAAACACAATACACTTCACAATTAATTTTCTTACAACCACATAGTTAAAATACAGTTACTTATGGATTACAAAGATTAAATATGAGTTTTGCCCCATTCTTACAAAGTGGTAAAGACTTTGTTATTTCTAATCACACAATTCCCAACTCTAGCCACATAAAGGCCATTAATTGTCACACTTGATTGCTTCATCCCAAGCTCGGGTCTAATTTCATTTTGTATTATAACCTCCCCCTTCTATCTCTGGTTGAAAAGAATGTAAGGCCTCTTTACAACTTCTTATCAATAGCATTCCACACAGCAATTTGAAGATTACTATATGCAAACCCCAATCGTTTGGCTTAGATCAAAACAGAGTTACATTCTCAGTCTTCTATAAACATAAGAAATCCTTTTGCAAAGGTCACACAACCGTCACCTATGCCATATCTCTTATCCCAACATAAATACATTTAAACAGCACAAACCATCTCACAGACTAGTATCTACCCTTGGTTCCTACAACCCATTACCATAAATCCCCTTCATGACAGAGCCAAGCTCGGAAGGTGTGTCACAAAAGAAGAAGGATGTTGCCCATGTCATGGAGAAAGATCCCATTAACAACCTCCTTTATAAATGCCAACCTAAACCAAATACAACTTCTGACAGCATGATTGTTGCTTCAAAGCAATAAATAAAGATATGCCTATTCAGATCAACATTTCCATGTTATGATAAGTCATCTGTTCTCCTGTGTGTGCTCTTTGTTCGTTATTTCTTTGTGGAGACATGTTTCGTTTTGAAAGCCCCAACTCCAAGCTCTTCTCTTGCAACTTAACACAAGTTCCTTAAGAACTTATCATTTGAGCAATTTTATTGTATAATATTTCCTCACAGAGGTAGAGTTGCTGCCTAACAGTACCAGAACCCCAGGTTTAATCCTGACTACAGGTGATGTCTGTACAGAATTTGTACGTTCTCAATGTGTGGTTTTCTCTGGATGCTCCGGTTTCCTCCTACACTCCAAGATGTATAGGATTTGTAGGTTGGCTTTCGTAAAAAAATTGTAAATTGTCCTTGGTATGTAGGATAGTGTTAGTGTACGGATAATCACTGATCATCACGGACTCAGTGGGCCGAAGGGCCTGTTTCCGCACTGTATCTCTAAAGTTTAAAGACAATTTTCAATTAACGGAAGCTCATTTGCCTGCATACAATCCATATCCCTCCATTCCCTGCACATCCGGGTCAGAGTTCTCCCAGACGCCACCATTGTGTGTGCCTCCACCACCACCGCAGCAGAGCATTCCGGACGCTCAACATCCTCTATGTGGAAAAACATGCCTCTCTCATCTTTAAATTTTGCACCTATCACTGTAAAGCTCTGCCCTCAAGTATTTGATATTTCCATCCTGGGAAAAAGGTCTGACTGTCTACTCTATCTATGTCTCTCATGATTTTGTAGACTTCTATCAGGTCTCCCCTCAACCTCCAGCGTTCCAGGAAAAAAAACAATCCAAGTCTGCCCAACCTCTCCTGATAGCTAATACCACCTAATCCAGGCGTTGTTCTGGTAAACCTCTACACCCTTTCCAAAGCCTCCACATCCTTCCTGTAATATACCTGGTCTGACCCTATCAGAGATATTTCCAATGTTCCATTCATCCCTTCCCAATCTTCTCTGCCTCAGAAAACAAATACGAACGTACAAAATGGTGTGGACTCACCTTTGGAATTTCTGGCAAAACCCTTGCTTCGTTGAGTTGCGGTTGAGTTCCTCGTGGTTCCAAAACAGGAAGGAAACCTTCATTATTTGTTCTTATTTCATCTGAATCGAGGTAAAAAATGGACAGATTTAGCACTCCAATATCACTCTCCATTCAAATCCATGAGTTGCACAAGAATCAAAATGTTTTATTAAAGGTCGGCACGATGGCGCAGCAATAGAGTTGCTGCCACACAGCGCCAGAGACCAGAGTTCGATCTTGACTGTGGGTGCTGTCTGTACGGAGTTTGTACATTCTCCCCGTGACTGCGTAGGACTTCTCCGGCTGCTCCGGTTTCCTCCCACATTCCAAAGACTTGCGGGTTTGTAGGTTAATTGGCTTCTGTAAATTGCCCCTAGTGTGCAGGATGTGAAAGTGGTATAACAGAACTAGTGTATGGGTGATCGATGGTCAGTGTGGACTCAGTGGGCTGAAGGTCCTGTTTCTATGCTGTAACTCTAAATTAAACTTCCTTCCACACAAATGTATGACATGGGGTGCAATGGGATAAGAGTGCAACACTGTGGGCAAGTTGGGCCAATGGGCATGTATCCACGCTGTATGACCCTGACTCTCTAAGACTCTATGACACTCTACGACTCTATAAATAGGTGCAGGAAAAGGCCATTTGGCCCTTCGAGCCAGCACCGCCATTCATTGTGATCAAGGCTGATCGTCCACAATCAGTAACCCGTGCCTGCCTTCTCCCAATATCCCTCGATTCCGCTAGCCCCTAGAGCTCTACCTAACTCATTTTTAAATTCATCCAGTGAATTGGCCTCATCTGCCTTCTGTGGCAGAGAATTCCACAAATTCACAACTATCTGGGTGAAAACATTTTTTCTCATCTCAGTTTTAAATGGTCTCCCCTTTATTCTTGGACTGTGGCCCCTGGTCTGATCAGCCCCAACATTGGGAACATTTTTCCTGCATCTACTGTAGCTTGTTCAGTCCTTTTAAAAATGTATATGTTTCTGTATGATCCTCTCTCATCCTTCTAAGTTTCACTGAATACAACCCCAGTCTTTCCAATCTTTACTAATATGACAGTCCCGCCATCCCGGGGATTAACCTCGTGAACCTACGCTGCACTGCCTCAATAGCAAGGATGTCCTTCCTCAAATTAGGAGACCAAAACTGCACACAATGCTCCAGATGTGGTCTCACAAGGGACCTGTACAACGACAGAAGGACCTATTTACTCCTACACTCAAATCCTCTTGTTATGAAGGCCAACATGCCACTAGGTTTCTTCACTGCCTGCTGTACCTGCATGTTTACTTTCAGTGACTGGTGTACAAGGACACCCAGGTCGCGTTGCACTTCCCTTTTTCCTAATCTGACACCATTAAGATAATAATCTGCGTCCTTGTTCTTGCCGCCAAAGTGGATAACCTCACATTTATCTACATTATACTGCATCTGCCATGCATCTGCCCACTCACTCAACCTGTCCAAGTCACCCTGCAATGTCCTAGCATCCTCTTTGTAGTTCACACTGCCACCCAGCTTTGTGTCATCTGGAAATTTGCTAGTGTTAGTGTTACTTTTAATTGTAAATATTTGCGGCCCCAGCAACGAGCCTTGCGGCACTCTACTTGTCACTACCTGCCATTCTGACAGGACCCGTTTATTCCTACTCTTTGTTTCCTGTCTGCCAACCAATTTTCTATCCATGTCAATACCCTAACCCCAATACCATGTGCTCTAATTTTGTCCACTAATCTCCTGTATGGGACCTTATCAAAGGCTTTCTGAAAGTCCAGATACACTACATCCACTGGCTCTCCTTCATCCATTTAACTTATCAGAACCTCAAAAAATTCCAGAAGATTAGTCAAGCAGGATTTTCCCTTCATAAATCCATGCTGACTTGGGACCAACCCTTTTACTGCTATCCAAATGCGCAGTTATTACTTCTTTAATAATTGACTCCAGCACCTTCTCTACCACTGTTGTCAGGCTAACTGGTCTATAATTCCCTGTTTTCTCTCTTGTTCCTTACTTGAAAAGTGGGATAACATTAGCTACCCTCCACAGGAACTGATCCTGAATCTATAGAACATTGGAAAATGATCACCACTGAGCACAATTTTTTGGAGCCACCTCCTCGAGTACCCTGGGATGCAGACCATCAGGCTCTGGGGATTTATCAGCCTTCAGTCCCATCAGTCTACCCAATACTATTTCTTGCTTAATGCAAATTTATTTCCCTAGATCCTCTATCCGCTAGTATATCAGGGAGATTGTTTGTGTCTTCCTTAGTGAAGACAGAACCAAAGTACCTGTTCAACTCTTCTGCCATTTCCTTGTTGCTCAAAATAATTTCTGTCTCTGCCTCCAAGGGACCCACATTTGGCTTTACTAATATTTTTCTCTTAACATACCCAAAGAATCTTTTACTATCCTTCTTTATATTCTTGGCCAGCTTACCCTTGTACTTCATCTTTTCATCCCGTATTGCCCTTTTTGTTACCTTCTGTTGTCCTTTGAAAGTGTCCCAATCCTCTGGCTTCCCGCTACTCTTTGCTATGTTATACGCCTTTTCTTTTAGTTTTATTCCATCCCTAACTTCCCTTGTCAGCCACGGTTGCCTCTTACTCCCCTTAGAATCTTTCGTCCTTTTTGGAATGAAATGATCCTGCATCTTCTGGATTGAGCCCAGACATTCCTGCCATTGCTGTTCCACCGTCATTCCTGCTAGAATCTTTTTCCAGTTGACCTCGGCCAGTTCCTCTCTCATGCCTTTGTTGTCCCCTTTGTTCAACTGCAACACTGACACTTCTGATTTGACTTTATGACTCTCTACACAAGCACTGATACACAGGCACACATGCACAAACACAATTGCAGACTCTATGACTTTGATCTACAACTTTATGACTCTTTAACTATGACTATCTGACCCCATGACTCTCTGAGTTTGATTCTATGACACTCTATGAGTGTGATTCAATGACTATGACATTTTATGATTCTCTGTAATTCTATAACACCATGATGCTATGACTCACTAAGACACTCTAACTGGATGACTCTATGACCATTCCCTCCCACAGTCCCTGCAGTATTTTTGGGGTAGAGTTTCTCACCAGTTGACATCTGAGCTCTGGTGTCTGGCTGAAGCTGCGCCCTTGGGTTGCGTGCAGCGCCGGCCTGCGCGGCTGTCAGGAGGTACACGTAGGCCATGTCCCCGTCTTTCCTGATGCCGTGAAAGGAGAGAGTCTCTTGGTCCTTGCCCAGACGCTGCGCGATGATCCACTGTTGCAGTTTGGGATGGAAACCGTAGTCTTTGGACATCTTTACCCGCAACAGAAAGAGGAAACAGTCAGAGAGACAGGCCCTTCAGCCCATTGACTTCCTACCGACCATCAACTATCATTCTCTACTATCGATCGCCCGTTCACACTGGTTCTGTGTTATTCCACTCTCTCATCCACTCCCCTACACACTAGGGGACAATTTTACAGAGGACCAATTAACCTATAAACCGACACGTCTTTGGGATGTGGGGGAAACCGGAGCACCCGGAGGAAACCCATGGGGTCACAGGGGAAACGTGCAAACTCCACACAGACAGCTCCCGAGGTCAGGAGCAAATCCGGGGTTGGACAGGCTAGATGCAGGAAGATTGTTCCTGATGTTGTGGAAGTCCAGAACAAAGGGGTCACAGTTTAAGGGTAAGGGGGAAATATTTTAGGACCGAGATGAGAAAAACATTTTTTACACAGAGAGTGGAGAATCTCTGGAATTCTCTGCCACAGAATGTAGTTGAGGCCAGTTCATTGGCTATATTTAAAAGGGAGTTAGATGTGGCCCTTGTGGCTAAATGGATCAGGGGGTATGGAGAGAAGGCAGGTATGGGATACCGAGTTGGATGATCAGCCATGATCATATTGAATGGCGGTGCAGGCTCGAAGGGCCGAATGACCTACTCCTGCACCTAATTTCTATGCTTCTATGTCTCTGGCGCTGATGTGATCTGAGGATTTTCTTTGTTTAGCACGCAGGATGTTGGCTCTCCTTCCTGTCATTCATCAGTTTGTCCATTATTCTGCACGATTCATGCCTTACATTTTATGGCAACAAACTTCTTGCACAGCCTCAGAATAAAAGGACGTTTCTTTAGAATGGGGATGAGGAGGAATTTCTTTAGTCTGAGGGTGGTGATTTTGTGGAATTTATTACCACAGATGGATGTGGAGGGCAAGTCATTGGGTATTTTTAAAGCCGAGATTAATAGGCTCTAGTAAGGGTGTCAAAGGGTACGGGGAGAAGGCAGGAGAATGGAGTTGAGAGGGAAAGACAGATCAGCCATGATTGAATGGCAGTAGACTCGATGGGCTGAATGGCCTAATTCTGCTCCTATGACGTGAACATATCGCCTTACCTTTGACTTCAGCGTTGCAATGGTCATGTATGGATACACTTTCATTGTGATGATTGTACCAGTTGTCTGCGAATCTTCAACGCTAACTCTTAACCTACAACATAAGGGGTGCAAATTCATTACCTCAGGAAAGTAGACATTTATTATTTGGCATAGTTGTTGTGTTGTGTGAAGGTAAAACAATGGCAATGAAGGTAGTACAGGTCCACCACTGATTTTCCAGCACCATTGGTTCCAGAACCTTTCTGGATTATCCGTTTTGCTGGACCAACAGAGGTCCTTTCGGGCGACCTCACCTGCCAGCAAAGTCGACTATGGGAATGAATCTGCTGGCTTCGGCTGGGCCAGAGTTCCAGATTCGGCGCAGGAGTACCGTATGAGGTTGAGATTGGCCACCTCACCTGGCCTGGGTGCCTCATTTTCAGGGGGGGAGGGACTTCCGAGGGATTTTGTCCGGATTACAGACCACCAGTTGCCGGGAATTTGGTGGTAGACCTGTAGCACTGGGAAGGGACTGACAGTTAGTGTAAGGTGTCTTCAGGAATTATAGTGCACTTCTCAATCTGAAAACAGTGCAAGACACAAAATGGTAGAGTAACTTAGTGGGTCAGGCAGCATCCTGGGAAGAGAAATTGTATGGGTTGGGACCTTTCTTCAGGCTGCTTGTAGTAGAGAAAGCTGGAATAGAGAGTTTAAAGGTTCTTTATTTGTCACATACACCAATTGGTTTAGTGAAATGCAGATTGCCATTGCAGCACATTAAAAAGAACACAACATAGCAATAATAAAGAAATTTAAACATAAAAACATCCCCGCACAATGGTTCCCCATTATGAGGGAAGGCACAAAGTCCAGTCCCCATCACCATGTCCACACATAGTCGGGCCTATTGAGGCCTCTGCAGTCGCCTTTACGGAGGCCCGAGGTTCCAGGCCCTTCTTGCCAGATGATGGTGCTCTGGCGTCGGGAGAATCCTCTCAGCGGCTTGGGATACCTGGAACGGCCGCTTCCTTAACCGAGACTGTGGCTTCCGAAGCCGACAGGCCGCGCTGGATGGAGCTCCACCACTGACGATCTCTGCGAGAGATCCCAGGCTCCCGATGTAAAGTTTAGCGCCGTTGCCCGCTGCTGATCGCTCCACAGACCCGCAGCTCCGCGATGTTTTTATCGGCGGTCCCAGCATACCGGAGTTCCAGCGCGGCGACCCGGGCAAGGCATCGCCCGCTCTGCGACAGAGCTCCAACGCTGTGCCGCCGCTGAAGCCGAGGTTCTGGCCGGTCCCGACAGGAAACGCCGCTCCAGACCCCGATGGTAGGCCACGAGGACGGGTCGAAGGTGCTGCTCGGAGGAAGGCCGCCTCTCTGGCCAGGTAGGGACCCTGAAAATAAGTTTCCCCCTTCCCCCCCCCCCCACCCCCCCACATAATAAAGACTAAACCTACAAAAACAAAACACTTTAGCTCAGTTGAAGAGTTGAAAAAAAGGACAGCTGCATGCTGGGCAGCCATACCCATACAGGACAGCGCCCCCTACCCGGGTTGGGGACGGGAGAAAGCCTGGCAAGTGATAGGTGGACACAGAGGTGAAAAGGCAACAAGTGTGAAAATGCTGTGGAAATCAATTTAACGACATTTGAAAGAAAAATGGAAAAATAATGGAGGATAAACTATCTACAGGGATGTTAGTAGAGATTGAACTTAATTAAATAGTTCTCCAGGATAGCAATTAGGTTTGCTTTTGGGTTGCTTCATCTGATTTATTGGCCAAACATGTGGGTAAGATGAAACAAAAACTCATTTGATATGGACAGACAGACAGTGAAATTTTTTTTTAGTACAGTTCTTTAGAACAAAAAGCAACCAGGAGTTCCTTGGAGCTATAGGATGTTGCCATGTCTGTTAAAAGTGTATAATGATCAAGTCTAAATAGATTGGGTAAATGCACAGCTCTTATGCACAGTCTTTTACCCCCCCCCCCCCCCCCCAACCAGAAGACCTTAGGTTTAAAGGTTCTGGGAGAATTATGTAATTGGATCCATTAATGGCAAAGTTTTTCACATCTCTGGTGGTAACTGTAGGGAGCCCAGCACAAGATGCCACAGGAGGTATTTGAGGCAGGTACCATTGCCACGTTTAAGAAACATTTAGACAGGTACATGGATAGGATGGTTTAGAGGGATATGGGCCAAGCACGGGCTGGTGGGACCTGTGTAAATGGGGCATGTTGGTCAGCTTGGGCAAATTGGGCCAAAAGGCCTGTTTCCATGCTGTTTGATTCTATGACTCTGCTTCTTGAGTGTTGTTGGAGCTTCACACATCCGAGCAAGTGGAGAATATTCCACCTCATGCCTCATGCTTTGTAAATGATGGATAGGCTTTGGCTTAGGAAAAGGAGGAGTAGCCAGAAGGCATCGGGGGAGGGGGTGAGAAAACAGTGACCATCTGAGGACTCCCCAAAGACTATCGTCTACAAGCACAGGACTAAAAAACGTCATCTAATTCGATGTTACCGTTGGGTGCAATCCCCAAAACCATACGGTGTGATGTTTAACGATGGCCGGTGCTGCTTTATTCAGGGAGGAGATCAAACATCTTGTTGCAGATGGTGATGGTCCGGGGGTTGTGTGGATGAGTCATACATCGTGGAAACAGGCCCTTTGGCCTAACTTGTCCACCCAGCGGAGATGTCCGGCTACGATTCGCCCCACCTCCGCTGTGTTTGACCCATATATCCCTGCTAAACCTTTCCTATGCTATGTACAGCGCCCAAATGTTCCTTAAAGAGATTGTGACAGCACCTGCCTCAACTACTTCACCTGGCAACTCGTTCCTTGGGTCCTACTGCAAGCCTTTTCGAGGGGGGAGGTAAAAATAAGTTGCTACTCGGGTTGCAAGGGAAAGTCCCCCCGGGGAACCTATGTCCCGAGAGTTCTCGAAGAATTCCTCTAAAGTCCATTGCTTTGGCTTATTCATTTAATGGTTCAACGGTGCTTTTAATGAATTAATATGTTTATTGGCCAAGTATGTACACATACAAGGAATTTGCCTTGGTGCTCTGCTCACAAGCAACAACACGACATATAGTAAACAATTACGAATAAAACATAAAATATTAAAAGGTGAGAACAGGGGGAACGGCCCTTGTTTAAACATGGGAATGAAACAAGATACCCATTTGTGCGGGGTATCGAGGGACCCAGTGCGAATTTTTTTTATGGTGGAGGAGGGGAAAAAAATCTGAGTGAATAGGAATGAGGACATTTTGCCATGTTGGTTGCCATTTTTCATCATTCAAGTGGAGCAGTTGCGGCGTAGACGGAGGAATTGTTCTTAGGGGGATGGAGTCCTTACCCCCCCCCCCCCCCCCCGCCCCTGTAGTAAACCTAGTCTTCTGGCAGTCTCGATGGGTTTGTTCCATTAATAGAAGTCTCACCTCTCTGAATAACTAAAGGGCCCAGCATTGTGGGGTCACAGGAACAAAGGGGGGTGGGAAATGGTCCAGGGCTATTTCAGAACGGAAGGGGGATTAGTGGTGGGGGGATGAAGTTTCCCAGGAATGAGTACATTTTGTAACTTTGTCGGTGTTTTTGTGGCGACACTTTTGTGTATTTTGTAAAATGCAAAAACAAAGAATTTCACTGACCTAGCCTGGTACAGGTGACAAAGTATCATCAACTCACTTGATTTCTTGTTGACCATAGGCAGACTTCTTGAGTTGGACGATGACGGGTAGATGTTGCTCAGCAAGCAGCCTGGCACACTCAACCGCTGTTTCCTTGTCTCCCTGTTGAATCGCTCTGCTCAGCTCCTGAGCTATAGTCTCTGCTGGAAGAATAATACAGGGCAGTGGTCAGTCATCTTGCTGATCAAGCTGGAAAGGGTGCAGAGAAGATTTACGAGGATGTTGCCAGGTTTACGAGTTAAGCAGGCTAGGACTTTATTCCTTGGAGTGCAGGAGGGTGAGGGGTGATCTTATAGAGGTGCATAAAATCATGAGAGGAATAGATTCCCCACAGTAGGAGAATCAAGAACCAGAGGACATAGATTTGGGTGAGAGGGGAGGGAAATATAATAGGAACCCAAGGGCAACTTACTTACACAAAGGGTGGTGGGCATATGGAACGAGCTGCCGGAGTAGGAAGTTGAGGTAGGTGCTATTATAACATTTAAGAAACATTTCGACAGGTACATGCATAGGGAAGGTTTAGAGTGATATAGGCAAAACGCTGGCAGGTGGGACATGTTGAGGCATGGGCAAGATGGGCTGCATGACCCCATCAGACAAGGGGGGTGGGTGGTGGGAGGCTGGCAAGGAAAAGCAACAGGAAGATAACTAATTCACTTTCTAGCGCTCCCGTTCCATAGACAAGATCTGAAGGAGGATCCCGACCCGAAACATCACCTATCCATTTTCTCAAGAGATGCTTCCTGACTCCAGCACTTTGTGTCTTCTTCTATCATGCGTCACCATGCCGGTGACGTGGCGTGACGCGTGGTGACGCATGTAGTGACACGCGGTAATGAGCGGTGTCTCCCTGCCACCCCAGGATTTTGGAATGGTCAAAATCCGTGCGCGACATCTGCGTGCCTTATCATGTCGTGCGCCCTTTTGCACGATGACGTACGGGTGACACGTGTTGACGCATGGTGATGCACGGTCATTGCCTATGCTAATTTATTTTTGCGTCGCCATGCATCACCACGCGTCACACATACGTCGTCGTGCGTCAAGATGAGTCACGGCGCGTCCCCTTTTATAGGGAAGCTGGTTCATCAAATGACGTCACGCACCCCAGATGACGCAACCAGCAGTATCATGTTACGGATGGACGTACATTGACGCCACTTGACGGCTGTGACGTCACGGGCGCTGTCCTATGCTGCCGCATACTGTCTGATGCTGTCGTATGGTGACTCACGGTGACGCTCGCTCTGTCCCATGGTGACGCGGAGTGACGTACCTTGACGCAGCTGTGTCACATCCTGTCGTACTACTTGACGGTTTTCAGGCGACATCGGGCATCAGTCACTGACGGCCGTCATCGCCCATAAAATGGTAAAGTGCGACAGTACCTGAAGGCAGCAACTCTACTGCTGCGCCAATGTGCCACACCCCTATTAAAAGAACAGTTCCTACAGACAAGTTAAGACCACTTTCACCCTTGTTCATCTCAACCCACCCATCCAAACGGTCTGTCACCAGACTGCAAATACAATGCATCCACAGCACCCATCAGTAAATGATGTGGGATTTGGGAAACTCACCTCTTTTTATCAGGTCTGTGCTCAGATTCCTTTGCACTATCCTGCCAGCCATCTCCAACCTTTGAGGCCAACTACTGCAGGCAGGTCCCTGGGGAACAACCAGAGAGAAATATATCATAACTAAAGGGAGAATGACCGAGGTTTAGAGATACAGTGTGGAAACAGGCCACTAATTCTGCACTAACCTGTGCACTAATTCTATATCCCACTTTCCCATCCACTCCCTACACATTGGGGGACAAGGTACAGAAGCCAATTAACCCTCAAACTTTAGGATGTGGGAGGAAACTGGAGCACCCGGAGGAAACCCACACAGTCACTGGGAGAACGTACAAACTCCACACAGACAGCACCCGTAGTCGGGATTGAATCTGGTGCTATAAGGCAGCAGCGCTACTGTTGCGCACTGTGCCACCCAAGATGTGCAAATTGTAAAGAGCCTTGTGTGTTGGTTAAATCAACATTCAGGGGTCCCAAGCATTGACATGTCTTGCACAAACTTGCAGATAAGGAGAGTATACAAAAGGAAACGGGTTTAAAACATCATCAGTTTATTTTTGCTTTATATAACTTGTTGTTCTGAGTTGTAAAGGGGAAGCTTGAAAAACAAAAGGAAGCAGTTTCAAAGGAAGGGGAAGTACCATAGATGGAGATGAGAAGGAAAGCAAAAAATGGAGGCAACTCGAATGGAGCACCAGAGCACATCAAACCAGCCCTCCCTTCCCAAGAAATAATGGGATGAAATGACACAAGGAACTGCAAATGCTGGTTTAGAAAAGAAAAAAAAGACACAAAGTGCTGGAGTAACTCAGCCAGGTCAGGCTGAATAAGGGTCCCAACCCAAATTATCACCAATCCATGTTCTGAAGAGATGCTGTCTGATCTGTTGAGATACTCCAGCACTTTGTGCCTTTCTTTGATGTGATGAATTGTCTGCTTGCATTAATCCGTATCTAGAGCTGTAATAATCGGGAGCTCCTCATTGGAAACCCTCGGACTATCTTTCATCAGACTTTACTACTCTTTATCTTGCACTAATCATTATTCCCTCATCCTGTATCTGTACACTGTGGATGGCTTGATTGTAATCACGTACAGTCTTTTTGCTAACTGGATGGTACGCAGCAGGAAATGTTTTTCACTGTACCTCGGTACACATGGCAATAAACTAAACTAAACTATATCCCCACCTCATTGGCTTTCTGCTCTGTCCCACACATTGAATTTGTCTTCTTCCTCATTTTCAAATCCCTCTGTGGTTTCAGTAGCCCTGCAGTTCTTCCAACCTCCATCTCCAGCGCCCATAATGTAACTTAGGATCCTTCTTCCATCCCTCGAATTCTCTCACTATCTCTCACACTGCTCAAAAGACAAAATCTTCTCCTTTGTCCCCGTATCTCTGTTTGGCTGATGAGTCCCTATTGGGCACATCAAGGTCAATTGTAAGGTCCTAACTATTCCCGCAGCTGAGATGCAGAGAAATACTTTACAATTTACAATACAATTTAGCCGAACACCATAGTCCCAGTGATGCTGCGGTAAAGCTGCTGCCTTACAGCGCCAGAGACCCGGCTTCGATACTGACTACGGGTGCTGTCTGTACGGAGTTTGTACATTTCCCTGTGACCATGTAGGCTTTCTCCGGGTGCTCCAGTTTCCACCCGCATCCCAAAGACATAACATTTTTAGGTTTGAAGAAGGGTCTCGATCTGAAACGTCACCCATTCCTTCTCTCCAGAGATGCTGCCTGTCCCCCTGAGTTACTCCAGTATTTTGTGCCTACCTTCGATTTAAACCAGCATCTGCAGTTCTTTCCTACACAAGTTTTTAGGTTAATTGGCTTCTGTTAATTGTCTTTAGTGTATAGGATAGAACTAGTGTGCAGGTGATCGCTGGTTGGTGCAGACTCGGTGGGCTGAATGGCCTGTTTTCACATAGTATCGCTGAACTAAATTAAACAAAGAACTGCAGATGCTGGTTTACAAAAAAGGACATAAAGTTCTGGAGTAACTCAACGTGTCAGGCGGTATCTAGAGAACAGAGATATGATGCCTGACCCACCCAGTTACTCCAACAATTTATGTCCTTTTTTATTGTACATTTAATTTCCAGGAAGGAATCAAATATTTTTTTTTACAACCCAACCTAGTAGCTTATAATCGCCTTTACTTCTAAACTTTAGTTATATTTGACTACGGAGATCTAAATTACCCACTTGCTGCATTGCAATTTAAACATTGCTACAATATGCTACAATTACATGGAGATTCGAGGAACTGCAGATGCTGCAATCTTGAGCAAAATGTGATGTGCTGGAGGAACTCAGTGGGTCAGGCAGTAGATTACAAACAGACCCACAATCCTATATATCTTTGAATGTGGGAGGAAACTGGAACATCGGAGGAAACCTACGAAGTCACAGGGAGAACGTGCAAACTCCTTACAGACCTATAGGATCTTTGGTACAGACAGCACCAATAGTTAGGATCGAATATGGGGCTGTGAGACAGCAGCCTTGCCAACTCAATGAGATATTTTTGAAAGTAGGGTTATCGAGGGGTGTAGAGCTAAAGATATAACAGCAGGTGAACGCAGTTAGGACCCAAGTTCTAAACATATCAAATACCTCCTTTTGTTCCATTAAGTGCCTGGATTGTTCTGAAACCGTTCCAAAATTTCCCAGCAGGATCCAAGGCGTTAATTGAAACAGAAACGCCCGACCCCACGCCTTAACACAACCTTTATCACTTTTCCAGTTCTGACAAGGTATTTAACCTGAAGGCACAAAATCATACAGCATGGAAACAGTGCCTTCCTCCCTGCTGACCAAGATGTCCCACCTACGCTAATCCCATTTGTCCATGTTTGGCCCATATCCTTCCAAACCTTTTCTATCAGGGTGGCATGGTGACGCAGCAGAAGAGTTCCGATTTCCTCCCACGCTCCAAAAACGTAAGGTTTGTAGGTTAATTGGCTTGGTATAATTGTAAATTGTCCCTAGTGTGTGTAAGATAGTGTTAGTGTGCGGGGATTGCTTGTTGGTGCGGACTCGGTGGGCCAAAGGGCCCGTTTCCGCACTGAATATCTAAACTAAACTATCCATGTACCTGTCCAAGTGTCTTTTAAATGGTGTTACAGTACCTGCCTCAATAACCCCTCTGGCAGCTCGTTTCATATACACACCACTCTCAGAGTGAAAAAGTTGCCCCTCAGATTCCCATTAAGTGTTAACTTTCTTTCCCTTTCCTGACCTGACTCTCTGACCTGCTGAGTGTTTCCCATATGTCCCACTTTTATTACAAATCTCCAGCACCTGCAGTATTTTAATGCCTCCACCAAGATCGGATGATAGTGAAAACTGTACGAATAAATGTTGAACTGAATCAGTCACATATCCTGCAGTTCACAAAAACTAAAACACTTTGACAATAACACAGGGTAGTTGATGAATCTATGAAGCTGTTTAAAAGGCATACAAAAGCTGAGCCTTTTAGCCAAGTGAGTTTCTCCTTTACATACCGATAATTAAGAATACATTTTGTGTTAAAGAGACTGCTCCGAATTAACAAAAATTGAAATAGTACCTAATCATCATTACATTTGTGTCCCCTTGCCCTTTTAAATCAATGGCCCCTATTACTTTTTTTTTTCCCCTCCTACCACCCAAAAAAACAAATCAAACAGATGTCATAAACATAAAATTTATACCCAGGGAAATCTCAGAAAAGAAAAATACATATTTTACCTACTTCCTCACAAGAATTCCCAATGAACCCACCTGTGGAATTGGGGGAGTGTTGTTGATGTCAAGTCGGCAAGACCAATTTTTCACGACTGGATAGTAAAAGTGAAACAAACCCTTTTCCAGGAAGCAAGATGTTTTTTTTTTAAAGAAGAGGCCCTTGTTTAGTAGGTCACACAGATGCCAGTTTAAAGGAAAGTGCTTTGGAATTAGCAGATGTGGCATTTCCTCAGCTAGAATTGTGGCAGGCTTCCTCGATCAATATGCTTTAGCCAACTGTTTTGTTTACGTTAAGATCTATTAACAATAATCCGTGACGAGATGATAGAAATCCAGGGACAGTTTCTTTCCAGCAGTTATCAGGCAACTGAACCATCCCATCGCCAACTAGAGAGCAGTCCTGACCTCCCATCTACAGTAGTTCATTGGAAACCCTCGGACCATCTTTAATCGGACTTTCCTGGACTCGATCTTGCACTAAACGTTATTCCCTTTATCATGTATCTGTACACTGTGGACGGCTCGATTGTAATCATGTATAGTCTTCCACTCACTGGTATAAGTGACAATAAACTAAACATTAGCAAATTGTCATTGAAATCACTCTTACGGGCTGAGGTCTCACATTTGTTTCAAACTTGTCTGATTTTACTCCTCAGTGATCTTAATAAGAGATTGAGAAAACTTTGAATTTGAATTGAGAAAAATTTGAACTTCAATCTGAAGGAAAGTTTCGGCCCGAAACATTGCCTATTTCCTTCGCTCCATAGATGCTGCTGCACCCGCTGAGTTTCTCCAGCTTTTTTGTGTACCTTTGAGAAAACTTTGTTGAGCGTGTCAAAGGTGTTGTTACAGATGCTAACTGACCCTCTGAGCATTTGTAGCATTTTTGATTCATAAATGCCCTTTGACCCAATTCGTCCATGTCGACCTGATACCCCATCTGAGCTAGTCCCATTGTCTGCGTTTGGCCCATATCCCTCGAAACCTTTCCTATCCTTGTACCTGTCCAAGTGTCTCAAATGCCATTATAGAAACTGCCTCAACAAACCTCCTCTGGCAGCTCGTTCCATATACCCACCACCCTCTGAATAAAATTGGTTCCCATCGGGTTTGTACTAAATCTTGCGCCCTTCACCTTAAGTCTGTGTCCTCTTGTTTTTCATACACCTACTCTGTGCATTCCTATCCCCTCACAGTTTTATACACCTCTATAAGATCACCTAACTCCGCTTCTGGTTATAAACATCCCAAGCCAGTGCTGGTCCCGAGCCCGGACAAGGAGGAGGGTTGGGCGTAGGGCTAGCACCCCTACCCCGTAAAACTCAAAAGCCACCAAGGAAACAGCAAGCATAAACTATACTGGAAACCAGCATGAGAGATGGAGCCCGCCCCCTACAAGTATGACGGGCTCGGTCCAAAGCCTCCGGGACGCTTGTGCCCTGAAAAAGAGTACCATCTTCCCTGCCAAAACTGCTATGAGAATAGCTGCCTGGAATGTCAGGACCTTGTACCAGAATGGGAACTTATCGCAGCCATGGAGAGAGTTTGAGAAGTCACCTACGATAGCAATGACATGGCAACCTGACGGAAGAAGGAAAAGAGGCCGACCAAAACTCACGTGGAGGCGAACATTCCAGAAGGATTTGGAAGCCCAGGACCCAAACGCATCGAGGGTGGAAGACGTCACACATAACCGAACAGAATGGCGGAAGCTTGCTGCTCAATGCACTCAACAGTTTGAGAGGAACTAAGTCTAAGTCTAATAAGATCATCCCTCATCTTCCTGCACTCAAAGGAAGACATTCCTAGCTTGTCCAACTTCTCCCTATAGTTCATGCCCTTGTACAGCCAATATCTGGGGTGCTTTTGTGATTCCCAGCATCTGTAGTTTTAATCATAGGGCCCTAGTCCTACAGCAAGGAAACAGGCCTTTCGGCCCAACTGGTCCACATCGACCAACATGTCCTATCTACACTAGTTCCACCTGCCTGAGTTTGGCCCATATCCCTCTAAACGTCCTATCCATGTACCTGTACATATTTCTGAAATGTTGCGATAGTACTTGTCTCAACTACCTCCTCCAGTAGCTTGTTTCATACACCCACCACCCTTTGTGTAAAAACATTTCCTCTCAGGTACCTATTAAATCTTTCTCCTCCCATACACCTTAAACCTATGCCCTCTGGTTCTCGATTCCCCTACTATGGGCAAGAGACTCTGTGCATTTACCCAATCTATTCCTCTCATGATATTATTTATCTTTTTCATCAATGGAGACTAATACTGTATCAAATCCTCTCAGATCAATAGCCATACAATAGGCATACCAGAGGTTTATTACATGAGAAATCATCTTTTAGATAAGAGACAACACAAAGGAAATAAGCCTGGATTCCTTTGTCAAACCCAAGAATTCTTTAGAACGACATAAATACCGAGCCAAATCAGGTTACCCCATTACGCAGTGATTATATGGCGATGAAGTGTATCTCCTTCTTTGTCCAACTGTTGTGCTACTTTGCTGAGATCTCTATCCCGCCTATCTCTATCTCTGACTTACACTTTTCTCTACTTATTCTACTTGAATTTGACTTACTGGTAATTGTATCCATGTACAGTAAACCCTCGTTATAACGGACCAGGGGGAGCGGAGGGGTATCTGTTATGTCTGACTGTCTGCTATTACTGAGTAAGAGATTATCATTTTATGTAGTAGAAACAGAGTTGTTTTGTGTGTGTGTATATATATATATATATATATATGTGTGTGTGTGTGTGTGTGTATACATGTATATATATGTATGTGTATGTATATATGTGTATATATATATGTATGTACATTTTATATACATATACACACACACAAGGAGCCATATAAAGACAAACAAACAATAATAGTGCAAAAAGACAAATCCAATTCCCCAAGGCTACGTAGTTCAGAGCGTATTTGGAGGTTGTAGTGTTTCATTTCCTGGTGGCTGCAGGAAGAGCTGTTCCTGAACCTGGACCTGAAGCCTTAATGTAAACCTAAACATAAAGAAGGTTTCTATTTACCGGTAAGTAGATCCAACAGGATAAAATTGGAGCACATACAGACACATACAGACATACAGCTTCAATAAAGCTGGTGCCAGATGTTGGCTTCCTGGTATACAAACAGCGGCTACCTTTAGACTCATGGGATCTACCACTGTTGTTCACTCGTCTTGGCTTGGATTGGTATATGGTTCAGAGATTCACTGGGGACCAGTGTTTTGAAGCAATCTTGTTTATTTATACCACTGCAGGGTTTACGAGAAAAGTGGCTCTGGCTCTTTCTGAACAGAGTACATGACTCTTCCATGGAGGATATGATGTATAATATATGATGTGCGTTTGACAGCACTGGGCCTGTACACGCTGGAGTTTACAGGGTTGATGGGGGACCTCATTGAAACTTACTGAATAGTGAAAGGCCTGGAGAGAGTGGCTGCAGAGAGGATAATTCCACTAATGGGAGAGTTTGGGACCAGAGTGCACAGCCTCAGAATAAAAGGACGTACATTTGTAATGGAGATGAGGAGGAATTTCTTTAGTCAAGAGGGTGATGCATCTGTGGAATTCATTGCCACAGACGGAATAGTACAAAGGGTTGGTCTTTCAGGGTGAAAGGTTTTAATTAATGGTGTGATTAACGCTTTGGTTCATTGCACCATTCTCCTTCCCACTGTACACTGTAGTGAGAGGATAATATAGGGTGGTGTAATAGCGCAGCAGGTAGTGCCACTGTCTCATAGCACCAGAGACCCAGGTTTAATCCTGACCTCAGGTGCTGTCTGCACGTGTGCACGTTCACCCTGTGACCGCGTGGGTTTTCTCCAGATGCTCTGGTTTCCTGACACATCCCAAAGACATGTGCGGTTTGAAAGTTAATTGGCCTCTGTAAATTATAGATGAGAAAATGAGATAACTTAGAACTAGTTTGAACAGGTAAAGCCCATAATAACATATCTCTATCCAACTGATTTAGTCATACAGAGACACCACAAGGACCTTGGTCCCACTAAGTCCATGCCACCTATCAACCATCGATTTACCCTTCCTACATCACTCCCATCCATTTTACATCTGGCAGCCCAGTCCATATGCCCACCTCTGAATGATAAAATCACCTCTCAGGTTCCTATTAAATCTTGCACCTCTCATTTTCAAACTGTGCTCTATTTTTTGATAACAATAACCGGAGTAAAAGATGGGAGACAAATTGTTTAAGAAAGAACTGCAGATGCTGGAAAAATTGAAGGTAGATAAAAAGGCTGGAGAAACTCAGCGGGTGAGGTTTCCTCCAAAGATATGCAGGTTTCTTGGTTAAATGGCCCTCTGTAAATTACCCCTAGTGTGTAGGGAGGGAGTGGATGAGAAAGTGAGATAACATAGAACTAGCGTGAACGGGTGATCGATTGTTGGCATAGCTTCATTAGGCTGAAGGGCCTATTTCCACCGTTCCCATCCAAAAATCGTGTGCCACATTCGAAGCCCTTCTGGGATAGGATAGTTACAAATGGTGCTGTGAAGCAGCAACTAGACTGCTTCATTTTTATTCTCCCCACATTCTCAACTCCCTGCAGATTCTACCAGCTGATGATACACTCTCGATTTAAAATCATATAATATATCATTCCCAATTTTTGAAGACCGTAGCTGTAAAGTCGATTGTCCATTCCCTCCACAGATGCTGCCTGACCTGCTGAGTTCCTCCAGCACTTTGTGAATAACTGGTGCAGTAATGTATTCGCCCACCAGGTGGTGGTGGTGTTGCGTCACATCCCATACCCCAAATAACAACAGATAATACAAGAGTCAAGATATGTGTCGGAAGGAACTGCAGATGCTGGTTTAAACTGAAAATAGACCCAAAAAGCTGGAGTCAAGAGGGTTTATTGTCATGTGTCCCAAACAGAAATTCTTACTTGCAGCAGCACAACAGAATATGTAAACATTGTAGATAGACGCAAAGCTCTGGTGTAACTCAATGGGTCAGGCAGCATCTCTGGAGAAAAGGAATAGGTGATGTTTCAGGTTGTGGATTTCATCACAAAACGTCACCTATTCCTTTTCTCCAGAGGTGTTGCCTGACCCATTGAGTTACTCCAGCATTTTCTGTCTATCTTTGGTGTAAACCAGCATCTGTAGTTTCTTCCTACAGATGTAAACAGCACTCTGTAAACAATATAATAAATGAAAATAAATTCAGTGTATATATTTCAGTGTATATATATATATATATATACATCACACAAACAATGTTTGTGCTAAAAGACTAAACCAAAGCCCCCAAGTCTAAGGCTCACTCACTCCATGCCCCATTTGACTTTACCTAGATATTTCCTTTGTCTCATTTCTCCCTTTCCCTGCAACATGAAAAAACCTTTTTCACTCTGGAGACACAAGAGGCTGCAGATGTTGGAATCTTGAGTGATAAACAAAGTGCTGGAGGAACTTGGGTGGCATGGTGGCGCACCGGTAGAGTTGCTGCCTCACCACCAGAGACCCAGATTCGATCCTGACTACAGGTGCTGACTGTACGGAATTTGTACGTTCTCCCTGTGACCTTGTGGGGTTCTCTCCGGGTGCTCTGGTTTCCTCCCACATTCCAAAGACACGCAGGTTTGTAGGTTAATTGGTTTCAGTAAAATTGCAAATTGTTCCTAGTGTGTAGGGTAGAGCTAATCTATTGGTTGGCGTTTACTCGGTGGGCTGAGAGGCCTGTTTCAGCGCTGTCACTTTAGTTAAGTCTAACTCAGCGGGTCAGGCTGCATCTGTGAAGGGAATTAATGCAATTTAGCTTATCGATCTATTGGTGCTTATCAAGTGTACCGGTAACAATGGGGATCGGCTTTAGCCTGCATTCTTGTAACTCATTCATTGAGAAACCCTGTGTAATCTCTCGCCATTTAGAACTTTATTACTGTTTCCATCACAAATTGGGACATTTTCCTTCATCATATTCCAGATCTTTGTCCATTCACTGAAGTCTTTATTCTCTGTAGCCCTCCTTCCTTACTTCCAACCTACCTTTAGTTTAGTTTAGAGATACAGTGCGGAAATTAGCCCTTTGGCTCACCAAGTCCACACCGACCAGCGATCCCTGCACATAAGCACTATGCTACATACACTAGGGAAAATTTTACCAAGCCAATTTGTCTACAAACCTGCACGTTTTTGGAGTGTGGGAGGAAACCGGAACACCCGGAGAAAGCCCACGGGGTCACAGGGAGAACGTCCAAACTCTGTACAGACAGCACCCGTGGTCAGGATTGAACCCGGGTTGATCTCTGGTGCTGTAAGGCAGCAGCTCTACTGCTGTGTCACTGTGCTGTGCTAACCTACTACTTGCCTACTAACAAAAGGAGGAAAGCTTTTGGTCGAGGGACTAGTGGCAGATCTGACCAAGGAAGCACACACAAGACCATTAGCTTTTTTTGGGCGGGAGGTGGGGGGAGGAGTTGATAACATTGGAATTAATTAAATGGTGAAAGTTTACAGTGATTTGTAAACGGATAATGTTAAAACCGCTGTTGCTGCAATCTTGAGCGAAAAGTGGTGGGCATATGGAGCTGCCAGAGGAGGTAGTTGAGGAAGGAACCATAACAGCATTTAAAAGACACTTGGGACAGGTACATGGATACAAAAGGTTCAGAGGGATGTGGGCCAAACGTGAGCAAATGGGACTAGTGTAGATGGGGCATCTTGGTCAACATGGACAAGTTGGGCCGAAAGGCCTGTTTCCTTGCCTTATGACTCCAAGTGCTGGTGGAACTCGGTGGATCAGGTGGCATCTGTAAAGGGAATGGACAGATGACATTTCAAATTGGGACACTTCAGTGTGAAGATAGGTCCCAACCCAAAACATCGTCTGTCCAATTCCCTCCACAGATGTTACCCGACACGCTGGTTTCCTCCCACATGCGCAGGAAGGAACTGCAGATGTTGGTTTTACACCGTAGACACAAAATAATGGAGTAACTCGGTGGGTCAGGCAGAATCTCTGGAGAAAAGGAATAGGTGACGTTTCGGGTTCAGGAAATGTCTTGACCTTTAACGTCACCTATTCCTTTTCTGTAGAGATGCTGCCTGACCTGCCGAGTTACTCCAGCATCTTGTTCGTGTAGTCGGGAGTATCCGAGCCAAATAGGTGTGGACCACAGACTGTTCGAGTCTCTTGATTTTATTTCCTGTTGACTGTATGGGACACAATTTCATCTCCTGCTACACCCATCATTTACAGTATCTGACATGGATCTTTGTGGAATTAAAATGAGTCAGCCAGCAATGTGTTTTGTCATTCCCTTCATTTTTGTGGATCCTGATCATTGTTCAAATGGAGAGATGCCAAACAGCTGAAAGATCTCGTGTTTAAGAAGGAACTGCAGATGCTGGAAAATCAAAGGTACACAAAAATACTGGAGAAACTCAGTGGGTGCAGCAGCATCTATGGAGCGAAGGAAATAAGCAACGTTTCGACTCGAAGCGTTGCCTATTTCCTTCGCTCCATAGATGCTGCTGCATCCGCTGAGTTTCTCCGGCATTTTTGTGTACCAGCTGAAAGATCTCCACTATTGGCTGCTACCCGACTGTTTGACACAAAACCCAAGATTGAACACAAAACTAAAAATACAATTTTTAATTGAAATTGACAACTATACAATCAGTACATACAGGCAATATTTCAAATGTAGTGTTTGTGTTGTGCAGCAGTTTATCAACATTTACATCAGCTTGTCATAGATAATATTCTGTACAAAAACTGCAAAAGAACCAGTATCTGCCCAAGAACCAGTCCTATCATTCTAGCCAAACATTTTAACTCCCCATCCCATACTGACCTTTCTATCCTGGGCCTCCTCCACGGCACCTCATATTTACAACCCAGCGGTATGAACATCGACGTCTTCAATTTCAAGTAACTCCTCCATTACCTCCCCTCCCCCCCCCCCCCCCCCCCCCCCCCCCCCCCCCCTCCCCTCCCCCCCCCACTAGTCATCCTACCAGTTCCACTGTTCGCATCCTTGTTACCATATTCTTCCCCAGCCAATAATGGGCCATTATGGGCTCCACCCTTCCTGAGGTCATCTGTTGCCGGCCCTGGTTTGATCTTGGCTTTTTCTCTCCTTCAGTTTATTTCTCCCTCCCCCCCACCTCTACTTTCAGCCTGAAGAAGGGTTCTGACATATTCACCTATTCCCATTCTCCAGAGATGCTGCCTGACCCGCTGAGTTACTCCAGCATTTTGTGTCTATCATTCGTGGTGTTTGGCCCCCCCCCGGGTGCGTCTTTGGTTGAGGATGGGCAGGATGCCCCTCTTCCTGGTCTGTGTCCGTGCCCACATGTCCCTGGAGAGGGAACACGCAGTGTCTGTGCAGGCCTTCCATGAATGCTGACCGCTGTGGGTGGGGTGGGGTGGGGTGGGGTGGGGAAGGAATGAATGCATTGTTGTTGAGGACGACAACATTGTAACATGATGATTCATTGAAAGATGTTTGCAAACTGCTGGGCAGTTTTCATCTTTCCAGTTCTTTGTAACTGATTATTTGAATAAAGGCTCCTTGTAATGGAAGGAGAGGGGCAGCCTATAGCAGAGTAGTGCATGTTCTTGTTTATGTTTAGAGGTACAGCATGAAACAGGCCCTTTGGCCCACCGGGTCCACACCGGCCATCAGTCACCCTTTCAATCTCTTTCCATGTTATCCCACTTTCTCATCCGCTTTCTACAGACTAGGGGCAATTTATGGAGGCCACAAAAACACGCCTTTTGGAATATGGGAGGAAACCCATGCGGTCACAGGTAGAACATGCAAACTCCACACAGATAGCAGCACACCAGGCCAGGATCGAACCGGGGTCCCTGGTGCTATGAGGAGCACAGGCAATTACTACTGTGCTCTGCAGGCAAGTAAATAAGAGGACAGTATTGGTTTGATGTCCAATCATTTTAGAACAGTCCCAACCAACGAAGGAGCCTCCAGATCTCTGTGTTCTGGTCTGTAAACACTGAAGAGGCTGTAAATATGATCGTATCAAGTGTTGGGCCTCAGCTTCTTGGAATTGTGTGGCACACAGTAGTAATCGGCTCGAAATGACAACAAGCAAAGCTGGTCCATCTGGTCTCTGTTCCTCAAAAGCACCAGTAATGTCCATTAATATTGCACAGCCACATAACGCAAACTCTCTTCCACCAGTTCACCATCTGGGCAGATTGTGGGCAGTTTAGACAATTCACATCATTGCAATAGGGAGCTTCACATCCCAAATCATAGCTGCCCAACCCCCACCCCTTCAAAATCTCTTCACAGAGTGCAGGAATAATAAAGGACTTTGGTCCCTGGCTTGAAAAATCCTGGAAAAGGCACAATGAACCAACCAACCAATGCCCCCATCAAAGGGGCAAAGAAAGGCTCAGCGGGCAACTGATTTACGTCAGGTCTCAGTGATTGGTCTCCATCCCTTGCACAGGGAGTATTTCCATCACCATCCGTTGCTCCCAGCCAATCCCGTTAACAACACAAAGGACGGTGTCCAGAGACTTCCTCCCCTTGGGAAAAGCGTGCCTGAGTTTTGGAAGGATCGCCCATCCCTGTCCAAGCAATTCCCTGCGTTTTGTTCTTCCGAGACGGAGACTGGACGTCACAAGATGTCAGGTTTGTGATCACTGGCTGTAACCTAGAACCCCCGGTTAGAACTGCATGCTTCAGAGCACTCCACGGTCTGAATGGTTAAGATCCTTGTCCAATCTGCAGGCAAGCGAGGCAAAACCCTGACTCTTTTTTAAAATACTTTCTTAATCAGTTGTTACAACAAAAATAAAACTCAATGTCTCTCTACAAATCGTTCAGGTTGTCCGTGTAACCATCTGGCACCAGCTGATCAGTCAACGGGTTGGAGTTGGAGGACAGGTGGAAGTTGGACTTGAACCAAGGATGGTCCAAGATCTCGCTGGCCGTCAGTCTGTCCGCTGGCTCTCGTCGCAGGAGGCACCGGATGAGGCACTTGGCTTTGGGCGACAGGCTCTCGGGGATGGTGAAGAGTCCGCGGCGGATCTTGGTGAAGAGTGCTGCGGGCTCGGTGTCCTGGAAGGGGTAGCGTCCCACCAGCATGGTGTACAGGATCACCCCCAGGCTCCAGACGTCTGCTGCCTTCCCCGAGTATGACTGCTTGCTGTTGAGGATCTCTGGGCCCACATAGGCCGGGCAGCCATGCTTGTCCATCAAGGAATCATCGTCCCCCTTCAGGAGGCACGAGTCCTCCAGGTTCTCCAGACACAGCTTGTTTCTGTAGTAAAGAGATGGGGGGGAAAAACATTATAAAACTGGCTTGGTTTAGAGATGCAGCATGGACACGGGCCCATTGCATCCATGCTGACCATTGATCACCCACACATTAGTTCTATCCTACACTCTGGCACAGAGTTGGTTGCCTCACTGCACCAGAGACCCAGGCTTGATCCTGACCACGGGTGCTGCTTGCACTTTGTACATTCTCCCTGTGACCGCGTGGGATTTTTCCGGGCACTCCGGTTTCTTTCCACACTCCAAAGACATGTGGGCTTGGAGGTTAATTGGCTTCCGTAAATTGTCCCGAGTCTGTAGGATGGTGCCAGACTAAGGGTGTACGGGGCCCATCCCCACTCTCCCTCTCCCTCTCCCCTCCACCGTACCCTCTCTCCCCCCCCCCCCCTGCCTCCCTCCTCCACTGTACCCTCTCTCCCCCACCCCCCCTCCTCTCCATCTTATACTTCCCCCCCTGTAGTATTAACTGATATGAATGGCCAGTATGCAAAACATGTACCCTCTCCTCTCCCCGCCCCTGCACCCTCTGCCGCCCCTCCTCTCCCCACCCCCTCTCAACCCGCCCTCCTGGGGCCTCACCTGCGGCGGTTTGTGAAGATAAATCTGCGCAGTTTGAGGTCGCGCAGCACCACGCCGTGTCCGTGACAATGCGCCACAGCCTCCACCATCTGCAGGAACAGCCCGGCTGCCTCCTCCTCCTGCACCCGCTTGCAGGCCCGCACATAGGAGTGCATGTCGCCCTGGCCGCAGGGGAAGAACACGTAGGCCTTGCACTCGCCCGCGATCACCTCCGCCAGCTGCCCCACGTGGGGGTGCGGAGGGAGCCGGGCGTACGGAGCTATCACCTCATTGTAGTGCCTCATGGAAAACACCTGTGGGGGTGAGGAGGGGGCACATTCAGTTTCCACACTAAACACACAACCATATCCTGCACTCTCCAACCGCCCCCTTCACTCTACCTACTGTACTAGAGTTTGGCTAGCTTGTATTGTATTGTAGACTTGTGCCAGAGTATAGTCCGATTCCCCTCTACCCTATACATTGTTTCTGTCTACAGACCTGAAGCACTACAATGCTGGGAACTATATTCTGCACACTGTATCTTCCCCTTCTTCCATAAGTTAGGGTACTGTCTGATTGGATTTATGTATAGCATTGTCTGACTTGCTTGTCGTGTATTGGTACAAGGTACCACGGTACTGTGCAATTTACCTCTACCACATTGTACTAGAGTTTACCTTGATTGTATCGTGGTCCTTCAATAAACTAGGGTACTGTCCGATTCACCTCTACTCCATTAAGGACACTGAACTTCATCAATGGAACTGATGCTGTAAAATATATTCTGCACTCCCTTTTGCTCCATTTATTGCGCAAGAGTTTGACCTGATTATATTGCAGTAGACTTGGGAACAGCTTCTTCCCCTCTGTTGTCAGGCTTCTGAACAGTCCTTCAATAGGGTAGGGTACTGTCCGATTCACCTCTAACCCATTGCGGACATTGGACTTTGTCTCTGGAACTGATGCGCTACAATGCTGAGAACTATATTCTGCACTCTGTATCTATTGTACGAGTTTGACGATTGTATTTCTCTGTAGTATTAACTGATATGAATGGACAGTATGCAAAACAGAGCTTTCCACGTACATTGGTACATGTAACAATAAGAAACCTAAATCTTGACTGGCCCAGTCCACCTCATAGACCAGGCTCCCCACCATTGACTCCATCCACGCTGCAGACTAACCCAGAAAATCAGCCAACCTAAGTACATATCCCATCCCGGTCATTCCTCTGTCTCCATGTTCCCACCTGGCAGAAGATAAAGAAGCTTGAAAGTGCACACCACCTGACTCAACCTATTCATGTTCTCCAGAGATGCTGCCTGATCCACTGAGTTACACCAGCACTTTGTGCCTTTTGAAAAAAATGGGATGATTTGACTGGATGGAATGCAGAACACGCATCTGTACAGCAGCAGTAGAGTTGTCACCTCACAGTGCCAGAGACCCGGGTTCGAACCTGACTACGGGTGCTGTCTGTGTGGAGTCTGTACGTTCTCCCTGTGACCGCCTGAGTTTCCTCCGTGTGTTCTGGTTTCCTCTCGCATCCGAAAGAAGTATGTGATTGTAGTCTAATTGGCTTCTGCAAATTGCTCCCAATGTGCAGGGCATAGAACTGGTGTGAACGGTTGATCGATGGTTGGTGTGGACTCACCCTATATCACTCAACTCAGATAGATACAAAATGCTGGAGTAACTCGGCGGGTCTGACAGCATCTCTGGAGACGAAGAATAGGTGACGTTTCGATTCAAGACCTTTCTTCAGACTGAGACTAAAACTAAACTATCAATATGTAATTAAACCACTGACTTGCAAAGCACGGGAGGATCCCTCCCTCCCTCCATAAACATGGTCATCGTACCTTGCAGATGTATTCCCGTTCCGTGTCAGTGTGGATGGCTCTGTAGGAGTTGTTAGTCTCCGTGGGACTAAGCAGGAGGTAGGGTCCGATGCGTGACGCATTGTTGTCATCGGTGGTGGAGGAGGAGGGTGTTGGGGAGGGCGAGCCGAGGCAGGGCGACAAGGCTGGGATGGAGAGTTGACTCAAACGCACCCGCTTGCATTTGGGAAAGTCGGGGTCATCGGTGTCGTCAAAGTCTACCCTCTTCAGCCGAGCATGTTGTGAAGGGAGAGGCATCTGGGTATTCACACTCATGGGGATCTGGGGAAAGAGAGAGTCAGCTTTACAAAATGTCAGACACAAGGAACCACAGGTGCTGGTTTACAAAAAAAAGACACAAAGTGCTGGAGTAACTCAGTGATTCAGGTGGTCTGCTGACTTTAGACAGACAGCATGGTAAAAAGCCCATCAGCCCACTGAGTCCATGCCGACCAACAATCACTCTGTACACTAACTAACATCCTGCACATGAGGAATAATTTACAATCTTACTGTAGCCAATTAACATAAAACCCTATGTCTTTGGAATGTGGGAGGAAACCAGAACACCCGGAGAAAACCCACATGGTCACAGGGAGAATATACAAACCCGTAGTCAGGTTTGAACCAAGGTCTATGGCGCTGTAAGGCTGCAGCTCTACCCAAGGGCGGCACAATTGCTGCATTACAGATTGCCATCAATGTGAGTCAAAGCTTCAGCTCACTTCCTTGATGACAAACACAAGGGATGGCACTCAGCGATCGCCCCTAAATAACCTCTGAACAGAGAACTGGTGAATCACGCTGCAGGAGGAGTCAGTCAGCCAATAGTTCAGGTAACAAGTCACAGCCCGGCCCAATCAAACCTCAGTGATGCCTCATGCCTCATTCATGAGTAACACCGACAAACACCCTGTTCATAGATCACTCAACCAAAATGGTTCAGAGCATGGAAAAAATAAATTAGTTCATTGCTGAAGGAACAGATCAGGGTTTGTCATACATTGTAGGAAGTGGTGACTGTTTCCATGTAAAGGCAAACTATGCTCCTGAGAGGGGCCTCCAATTATTTCACCCCCTCCTCCCTCTCAACCCCCCCCCCCCCCCCCCCTCTCAACATTGGCACAGTAGCACAGCGGTAGAGCTGCTGTCTCACAGCGCCAGAGACCCGGGTTCGATGCTGTCTGTATATAGTTTCTCCATTCTCCCTGTGACCATGTGGGTTTTCTCCGGGTGCTCCAGTTTCCTCCCACACTCCAAAGATGTGTGCTTTTGTAAGTTAATTGGCGTCTGTTAATTCTGTTAATTTTCCCAGGTTTGTAGGTTAGAACAAGTGTACAGGGTGACCACTGGTCAGCGTGGACTCGGTGGGCCAAATAACCTGTTTCTGGGCTGTATCTCTAAATGCTAAATTAAAAAAAATCTAAACACCCAGGACTCTGAATACTTTTCATTCCACCCGTATAACCTTAGTTTTTATTCATTTTGTTGTTGATTATTGAGATCTGAATCCCCCCCCTCAATCCAATCCTCACCGGTGAGAAACTCCTTAAAGGTCTGGATAGAGTGGATGCGGAAAATATCTATCCAGTAGTGGGGGAGTCTAGGGTCCAAGGGCACAGGCTCAGAATAAAAAGAATAACCCTTTAAAAAGAAGATGATGATGAATTTCTTTAGTCAGAGGGTGGTGGACCTATGGAATTCATTGTCACATATGGCAGTGGGGAGCAAGTCATTGGTTATTTTTAAAGCAGATTGATACGTTCGTGTTTAGGAAGGGCATCAAAGGTTACGGGGAGAAGGCAGGAATATGGGGTTGAGAGGGAAAGATAGATCAGCCATGATTGAATGATGCAACACTCAAAGGGCCAAATGGCCTAATTCTGCTCCTGTCTACGATCAAAGACTGAACAACTAATGTCACCCTCTCTTAACCTATCATTGTTTCTCCAGAGATGTTGCCTGACCCTCTGAGTTACTCCAGCACTTTGTGTCTATCTTTGGTATAAATCAGCATCTGCAGTTCTTTGTTCTTAGATGAGAACTTGACCCAAGTTGGGGGAAATTCACTCGTCTTATGGTGAACAACTAAGCAGCTGGCAAGGAACATGAAAGGTAGACACAAAATGTCTATCTCCAGCTCCAGCTTTTCGTGTCTATATCTTTAGTGTAAACCAGCATCTGTAGTTCCTTCCTACACAGTAAATCGAGTCGGATGACTAGGATGGGGGAGGGACGGAGCGAGAGGGAATGCAAGGGTTACTTGAAAACAAAGAAATAAACATTGCTGGGGCTGGGTTGCAGGGTGCCCATGAGCTAGGACCATGGGAGGAAACCAAGCCCTTGCACTTCATTCTCAAAGTCACGGACTCCATTTCCCAGGGTCCAACGCTGGGAGGGGCACGTGTCCAACAGACAATTGGGGCAATGACCTCCCGAAGGAAACTCAACCACTGCTGCTCCTCTACTCTTGAACAAAAGAAACAGAGAGAGACCACTCGGCCCCTACCTCATGCTCCACCATTCCAGCTCCCAACTTTAGCACCATCATGAAAAGGGGAAAGAAGCCCATGCTAGTGAATGCTATTTGAACGCTGCCCATCGGAAAAAGTTATTTGGGAGTTCCATGTCCCTACTGAAGCCCAATTTTGGAAACTCATTCCCTTTGTTCTGAGCTTTTCCAAGGAAAAGGAGCGTGTTTATTAATTCATTTAATCTTCTGGACAACCCCCCCGGCTAAAACTGATCCCAAACTTCCCGGATCCCAAACGCATGCGGAGGGAAGGTGAAGAAATATTGGGCAATGCCCCATTAAAACTCCGCTCAACCCTCATTCCTCTTAACAAAAGTCAACTGGTCTCAATCAGTCGACACAACGGGACGAAAGAAGAGGGGGAAGCGCGCATCGGTCACCAACATCGAAATAACAAAATATTATTTAAAAATGAGTCTTAACCCCAGAAGAATAAACCCGATATCGAAGGGACTGTGGAGGGTGGAGGGGCCGGTTAGATTTTATTTCAGTGCAAATTTAACTGGCATTAAAACGGTTGCTTTCTGTAACGTGTTTGGTAGGGAGGGAGGGGTGAAGTGTAGTGGTAACATCGAACTTAAAAAAAAATCCTAAACCCAGAAGAATAAAACCGCTACCGAAGGAACTGGGGAGGGTGTGGGGGGGTTTATGTTTTGAGTGCGAATTTGGACTGCTTTCTGTATTGGTGGGGAGGGGTGAAATATTTCTCTGTGCAATCACTCCACAGTTTCCCAACACTTTACAAAGCCGGCGGCGCTGGCATGGACAAAGAGCTGGAGTTTTAAAAGAGCAACTGCAGTCGTTACACGAGTGTGTTGCTTTCATGAAACTTACCTGTTGGCTACTTCTGGTTATATAGTAACGACGTGTTACAAAGCAATATCCTTCCGTTTCTCTTTTATTCCCCACCCTGTTGTATGAAAAGTTCCTGGACACCGATTCTCCAGTAGATTACTTTGTCTCTCGTTTGCTTCTCCGAGTTTCCCCCACGTGTAAAACTCACAGTGGAACGAAATTCCCTCCCAAGTTAGGGTCGGTATTGAACCACGGGCGGCATGTCCAGTTGTAAGGGAGAGTTCCCAATATTTTCCGCAGATGAATGATTCTTCTGTAATTCCTCGAAATTAAATTAAAAGATAAGCTTAGTTGAAAACTTCCATTGGAGAAGGTAGGGAAAGTGCAAGTTGTTTCTGGTCGGTAGAATTGTCCTTTGGTTGTTTAAAAAAGGGGGGAATCCGATGTGAATCTGAGGCTGGTACTGACTGATCAGTGGCCGGGCAGCTTTATAATGAGAGGCTACTGTAATCTTGGTGAATTATTACTGAGCTACGCGCTTTCACTCTCGGTCTGAGCTGGCTGACGTTGGCTGCTTCGCTTATTGCAACATCCTCGCCGAGCAACACGGGCCCATTGGCAACACAACAGGGGAAGGGCTGGAAAAAAACAACACCCTGTTTCAAATATCTTTCCCAGTGGTGAACAGAAGAGGGCGGGCGGATCTTAGATCACCAAGACCCGCCTCCTACTCTAGACCCTCCTTGAGTCCCGAAACGTCACCTATTCCTTGTCTTCTGTGATGCTGCTTGAGCCGCTGAGTTACTCCAGCTTTTTGTGTCGATCTTCGGTTTAAACCAGCATCTGCAGTTCCTTCCTAAATGGCCACTAGCTTAATTTAGAAGCAAAGAAACAATCTGAGGAAGGGTTCCGACATGAAATGTCACCTCATACATTCATAAATTATAGGAACAGAATTAGGCCATTCAGCCCATCAAGTCTACTCCGCCATTCATCTTTCCCTCTCAACCCCATTCTCCAGCCTTCTCTCCATAACCGCTGACACCATTACTAATCAAGAATCTATCAATCTCCGCCTTAAAAATATCCATTGACTCGGCCTCCACCGCTGTCTGTGGCAATTAATTCAACTGATTCACCACCCACTGACTAAAGTAATTCCTCCTCATCTCTTTTCTACAGGTACATCCTTTTATTCTGGGAGCTATGACCTCTGATCCTAGACTCTCACACTAGTGGAAACATCCTCTCCACATCCACTCTATCCAGGCAACTAACATTTCTTCCTACACAAAGAACTGCAGATGCTGATTTATACTAAAGATATACACAGTGCTGGAGTAACTCAGCAGCACAGGCAGCATCTCTAGAGGAAAATAAATAGATGACATCTTGGATTGGGACCCTTCCTCAGCCCTTTGGCCCACCGAGTCCACGACAACTGTCGATCACCCAATCACATTAGTTCTGTGTTATCCCACTTTCTCATCCACTCTTTACACACCAGGGGCAATTAGGCAATTTACCTACAAACCTGCATGGCTTGGTTTGTAGGAGGAAACCGGAGTACCTGGAGGAAACCCACGTGGTCACAGGGAGAACGTGCAAACTCCATACAGACAGCATCCAAGTTCAGGATTGAAAAGGCTTTTCACTGTAGCTTGGTACACTTGACAATAAACTAAACTAAACTAAACTAAACTAAACTGCGCTTTGGGAACTTACAATCCAGCGGCATGAATATTGACTTCTCTAATATCAAGTAACTTGCATTCCCTCTCTCTCCATCCCTCCCCCACCCTAGTTGTCCTGCTAGATTCACTGTTTGTACCCCTTCGTTATCATCTCTTCCACAGCCAACAATGGACCATTGTGCACTCTTTGTCCGTTGGTGCTGGCTCTAATTTGTTCTCTAGTTTCTGTCTCCCCTGACTCCCATTCTGAAGAAGGGTCTCGACCAGAAACGTCACGTATTTCTTTTCTCCAGAGATGCAGCCTGACCTGCTGAGTTACCCCAGTATTTTTGCGTTTAACTATGGTGTAAACCAGCATCTGCAGTTCCTTCTGACACATAACCCCTTAAACCATTTCTGTTAATGTACCAGATGTATTTTAAATGTTAAAATAAACACAAAGTGCTGGATATGTTGCATACCTTGGGTATGCAAGCAAAGAATTTCACTGTGCCTTGTCACATGTGACAATAAAGTATTAAATTCCATTAATTCTCAGGAAATAAAGAGAGAGAAGGGAGGGCGCGAGAAACAGAAAATTAATGTTTTCAGGCTAGCTTTGCAAAGGCACTGGGTGATTGCACCATCTCTAACTTACTCAAAGCTGCTGAGTGATAATATTGCAACATTACACATAGATTTCACATGCTCAACAATGTACAGGGCAAAATAGGCGGAGTCTGTGAAGCTGTAATCATAAATAACACTGTTGCCATGGCGAACGTGAATGGGCTGCACTTAAAAGGCAATGTTTGAAATGATGCAGTTTTTTTCAACAGCAAATTGATGCACATATTTGTTTAAAGCAGGAGAAGTCTGTTGCGCCCCACGGACTGAAACCTTTATTTAGAAGTTGTGTCAGTCGATATTTTGTGTTGAAGTCATCGCACTGGTATTCAAGCCCCGTGCTTCACCCAGAAACTGGAGTTCCATTCCCACCTTAGTGGCTGGAGGAATTTCAATGCTTCTGATGAAATAACGTTTGTATTTGTAATAACAAGAGTTGCAGGATTTCAGTGAAAGTCTATCAATTAGGTCTTAGCTGAAACGTCACCTATTCCTATTCTCCAGAGATGCTGCCTGTCCCGCTGAGTTACTGCAGCTTTTTGTGTCCATCTTCGGTTTAAACCAGTTCCTTCCTCCCACATGTCAATTTCACTCAAGCGTCACAGGGGTGAAATCCTACGATTTTGCCCCAAATCTATATATGTAACTCCAGTCGCCACAATGAGTCACAATCAAGAGTTTCAAGGAGAGATACAGCAACAGGCTCTTCAGCCCATCGAGTCCATACCCAAGCATCAAGCACCCATTTAGATTCCAGGGTCCCGTCCTGAAACGTCACCAACCCACGTTCTCCAGAGATGCTGCCTGACCCGCTGAGTAACTCCAGTACTTTGTGTTTTACTCAATGTTCCAGCATCTGCAGTAGCTTGTTCAGTGGTTCAACGGTACTTTGTTGTTGTGTCAATATTAATTCTACAGTAATTGCGCCTGAAGAAGGGTCCTGACCAGAAACATCACCAATCATGTTCTCCATGAGGTGATGCCTGACCTGCTGAGTTACTCCAGCATTTTGTCTCTTACATTTATTCTCTTACACTTATTCTATATTCATTCTATTTTATATACATAGATACATAGAAAATAGGTGCAGGAGGAGGCCATTCGGCCCTTCGAGCCAGCACCGCCATTCATTGTGATCATGGCTGATCATCCCCAATCAATAACCCGTGCCTGCCTTCTCCCCATATACCTTGATTCCACTAGCATCTGCCATGCATCTGCCTGCTCACCCAACCTATCCAAGTCACCCTGCATCCTCTTCGCAGTTCACACCGCCACCCAGCTTTGTGTCAACTGCAAATTTGCTAATATTACTTTTAATTCCTTCATCTATATCATTAATAGATATTGTAAATAGCTGCGGTCATTGCACCGAGACTTGCGGCACCCCACTGCTTGCCATTCTGAAAGGGACCCGTTAATTCCTACTCTTTGTTTCCTGCTGCCAACCAATTTTCTATCCATGTCAATACCCTACCCCCAATACAATGTGCTCTAATTTTGCCCACTAATCTCCTGTGTGGGACCTTATCAAAGGCTTTCTGAAAGTCCAGATACACTACATCCACTGGCTCTCCCTTATCCATTTTACTTGTTACATTCTAAAAATTTTCCAGAAGATTAGTTAAGCAAGATTTCCCCTTCGTAAATCCATGTTGACTTGGACCGATCCTGTTACTGTTACCCAAATGCGCCGATATTACATTTTAATAATTGACTCCAGCATCTTCCCCACCACCGATGTCAGGCTAACTGGTCTATAATTCCCTGCTTTCTCTCTCCCTCCTTTCTTAAAAAGTGGGATACCATTAGACACCAATGCACAGGAACTGATCCAGTATCTATAGAGCAGTGGAAAATGATCACCAATGCTTCCACAATTTCTTGAGCTTCCATCGCGAGTACCCTGGGATGCAGACCATCAGGCCCTGGGGATTTATCAGCTTTCAGTCCCATCAGTCTACCAAACACCATTTCCTGACTAATATGTATTTCCTTCAGTTCCTCTGTCATGCTAGATCTTCTGTCCCCTAGTACATTTGGGAGATTGTATCTTCCTTCGTGAAGACAGAACCAAATTACCTGTTCAACTCATCTGCCATTTCCTTGTTCCCCATAATAAACTCACCAGTTTCTGTCTTCAAGGGACCCACATTTGTCTTAATTAATCTTTTCCTTTTCACATACCCAAAGAAGCTTTTACTATCTTCCTTAATATTCTTGGCTAGCTTACCTTCGTACTTCATCTTGCCTTTTTAGTTACCTTGTGTTCTTTAAAAGTTTCCCGATCCTCTGGCTTCCCACTCATCTTAGTTATGTTCTCTTCTCTTTTAGTTTTATACTGTCCTTGACTTCCCTTGACAGCCACGGTTGCCCCTTGGAATAGAATTCAGTCAGCCAGTGTATTGGAATTCCAAACATCTGGGGCGGCACAGTGGTAGAGTTGCTGGCTCGCAGCATCAGAGACCCCGGTTTGATTCTGACTACGGGTGCTGTCTGTACGGAGTTTGTACATTCTCCCCGTGACTGCATGGGTTTCCTCTGAATGCTCTGTTTTTTTCCCCACACTCTAAAGATGAATAGGTTTGTAGGTTAATTAGCTTTGGTTAAATTGTAAGATTGTCCCTCATGTATAGGATAGTGTTAGTGTAAGGGGTGATCGCTGGTCGATGCAGACTCGATGGGCCAAAGGGCCTGTTTCCAAGCTGCATCTCTAAAGTCTACAGTTCTGGTTTACAATTCCATAATGACACGAATCCTGACGTCAGTTAGTGCCCGTAAGATCAGATAGCAATGACACAAGGAATTGCAGATGCTGGAATCTGGAATGAAACACCAAGTGCTGGAGGAACTCAATGGGTCAGGCAGCATGAGCGATGTTTCAGGTCAGGACCATGGGGTTGTACAATGGGAAGAAAACATGCCTCAATGGAAAATGATCTACAACATTGATAAAGGTATATAAATAGAAACATAAATGCTGGGAAGTTCTGCCAAGCCTAAATAAAACTCAATCTGGCCCCGGAGGGAGTCTTAAGGTCAATTCCGGACACAGTTCGTGAAGGAAAGACGCAATATGTTTGTGTAAAGTGCAGAGGGGTCTCAGTAAAATTGCACACTGCTGAGGCTTCCTCATTCCCTCAGGTTTATCAGATAGAGGTGATGAAATAAAGGAATGAAGATAAACAGTGATTAAATAGATTTAGGTCAAATGAAGAAGAAACAAGAAGGAACGGCTAGAGAAGTAATTACATTTAATTGGCTGTGAGTTCGAATTTGCAGGTTCTATAGGCACTGTAGAGTAGAGTTGCTGCCTACAGCGCCAGAGACTATGGGTGTTGTCTGTACAGAGTTTCTACGCTCTCCCTGGGACCGTGTGGGTTTTCTCCGGGTGCTCCGATTTCCTCCCGCACTCCAAAGCCGTACAGGTTTGTAGGTTAACTGGTTTCGATAAAATTGTAAATTGTCCCTAACGCGTGTGTGTGTGTAGGAGAGAGTTAGTGTATGGGGATCGTTGGTCAGCGCGGACTCGGTAGGCCAAAGGGCCTGCAAATCAAAACCCAATGGTATGAATATTGATTTCTCTAACTTCAAGTAACCCTTGCATTCCCTTCCCCACTGACCCTCGCCCACCCTAGTCAGCCCACTAGTTTCACTGTTGTCCTGCTTAGTTTCACTGTTGGCATTCACTCGCTGTCACCATCTCCACAGCCAACAATGGACCATTGTGGGCTTCACCTTTCCTTGCTCATCATTGCTGGCATCAATTTGGTCTTTTCATGCCTATCATTCATTTGCACCTTTTCATATCTCTAGTTTCCCTCTCCCCAAACTCTCAATCTGCTGAAGGGTCTCAACCAGAAACGTCACTTATTTCTTTTCTACAAAAATGCTGCCTGATCCGCTGAGTTACATCAGCATTTTGTGTCTATTAATGGTAAACCTTAGTTTAGTTTGGTTTATTTAGTTTAGTTTAGTTTATAGTCATGATAAAGATTATAAGGTTTAGTGCAAGATACAATAGAATAGAATAGAATAGAATGCTATTTATTGTCATTCAAACCTAGGTTTGAACGAAATGTCATTTCTACAGTTTTTTACATTACAAAACAATCCAAGACCCACACTTAACACAGTTTACATAAACATCCATCACAGTGAGTCTCCAACATCTCCTCACTGTGATGGAAGGCAAAGTCTTTATCTCTTCCCTTTGTTCCTTCTCCCGTGGTCCAGCAGTCCAACTGCAGTGTCGAGGCGAACTGGGGCTCCGATGTTAAAGCCCCCGGCGGGCGATGGTAAGTCCTGAGGCCGTTTAAGCCGCGCCGGGCGATGTTAGGCCCCGGCTCCATGTCCTTAAACCTGCGGTTCCAGCGGGAGAAGTTGCCGTTGCGGAGCTCGGAAAAGCGGTCTCCCACCAGGGACCTGCGAGCTCCCGATGTTCCCGTCCACCGGGTCTGCGGCCGGTGCCTCCGAACTCCAAAGTCGGGTCGCAGCCGCGCGCCACCACAGCTCTTCCCGCTCCGAAGTTGGCCAGCTCCGCGATGTCAGTTCCGCAGGCTCTGTAACTGGAGCCCCCAGATTAGTCCCGGCCGGAGGTCACCGCCGGCTCCACGATGTTAGGCCCAACGACATCCGAGACCCGACAGGGAATAGTCGGGTCCCCGCACAGGGAAGAGATTTAAACGGTTTCCCCCACAGCCCCCCCAGCCCCCCACATATACACAGCTAAAAAAATAATAAAAACTAACTCAAAGACATACATTTAACAAGACAAAAATAAAAAAGGACAGACGACTGTAGTCGAGCCGCTGCCGTTAGGCGCCGCCACTCCCACTAAATAAAGTCCAATAAAGTTCAAAAGATAGTCTGAGGGTCTCCAATGAGGTGGATGGTAGTTCAGGCCCGCTCTCTAGTTGGTAATAGAATGGTTCAGTTGCCTGGGAAGAAATTGTCCCTGAATCTAGAGGTGTTCGTTTTCACACTTCTGTACCTGTTGCCTGAAGAAAGTGGGGAGAAGAGGGAGTGACTAGGGTGAGACTGGTCCTTGATCATTTTAATGGTCTTGCAGGGTGAAGTGCAGATGGAGTCAGTGGAAGGGAGGTTGGTTTGTGCGATGGTCTGGGCTAAGTTCACTACCCTCTGCAATTTCTTGCCGTCTTGGATGGAGCTTTTCCCAAACCATCCTGTGATGCCTCCTGATAAAATGCTTTCTACTGTGCATATGTAGAAGTTAGTGAGAGTTGTTGTGACATGCCGAACTTCCTAAAGGGCCTGTCCCACTTTCACGACATAATTCACGACCTCTGCAGAGTTTGCCCTTGACTCATACTCACAGCATGGCCGTCACAAGGTCGTAGGTAGGTCGTAGCAGGTCGTGATGCTAGTTGTAGGTACTCGTGGCATCAAGTAGGTCGGGGCGTTTTTTCAACATGATGGACAATGTCCACGAGTAAAAAAGGTTGTGTATTAGGTTGTGAAAGTGGGACAGGCCCTTAAGCCTTCAAAGGAGGTAGTGGTCCTTGAGTATCCTTCGATAAGGAGCTCAAAACCCCTGGCTATTCTCAGCTAGAATTTTAACATCAATGCAATACATTTAAGGCTGAACTTACTGGATTTCAGGATTTGGGGAGTAAGGACATCGGGCAGGAAATGCCAGACTACCCGGAACTCTTCAGATGGTAGAGAGCCTTCTCAAAGACCTGCTATTTATTGTCAAAGGTCTGTGAGAAAAATGCTGGGGTATTTTTCCAGGGAAAATTGCGGTCTGAATGAATTGCGGAGAACCTACGTCAAACATTTCCTTCTGCCGAAGCAAAGTCAAGCAGCACTTTATGGTTCCCTTGTGACTTCTTGGCAAGTTGTCAACTTTCAGCTGAATTTTTCTTCCTGTCTGTTCCCAGGGCGGTTTTTACCCATCTTTGCAACATTGACAATCTTTGCCTTCCCCTAATGCAATCCTGCTTGACACTGGCCATCTCACAAGGCAACCTCCCTTCCATTGACTCCATCCATACGTCACGCTGCCTCGGTAAGGCCACCAGCATAATCGAGGCTCAGTTTCACCCCGGACACTCTCTCTTCTCTTCTCTCCTCTCCCACCAGGCAAGAGGTACAGAAGTGTGAAAACGCACACCTCCAGATTCAGAACCTGTTTCTTCCCAGCTGTTATGAGGCATCTAAACCATCCTATCAACAAGTAGAGAACGGCCCTGAGCTACTATCTACCTCAGTGGAGACCCATGGACTATGTCTAATTGGACTTTATCTTGCACTGAACGTTATTCCCTTTATCATGTATCTGTACACTGTGGGTGGCTCACTAATAATCATATACAGTAATTCCACTAACTGGTCAGCACGCAACAAAAGCATCGGTACATGACAATAAACAAAACTCTAACCAATGAACTAAATAGCTTTGCCATTAGTGACCCTGTTGTGAAACAGCTGAATATCTAATTTCTTCTTTAAAACTCTCCAACCCTTGTCTCCCTAGAGGCTTCTTAAAGACCACGTCTTTAACCAAACCTTAGTTCTCATCCTCTGTTCATGGCATAGAGAGGGTAGACAATCAGAACTTTTTCCCAGGATGGAAAGCCGGCTGTGGAGGCTTGGGTATTTTGTGTGTCATTGGGTATTTTTACAGTGGAGATTAACAGATACTTGTTTAGTACGGGTGTCAGGGGTTATGGGGAGAAGGCAGAAGAATGGGTTTGAGAGGGAAAGATAAATTATGATTGAATGGCAGAGTAGAATCGATGGGTCGAATGGCCTACCTCTGCCCCTACGGCTTATGAACTTTTCAAATACTAGAAGCCATGGGCTTTAAGGTGAGTGGGGCAGAGTTTAAAGGAGATGTGCGAGGCACATTTTTTTACACAGAGGGTGGTGAATGCCTGGAATGCGTTGCTGGGGATGGTGGTGGAGACCGATACAATAGTGGCATTGAAGAGATGTTTGGACAGGGACATGGTTAGGCAGGGAATGGAGGGCTATGGTTTGTGTGCAACGAGATAAGAGTTGATCTTGGCATCAACTCTTATCTCCTTGCAATGGCCATTGTGGGCTGAAGAGCCTGTTCCTGTGTTGCACTGTTCTATGTTCTATGTTCAATATCAACTATGATATTGTCTGATAACCGCTTATAAATTAGCTTGGGATATTCTATTACAATAGACAATAGGTGCAGGAGTAGGCCATTCGGCCCTTCGAGCCACCACCGCCATTCAGTGGTGGTCTGGGTCTAAAAATATTGGTTGCCAGGAGACAAAGGGGGCCCACTTCATCAGGGGCCCACTTGCCATCGGACAAGCTGACACCCTGGCCAGTCCGCCACTGCCGCCAATCAATGTGATCATGGCTGATCATCCCCAATCAGTATCCCGTTCCTGCCTTTTTCCCATATCCCCTGACTCCGCTATTTTTAAGAGCCCTATCTAGCTCTCTCTTGAAAGCATCCAGAGAGCCTGCCTCCACCGCCCTCTGAGGCAGAGAATTCCACAGACGTATTACTGTGAACACATGTCAATACACCGGTTATTTATGCCTCGCTCTTGCTGAACTTCTATTCATTCTCTTTACCAACCAATGAAGAATAATCCACACTGACGCAGCGATAGAGTTGCCGCTTCACAGTGCCAGAGGCCAGTGTTCGATCCTGATCTCAGGTGCTGTCTGTGCGGAGTTTGCACATTCTCCCTGTGACCACCTGGGTTTGCACCAGTTGCTTCCCACATCCCATAGTTGAGCGGGTTTACAGGTTAATTGTCCCTCTGTAAAATTGCCCCTGGTGCATTGTGTATGCAAAAGTGGGATAACATGGAACTAGCGTGAACGGGTGATCGATGGTTGGCATGGACTCGATGGGCCGAAGGGCTGTTGCGATGCTGCATTTTGCAATCAATCAATTCAATTGAATCTATCTCTATTAAATCTCAGCTGTCTATTGGTGAATGCTGTCTGTTCTAATGCAATGTCCATGTTCACCTTCGGAAATTTGAATTCCCTGCAAAATTCCCCAAACCCCCTTGTTATCCTTCCTGTTGCCTGCAGCAACTCTCTTTGTCATTCCAGCTCTTCCTTCCTGAAGGTTTTCCCACTCTCCCACCATCCCCTCCTGTGCAGGGGGGATTTCACGGGCAGGCAGCCTGATGTGGAGCAGCTGGAGATTGCTGCCGGGAAGTTGGTGCGGGGCGGTAAAAACCCCTCCATGGTGAAGGAGCTGTGTGTGGTCTAGTGGTGCTAAACCACAAGGCATACTGCAGTGAACAAACCCACCCTGTGCTGCACCAATGTTTCTTGGATGAAACCTTAAACTGAGACACCCTTTGCTGTAAAAAGGACACAAAGTGCTGGAGTAAGTCGGCGGGTCAGGTAGCATCTCTGGAGAACATGGATAGGCGACGTTTGGGGTCTGAAGAAAGGGTCTCGACCAAGGAAGGACACATAGTGCTGGAGTAACTCAGGGAATCAGGCAGCATCTCTGGAGAACATGGGTAAGTCTAGGAAATGGATGTCCATGGGGAACTGACATAATTGAGGAGATGAAAGCTGGGGCATATTGAATGGAAGGCAGGGTTGACAGACCAGGTGTTGAGAGATCAGATATTGGTGGCTCTTGCAACTGTTCTTTGCTGTGGAGGTTGGATGGAGTATTCAGCAACAGGCTTCTGACGAAGTAGAGGCTTTAGTGAGCTGAGACAGGTGGAACATCTAAAATCCAGAGGTAGGCCGCGAAACTGCTGACGTGGGGAGGTTTGGAGGGGCTGTAGGTCGGGTGTGAGGAAGACCCTCTCTGTGTAGTCCTTACAATGTCCAAACAAGAGGACATGACTTCAGAATTAAGGGACAGAAGTTTAGGGGTAATATGAGGGGGAACTTCTTTACTCAGAGAGTGGTAGCGGTGTGGAATGAGCTTCCAGTGGAAGTGGTGGAGGCAGGTTCATTGGTATCATTTAAAAATAAATTGGATAGGCATATGGATGAGAAGGGAATGGAGGGTTATGGTATGAGTGCAGGCAGGTGGGACTAAGGGGAAAAAAAAAAATTTGTTCGGCACGGACTTGTAGGGTCGAGATGGCCTGTTTCCGTGCTGTAATTGTTATATGGTTATATGGTTATGGTTAACGTGTTTGAATCTCAGTCAGAGGCTGCATTGGAGGGAGAGACCATTGGTGCCAGAGTGTCACTTTGTACAGTAGGTAATGGAGGGAGATGTGCTGGTGCCAGTAACACAAAGAGCTTTCTCAAGGACACGCACTGAGGCCGATATCAACTACTGCCAGGAAATCACCAATCCTACCGAGGCCAGCACAGAAGCGCAGCAGTAAAGCTGCTGCCTCACAGAGCCTGGGTTTGATCCTGACCTCGGGTGCTCACTGTGTGGAGTTTGCATGTTCATCCTATGACCGCGTGGGTTTTCTCTGGGTGACTTTGGATTTTTTTATTTTCGAGATGCAATATGGAAACAGGACCTTCGGGCCATTGCGTCTGCGCCAACCAGCAATCACTAGCACTAGCCTACACACTGGGGTCAATTTTACCAAGCCAATAAACAAACAAACCGGGAGGAAACCAGAGCACCCAGAGAAACTGCATTTCGCTGTCTCTGTACTATACACTGCACAATGACAATTAAAGTTGAATCTGAATCTGATCTGAATCTGAAAACTCACGGGATCATAGGAAGAACATGCAAACTCTGTACAGACAGCACCAGTGGTCAGGATGAAACCTGTTCTACACTTTCCATCAAACTGGTGCCCTTGTTTCCTCCCACATCCTAAAGACGTGCAGGTATGTAGGTTAATTGGCTTCTGTGAATTGTCCCTAGTGTGTAGGATAGAACTAGTGTATAGGTGATCGTTGGTCGGCATGGACTCGGTGGGCTGAAGGGCAGGTTTCCATGTTGTATCTCTAAACATAACTGAACGAAATTACTCAAACTCCCCCTGTCTGTAGGGGAGTTGAGGAGGAGGGGGAGAGGGATTGCACCGTGCGGCAGCATGGACTTAATGGGTCAAATGGCCACCTTGTATGTCATATGGAAAGTTGGAAGGATCTGTGGGAAAGACCCCAGTGTAATGCCTCCTACACCAAACCGCCCTCTACACATAATGGTGGTTTCCTAATGCAGATGAGATTGCACAACATATGACTAATGTTCAAACTGTTGACTGCAAATATATTAAATGTTGTCTCTGTCAGTGCAAACTGTACGCATTTGTCTATGGAAATATTTTCGATGAAGTAAGGTCTATTTGTTAAATAGGAACAGAAAGGTTTTGCGATTTAGTTCAGTTTAGTTTGGAGCTACAGCACAGAAACAGGCCCTTTGGCCCACCGACACCACGCTGAGGACCCTTCTTCAGAATGAGAAACCAGCATCTGCAGTTCCTTTTTATCACCTACAAACCCGCACGTCTTTGGAATGTGGGATGAAACCGGAGCACCCAGAGAAAACACTGGAGCAGCAGTAGAGTTGCAACCTTATAGCGCCAGAGACCCGGGTTTGATCTTGACTGCGGTTGCAGTCCGTACGGAGTTTGTACGTTCAACCCTGTCGTTTTCTCCGGGATCTCCGGTTTCCTCCCACACCCCAAATAGATACAAGTTTGTAGGTTAATTGGCTTTGGTAAAGATTGTAAATTGTCCCTAATGCGTAGGACAGCGTTAGAGTACGGGGGTCGCTGGTCGGCACGGACTCGGTGGGCCAAAGGGCCTATTTCCACCCTGTATCTCTAAACTTAATTAAACTAAACAGAGGAAATAATCTTTTACCTTAACCCACTCAATTCCAAACGTATGAGATTGCAACCCACCGCCCCCATTAAACCTTTTCTGCGCCAATAAAATAAAAGTCCTAATGTTAAAATCCATTCAGAAATGTATCCTCATTGCCAGTACTTTCCACAGATGTTCTTACCAGCAGTTTTTCGGGATACCTCATGTTATTCCACCTGTGGTCTAAGCCATATAACTTCACCATTCATGCTGAGTTTTAGACTGAACACCTCAATAAATCTGCGTAGAACTTCATCAGATTCCTTCCCGATGAAGAATACCTGCAATTTTCCCGTCATGACACGTACAGCGAGTCCCACTATAGCGCTGGAAGTGCACACCACCAGACTCAAGAACAGCTTCTTCTCCTCTGTAATCAGACTTCTGAATGGTCCTTCTATAAGCTTAAAGATACAGCATAGAAACAAGCCCTTTGGCCCACCGAGTCCACACCGACAATCGATCACACGTTCATGCTAGTTCTACGTTATCCGACTGTGGCATCCACTCCCAACACAGTAGGGAATGGATGTGATTTACAGAGGCCAATTGACCTTCAAACCTGCACATCTTTGGGTGTGGGAGAGAACTGGAGCACCCGAAGGAAACCTGGGTGGTCACGGGGTGAGCGTGCAAACTCTGCGCAGACTGCACCCGAGGTCAGGTTCAAAGATAGGTCTCTGGCGCTGTGAAGCAACTGCTCTACCAGCTGCACCACTGGGCTACTCCAGTCCATAAGCTAGGGTACAGTTTGATTCTCCTCTACCTCATTGTGGACATTGGACTTTGTCTCTGGAACTGTTACGTTACAATGCTGAAAACCATATCAGGTTTAGCTTTTAGTTTATTATTGTCACGTGCACCGAGGTAGGGTGAAAAGCTTTGTTTTGCATACTATCTACTCAAATTCAGGTAATTCTATACATAAATACAATCGTCAAACAAGTGTAATAGGTAGAGCAAAGGGTAAGATACAGAGTGTAGAATATAATGCTCAGCATTGCAGTGCATCAGCTCCATATTCTGCAGTCTATATCTTCCCTGTCCCTCTACCTATTGGCCTTGATTTTGGCTTGATTGTATTTAGGTGTAGTATTGTCGTAGTACTATGTTGGATAGCACGCAAAATAAAAGCTTTTCACTCTATCTCGGTACATGTGGTAATAATAAAACAAATCCTAGCCTCAGAATAAATAGAAAGGAGACGAGGGGGAATTTCTTTAGTCAGAGGGTGATGAATCTGTGTATTTAATTGCCAGTAATGGGTGATGGGAGATTGACAGCTTCTTGACTAGTAAAGGTGACAGGGGTTATGGGGAGAAGGCAGGAGAATGGGGTTGGGAGGGAAAGCTAAATTCGCCATGATTGAATGGTGGAGTAGACTCGATGGGCTGAATAGTCTAATTCCGCTCCTATAACTTATGAACTGGTGAATTTATAAGGCATTGCTGCCCTCTACAAACCTGTAATGACTGTCCCATTGTTGTTCTGAACATTAATTAACGTCAAGCCATATTAAAGGATCAAGAAGCTCAGGCAGAACTAATTGGCTTTAATATCCTAGCTCACAGCATTGTAAGGCAGCTTCCCACAATATAAACAGGGTGACTCCTACATCATCAGGAACCAAAGCTGATGCAACCACAGAAACACCTCTGCACTGTATATCAGGCTCAGTCATCCCTCTGTTCAAATCCTTCCCGAACAGGCTCATCCACCTTAACAGCACATACGACTCATCTCGATCCTTCGATTTGTGTTTTGATCTTTCTTTAGGATTGAATCTTCTTAATTGGCAGTATAGGCCATTAATTGAATATTGATTTAAGAAAGTGAACAATTGAATTTAGTTCAGAGATACAGCCTGGAAACAGGCCCTTCAATCCATCAGCGACCGCCCGTACACTAGACTTTAGAGATACAGCGCAGAAACAGGCCCTTTGGCCCACTGAGTTCGCACCATCCAGCGATCACCCCAGATACTAGCACTATCCTACACTAGGGACAACTTACAGAAGCCAATTAACCCTCAAACCCGCACATCGTTGGAATGTGGGAGGAAGCCCACACAGTCACAGGGAGAACATACAAACTCCATACAGACAGCTCCTGTAGTCAGGATCGAACCCGGGTCTCTGGCGCCGTAAGGCAGCTATTCTACTGCTGCGCCCTTGTGCCACCCCTTTCTGTGGATTGAGGATTTGTCTGAAGAAGGGTCTCAACCCAAAACGTCATGCATTCCTACTCTCCAGAGATGTTGCCTGTTCAACTGAGTTACTCCATTTTTTGTGGTCTACAGTCTGAAGAGGGGTCCTTACCTGAAATATTATCTGTTTACCTCTCCCCACCGAAGCTGCCTGAGCCGCTGAGTTTCTCCAATGCTTTGTGTCTTGCCCCACTATGTGTCAGTGCTCCAGTCTACTTGGTAACATGAGAGGGGAGATTACAAGTGACCGAGACTTGGGAAGGAGGGTGTGAGTGATAATGACAGAGAGAGAGTTGTTCCCTCCTGTGTGACTGTCCTTCCTCCTTTTGTGTATCTGCTCTTTTGCCTATTAAATACAGCTCATAAAGGGAAGTTTCCTGATCATGCTGCTGATAGTACTGAGCTATAGACAGATCTGATCATTCCCAGGGGAATCCTGGCTGTGGTTAATTGGCTAATCTCAATTTAATGAGGTTCTGGCTCAAAGACAGCCCTGAGTCATGAGATGAAGGGTTCAAGCCCTGGTCTAGACTATAGGCCTGGGCTACAGGGAGAGGTTGAGCAGGCTAGGACTTTATTATTTGGAGTGCAGGAGGATGAGGGGTGACCTTATAGAGAGGCGCTCAAGATCATGAGAGGAATAGATCAGGTAGACCCAGTCTTTTACACAGAGTAGGGGAATCTAGAACATTTAGACAGCTACATGAATAGGATAGGTTTAGAGGGATATGGGCCAAATTCAGGCAGGTGGGACTACTATGTACGGGACACAAAAATCCTGGAGAAACTCAGCGGGTGCAGCAGCATCTATGGAGCGAAGGAAATAGGTAACGTTTCAGACCAAAACCCTTCTTCAGACTGATAGGGGGTGGCGGGGAGAAGGGAGGAGGAGGAGCCCTAGGGCTGGGGGATGGGAGGAGACAGCCCGAGGGCTAAGGAAGAGGAGGAGACAGCAAGGGGGCTAATAAAATTGGGAGAATTCAATGTTCATGCCTGCCGGATGCAGGCTCCCCAAGCGGAATATGAGGTGCTGTTCCTCCAATTTCCAGGACAACGGGTCACAGCTTAAGGATAAGGGGGAAATCCTTTAAAACCGAGATGACAAGAACTTTTTTTTCACACAGAGAGTGGTGAATCTCTGGAACTCTCTGCCACAGAGGGTAGTTGAGGCCAGTTCATTGGCTATATTTAAGAGGGAGTTAGATGTGGCCCTTGTGGCTAAGGGGATCAGGGGGTATGGAGAGAAGGCAGGTACGGGATACTGAGTTGGATGATCAGCCATGATCATATTGAATGGCGGTGCAGGCTCGAAGGGCCGAATGGCCTACTCCTGCACCTAATTTCTATGTTTCTATGTTTCTATGTTTCTGGTGTTGCTCACTCTGGCAATGGAGGAGACCCAGGACAGAGAGGTCGGATTGGGAATGGGAGGGGGAGTTGAAGTGCTGAGCCACCGGGAGGTCAGGTAGGTTCTTGCGGACCGAGCGGAGGTGTTCGGCGAAACGATTGCTCAACCTCCGCTTAGTCTCACCGATGTAGATCAGCTGACATCTAGAGCAGCGGATGCAATAGATGAGGTTGGAGGAGATACAGGTGAACCTCTGTTGCACCTGGAACGACTGCTTGGGTCCTTGAATGGAGTCGAGGGAGGAGGTAAAGAGACAGGTGTTGCATTTCTTGCGGTTGCAACGGAAAGTGCCCGGGGAGGGGGTGGTACGGGAGGGAAGGGAAGAATTGACAAGGAAGTTGCGGAGGGAGCGGTCTTTGTGGAAGACAGACATTGGGGGAGATGGGAAGATGTGGCGAGTGGTGGGGTCACGTTGGAGGTGGCGAAACTGACGTAGGATTATTTGTTGTATGTGACGGCTGGTGGGGTGAAAGGTGAGGACTAAGGGGACTCTGCCCTTGTTGCGAGTGCGGGGATGGGGAGAGAGAGCAGTGTTGCGGGGTATGGAAGAGACCCTGGTGCGAGCCTCATCTATGGTGGAGGAGGGGAGTCCCCGTTCCGTGAAGAATGAGGACATTTCAGATGCCCTGGTGTGGAACGCCTCATCCTGGGAGCAGTTGTGGCGTAGGCGGAGGAATTGGGAGTGGGGGATGGAGTCCTTACAGGAGGCAGGGTGGGAAGAAGTGTCGTCCAGATAGCCATATACGGGACATGTTGGTCGGCGTGAGTAAGTTGGGCCGCAAGGGCTGTTTTCATGCTCCATGATGCGATGACAGTGTAGACCAAGGTCACAGAGCTGGGGGAGCACTGCACCTTTGGAGAAGTTTTCTGTTCGAACATTAACTGAGAACTTTAAAATACAAAGTGCTGGAATGATTCAGTGGGTCCGGCAGTATCTGTGGAAGGAGGTAGACAGACAAAGTTTTAGGCACCTTTCCCAGACTGATGCAGTCGAAGGGAGAAAGCATAGTGCATGGAACAGTACATGGATAGGAGATTCAAGTACACAGAAACAAAGCAGTTTGCAAAAAGTGGTGAACATTACCCGGTGCATCACGGGTACTGATCTCCCCACCAACGAAGGGATCCACAGGAGTTGCTGCCCCCAAAAAGACAGCCAGTATCATCAGAGACCTACAACACCCTGGCCACGCTCTCATTTCACTCCTATCACTGGGAAAAATGTTGAGGAGTCTAACATCCTAACTCTAACATCCAGGTTCAGGAACAGCTTCTTCCCTACAACGATCAGGTTATTAAACACGATGAACTCCAACTAAACTTGGAACTACAAACTGCCTTGATTGCACTAGACACTCTGGGCTTTGGATTAATTTTTTAGTTCACATTTTTTTAAAATTTAGTGAACTTTTTTACATTTGTTAATTATATTATCTTTGAGTACTGTGCTTACAAACCTACCTACGACCTCGTGACGACCATGCTGCGAGTATGAGTCAAGGGCAAACCCGGCAGAGGTCGTGAATTAGGTTGTGAAAGTGGGACAGGCCCTTTAGTGTGCAAGAAAGTATAATCTTTCTTGCATACTAAAACTGTTTTGCACTACCTTCCATCTGCTGTTGTCCTTCCTCCCCTCGGTCCCCCAACCCACCCTGCCCCCTGCATCCCCCCTCCAGCATCCCCCCTCTCCCCACCACTGAGACCCGCAGCAGACACCCGTTTCCAGTGGGAGATCTCAGCGATGCTAAGGAGAGGAAGGGCCCACAGCGTCACAGGCAGAGTCTAGCAGAGACACCCAACATTCAACCGTGGGGCATTTGCAGCATCGTGATCACACTCACACATTCCCGTGCGGTGAAAGAGCGAGGTCGGGCAAACTCACGTGGAGCCAGACAGCTATTTACAATCTCCAAGCAGAGCAGGTGACGTAAGATATTCTTTTTTAGCGCACTCTAACCCTTGCACAAATGTAAATATACTCAGTGGGCCGAAGGGCCTGTTTCCACGCTGCATCATTAAACTCAACTATATTAAAGGTTTATTAAGATGGTGCCTGATCGTGGCAACTCTTCGCATGCTGATCCCAGAGGAGGTTCGACTATCATCGATACAACTGAAACCTAATCTTTGCTCAAAGAAATAATCCATCAGTGAAAATGATAAAACCACAGGTGCTGGAGAACTGAAACAGAAGGTGAGAAACTTATACTTAGCTGGTCAGTCAGCATCTGCAGGGAGAGGAGAGAAGATGCTGAGTGTTTTCACCATGTCTGCTTTTATATCACAAATCTACCATCCTGCTTTGGGGGAATTGGGAGAAGGCTGGAGAATGGGGTTGAGAGGGAAAGGTAGATCAGCCATGATTGAATGCTGGAGTAAAGTCGATGGACCAAATGGCCTAATTCTGCTCCTATGACTTATGAACATAAATTCTCAGTTGATATAGATGGGTCAATATGACACATCCTTTGTTATCACCTCTTCCCCAGCCAACAATGGGCCATTATGGGCTCCACCCTTCCTTGGTCATCTGTTGCCAGTCCAGTTTTATTCTGGCCTTTTCCAAGCTCCAGTTCCCTCCCCTCTACTTTCAGTCTGAAGAAGGGTCCCAGACCCATCCTTTTTCTCCAGAGATGCTGCCTGAGCTGCTGAGTTACTCCAACACTTTGTGTTTGTCTTTGATAAAAGGTGGTGCTAATTGGGGGCTACCTATAATGGAAATGGCAATTATGTTAATTGAGTGAGAATGGGTGTTTGCAAGAACAACAGTGAGCTATAAAAGGACTGACAACAGACATATTGGTACTTGGGAGGAAGCCAAATTAATTTAAAATAAACCACAGTCTGATTTAGCATTTCTTGTGCAATTGACCAAGTTACACAATATCACACAGAAACACTGGGTTACTAAATGCAGACTTCCATTTGATTTCTCAACAACCCTTCTAGTTTCGGGCTTCAGAGGATTTCACCACTTTCTGGAGAAAGTTACAAAACAGAGGCATGGTCACGCCGTCCCTTGCGCAAGTCGATCCGCGTTTCGTGTGATGTCGGGACCGCAGAGAGTGAGGTTTCGCTGAGGGAGCGCTCTGCCTCCCGCTCAAGGTCAGCCCTTTCCCAGCTTCTGCCTGAGCTGCTTCTTGTTGGTCTCGGTGCCCAAACACAACTCAGAGATTAACTGTGTAGGAAGGATCTGCAGAAAATAGACACAAAGTGCTGTAGTAACTCAACAGGTCAGGCAGCATCTCTGGAGAAAAAGAATAGATGACGTTTCGGGTTGGGACCCTTCTTCAGATGCTGCCTGACTTACTGGGTATTTCCAGCATGTGTACACCAATGGTCACTTCGATAAAGGAACAGGGTGGAAACTTGAGAACTGAATAATAAACCTAAACATAAACTGAAACCTAAACATAACTTAAGGGCGGCACAATGGCGCAGTGGTAGAGCTGCTGCCTTACAGTGCCAGAAACCCGGGTTCAATCCTGGCCTCGGGTGCTGTCAGCACAGAGTTTGTACGTTCTCCCTATGACTGCGTGGGTTTTCTCCGGGTGCTCTGGTTTCCTCCCACATTGCGAAGACGTGCAGGTTTGTCGATTGTCCCTAGTGTGTAGGATCTTCTTGTGTAAGGCGTGCACAGCCTAATGTTGCAGGACAACTTGTTCCATTTGATCTTGGATTCTCCAGCATCTGCAGTTCCCTCTTAAACTCCATTTGATCTTATTTGATTGTGCACGCCAGGTTGATTGCATTTGTCGAAACAGGGCGGACCACGTTACAATCTCCCATCCCAGTGTGTAGGATAAAATGTATGGGTGATTGCTGGTCACCGCGGACTCGATGGGCCAAATGGCCTGTTTCATGCTGTATCTTTAAACTAAACTAAACTAAACCCACACCTAAATCTAAACCTAAAATAGTTCTCAGCATTGTAACACAATGGTTCCAGAGACTAAGTCCAATGCCCACAATGAGGTAGAGGAGAGTCAGACTGTGCCCTAGCCTATGGGCTGGAGTAGCACAGTGGTGCTGCTGGTAGAGCTGCTGCCTCATAGCGCCAGGCCCAGGTTCCCTCCTGACCTCGGATGCTGTCTGCGTGGAGTTTGCACGTTCTTCCCGTGACCGTGTGGGTTCTTCCAGGTGCTTCGGTTTCCTCCCACATCCCAAAGACGTGCGGGATTGTATGTTAATTTGCCCTCTGTAAATTGTCCCTGGTGTGTAGGGAGAGGATGAGAAAATAGAACTAGAGTGAATGGGTGATCGGTGGTCGGTGTGGACTTGATGGGCCGATGGGCTTGTTTCCATGCTGTATCTCTAAACTAAAACAAATCAAACTAAACTAATTGAGTAGAAAAATACACCAGTTGGTAATTTAAAAGGGGAAGCCAGATTTTCACCATATCCATACAAGACATTGAGCAACTAATTATAAATCAATCTTATATTGACATGCCGCTGAAAAGCAAAGATGCTTTGTCATCACTTGATGCTGTTTCACGATAAGCCCTAGCCAAGTATTGGGTACTTGACTCGCTGTCTCAAAAAACCACAAGTTTGTGGTTTACCGTGACACATCTTGACGGGTATTTCAATAAGACTTTCCTCACTGTTAGATAGCCTGGTAATGGTTCCCATCCCTTTGCTCCATCGCAATGGCATTTTTGCCGATGGTGGATAATTGTGGGGAATTGCAGTAGCCTCCCATTGTTCCCCATCTCCTTCAGTGTCATTGCAAGCGGAATTGAGTCTGTAACCTCCTGAGTGCAATTGACCAAGCACTGATGCAATCACAATGAGCCATATTCGATTGTGCCAAGAGAAACTATCCTTCTGTTGAGGGAGACCAACAGGGGGGAAAACCTGACGATGAGAAGAAGGCTGTTGAGTAACAAATTCCCCTGGTCACAAAGGGCAGTGGAAACCAAGAACCAGCAACTTCTACAAAAGTAGAAGGGTGGAGGTGGGGTATTAATTGAAAATGTTAATACTGAGACTGAAAGGTTATTTGTTGCTATTGATGGTTTTATGGGACAGGGACTCCCAAGATTAAATGGAGTCAGAAGACTGAATGACAGGCTGGAGATGTTAAATAGCCTCATTCTGTTCAAAATGCAGCAACAAGGAACTTCAGATGTTAGTTAGAGGAGGAGAACTTCTTCAAAGTAGACTTAAGTTGAGGAGATTTTGCAGTGGAGCGGATAAAACGTAGAAACAAGGAACTGCAGCTGCTGGTTAATGGAGGGTCTGAGGAGGGAATCCCGACCCGGAACATCACCTATCCATGTTCTCCAGGGATTCTGCCTGACCCGCTGAGTTACTCCAGCGTTTTGTGTTGACTTTATTGCCATTTGCACAAATTCAGTGAGGTGAAGGCACAATTAAAATCTTGCTTGCAGCCGTATCGCAAAAAAAGACAACATACAAAAGCTTACATTACACAAGATAGTGACAAAGAACAAGACTGTGGAATAAGCAAGACATTAGTGCAAAACGCAGTTTGAAAACAGGTCCATGGTAGTGTAGGAGGTCACTGAGTCATAGTGTCACATAGCACTGAAACAGGCCCTTGCTCATGCTGCCCCTAATACCCCATCTACACTAGTCCCACCTGCCCGTTAGTGGTCTGTGGAGTTCCGTTGCCGAGGTAGGATTTGGGTTGTGCACATTTGTTCCAGAACCTGATGGTTGTACGAAAGTAGCCATGCCTGAATCTGGTGGTGTGGGACCTCAGGCTTCTGTACCACCTGCCCAATGGTAGCAGCGTGAAGAGGGCAGGGCCCGGATGGTAGGGATCCTTGATGATAGATGCCCGGGTGGTCCAGTTTGTAGGTTAATCTGGCTTGTAAATTGCCCCTAGTGTGTAGGGAGTGAATGCGAAAGTGAGATAACATAGAACTAGTGTAAACAAGTGATCGATGGTCCACATGGACTGGGTGGGCCAAAGGGCTGTACCTTTCAATCGGTCAATATTTCAGTCAATCTTTGTGCTGTGTTCTGTGTTTCCCTTCCAAACATGTTTCATCACAGTGTCAAAGCATAACATACCCAATGTGACAGTTTCTCAAACCTATTCAACCCCTAGTAGCAGAACACGAATTAAAAATTAAATGATCCTTAGTTTAGTTTAGTTTAGTTTATTGGCACGTGTACCGAGGTTCAGCGAAAAGCTGTGTTTCGTGGTAGCCAGTCAGTGGAAAGGCCCTGAATCTCGAGATGGCCCTTTTTCTAGATGCCCCTACTTGGGCACAACTTTAAGGTGAGAGAGGCAAAGTTTAAAAGAAATGGGCAGGGCAAGTCTTTTACACAGATGGTGGTGGGTACCTGGAACACATTGCCAGGGGTGGTGGTGGAGGCAGATATAATAGTGGCATTTAAGAAGCTTTAAGATAGGCACATGGATATACAGGGAATGGAAGGACATGGATCATGTGCATTGCAGAGATAATCTTGTTTGCACTGACATTGGGAAATATAGAACAATGAATGAAAGATATCCAAAAAGTAACGAAGAAAAACCAGTTCTAGTGCTGTACTATTCTATGATCTATGATCCTTTCAAAAAACCTTATGGTATTGCTTTCAGATGCTCAATGTGTATTGACTAATGTGTAATGCAGATTATTCCCTCTGCCTTGTGCCAGTTTAAACTCTGAGACTTTGACATATTTTGCAACAACTATCCGCCCTTAACGTTGTGTTATTCACTCAACCTGCATATTGTGACATTGCTTTCTTTGAATTTTCTCAAATGCTATTCATTGAGCTTGTGTGTTGAGCAATCCTCGTCTGTTGTCGGAGAGAGAAAAACAGCAGAGGAAACATACTGGAACATTCTAGAAACTGTCAGGAATGTTTCTCTGGTGCGACGCAGATTGGATGAAGTGGTAAATTTTCGACTGTTTTGGTTGTTGTTTCATCGCCTCATCCTAATTTCTTCTCCCGGCTTCCTACCCACTCCCCCAAACTTCTCAACTGCCAAGGCAGCGACCAGGACTCTAAAAAAGTTACACAATTCAAGAGTTTCATTGTCATGAGTACCAACAACAAAACAACAGAATTCTTACTTGTAACAGCACAACAGATATGTAAACATAGTAAAGTGTATGAGTGGGTAGACAAAAATGCTGGAGAAACTCAGCGGGTGCAGCAGCATCTAGGAGGGAAGGAAATAGGCAACGTTTTGGGCCGAAACCCTTCTTCAGATTCACAATGTCCGTGCAAACGAGATCATCTCTGCAATGCACATGATCCATGTCCTGTATGAGTAGCTCAGCCGGTCAAGTAAAGCTGATGCCTCACAGTGCCAGAGTCACAGGTTCAATCCTGACGTCGGGCGCTGTCTGTGTATGGAGATGGCACGTCCACCTCCGGGTGCTCCGGTTTCCTCCAACATCCCAACTTTGTAGGATAATGGGGCCCTCTGTAAAATTACCTGTAAAATGTAGGGAGTGGATGAGAAAGTGGGATAACAGAACTAGTGTGAACGGGTGATCGGTCGATGGTTGGCATGGACTTGGTGCGGCGAAGGGATTGTTGCCACGGTGTTTCTTCAAACTTAAACCAAGCTAAACTATCATATGCCCATTGCGAAATCTGGCAATTGTTGGCAGTAGCCTCCCCATGGAGACTGAGTAACAGTGACTGTTGTGCAAGCAGCTGAACACAAACTGATGTGAGCTCAAAGCTGATGACATTTTACAGCAGTGTTCTGTGCTTGTCACGGTATCACCCTTAAGAAGGTGGAAGGAGACCCGCATGAAAAGGATATTGAGCACCTTAAAGAAACACAAAATGTTGGAGTAACTCAGCGGGACTGGCAGCATCTCCGGAGAGAAGGAATGGGTGGAAGCTTCGGGTCAAGATCGTTCATCAGACTGAGACCACGGCAACCATATATTTGACACATATTTGTTCCATATCTCTCTTCATCATCATCTATATCTCTCGTATCCCTTTCCCGTGACTTTCAGTCTGAAGAAGGGTCTCGAACCGAAACGTCACCCATTCCTCTCTCCCAAGATGCTGCCTCTCCTGCTGAGTTACTCCAGCTTTTTGTGTCTATCTTCGGTTTAAAACAGCAACAGCAGTTCTTTCCTGCACCTCCCCCATCACTGCTCAGAAGATCTTGGGAGCTATTTCAGAGACTCTTAAGAGGCAGACAAGAGCAATGTTGGACAGAGGGGCTGCTGCCCTGTCAGAGGAGCTTTTTTTCAGAGGAATGGTAAAAACCATTACCCTCTGTCTAGAGACCAAGAGAAGGGTGTTTATTAGTTGTGCATAACAGGCCTGTAAATACAATACACATAGATAATTTATAATAACCAAAAAACCTATGAATTATTAACTCCAATACCAATAGGGTGGTACAGTGGCGCAGTGGTAGAGCTGCATTTCAATCCCAGAGACCCGGGTTCAATCCTGACTACGGGTGCTATCTGTACGGAGTTTGTATGTTCTCCCTGTGGCCGCATGGGTTTCCTCTGGGTGCTTCAGTTTCCTCCCACATTCTTTTTTAGTTCAGTGTAATTTAGTACAAAGACGTGCAGGTTTGTAGGTTAATTAGCTTCTGTAAATTGTGCTTAGTGTGCAGGATAGAACTAGTGTGATTGCTGGTCGACGCAGTCTTGGTGGGTCGAAGGGCCTGTTTCCACACTGTATCACTAAACTAAACTAAAGTAGTAATAAAACTATTGTGTACAAAAAATGGTACTATTGTGATGAATTGCAGACAAGTTAGTTCAGGGCGACACACATCCCTGAACCAATATAATGAGTGCAAGTAACATGGTGTTCATGGGAGCCCGCTATGCACAAATTAGCCGCCACATTTCCTACAGTAATTGTCTCTTAATTCCTTTCGACACGTGTAAAGTATTAGTTTAATCCAAATGTACCTTCAATCCATCCATAAGAATCTTCTATGTCTAAGGCATATGAGTGAGAGACACACACATACACATAAAGTTAGACTCAACGTCTTAGGGTTTGTGCAGCTGGTGGAGCTGCTGCCTCAAAGCGCCAGAGACCCAGGTTCCATCCTGACCTCGGGTGCTGTCTGTGTGGAGTTTGCACGTTTTCCCCGTGACTGTGTGGGTTTCCTCTGGCTGTTCCTGTTTCCTCCCACACCCCAAACGCATGCAGGTTTGTAAGTTTATTGGCCTCTGCAAAATTGCCCCAAGAGTGTAGGGAGTGGGTGAGAAAGTGGGATAACAAAGAACTGGTGTGAACGAGTGATCAGTGGTCGGAGTGGACCTGGCGGGCTGAAGGAACTGCAGATGCTGGTTTACACTGAAGATAGACATAAAATGCTGCAGTAACTCAGCGGCACATACAGCATCTCTGGAGAAAAGTAATAGGTGAACTCGCTAGAATTTAGAAGATTGAGGGGGAATCTTATAGAAACGTACAAAATTCTTAAGGGGTTGGACAGGCTAGATGCAGGAAGATTGTTCCCGATGTTGGGGAAGTCCAGAACAAGGGGTCACAGTTTAAGGATAAGGGAGAAGTCTTTTAGGACTGAGATGAGAAATAAAAAATTCACACATAGAGTGGTGAATCTCTGGAATTCTCTCCCACAGAAGGTAGTTGAGGCCAGTTCATTGGCTATATTTAAGAGGGAGTTACTGTAGATGTGGCCCTTGTGGCTAAGGGGATCAGGGGGTATGGAGAGAAGGCAGGTACGGGATACTGAGTTGGATGATCAGCTATGATCATATTGAATGGCGGTGCAGGCTCGAAGGGCCGAATGACCTACTCCTGCACCTAATTTCTATGTTTCTGTGTTTCTATGTCACTAGTATGTGGAGGGTAGTTTTAGTGTGATCGATGGTCGGCATGGACACGGTGGGCCGAAGGGTCTGTTTCTGTGCTGTATCTCTAAACTCTAAACTGAACTAGTAGTGAAAGGGTCTCTGGTATTATTGTGATAAATTGCAATATATATCCTTAAATCAACATAACGAGTGCAAATTACATGATGTTCATGGAAGCTTGCTACACATAAATTGGCCACCACAATTCCTCCACTAAATCTCTTGCCTTCCACTGAAGGTCTTTGTAAACCTTAAAACATTTCCTACGGCACTCTCATTCCTGATTCACAACCATCTGCTCGGGCAGTGAGCAACCAGCCTGTGCAATAATACAGAAACTAAGCAGCGTTTTTGTGTTACCCGTTGAATCAGCAAGTTTCTCAATGAGTCACACGCATTTCATCAGAGAGACGATGATGAAATCTCAGTTCTCCGCACTGACTCATGCGGTGTTTGACATTTAAGCAGCAGTGCTGTGTAGCAGGAAAGGGCTTTTTCTCACAGTAAGATGTTAAAAGTAGATCTCTTCGGTTGAAATCTCAAGCATGAAAATTATATAAGTTTTGTATCACTTACATTAGTTAATATAACTCGTCTCACGGGGTCGACAATGCAAGATTGAATTTATTTTGGAAACAGAAGGAAATGCAGATGCTGGAGACTTGAGTCAAGAGTGTTTTATTGTCATGTGTCCCAGATAGAACAATGAGATTCTTACTTGCTGCAGCACAACAGAATATGTAAACATAGTACATAAACGAGAGAAAAAAGTTCAGTGTGTATATATACACATACATAAAACAACAACCAAATATAGAAGGGTTTTGGCCCGAAACGCTGCCTATTTCCTTCGCTCCATAGATGCTGCCTCACTCGCTGAGTTCCTCCAGCATTTTTGTCTACCTTCGATTTTCCAGCGTCTGCAGTTCCTTCTTAAATAAATAATATTAATCTGTCGTAGTTCAGAGCTTATTTGTTGCTGTGTTTAAAAGCCTGCTGGCTGAAGGGAAGAAGCTGTTCCTGAACCTGGACGTTACAGTTTTCAGGCTCCTGTACCTTCTTCCTGATGGCAGTGGTGAAGAATGTGAATGCAGTGAATGTGAATTTATATGAACAGTTTTAGATGCGATCTGTCTATAAGTATCTGTACAAAGAGCAATAACAATGCTCTTCACATCCACTGAATACAGTACTGCTTGTCACCAGGATTGACATTCACGATTGAACATTTTCCATTTAATGCCTCAGAAACCAACAAACACAATTTCGGAAATGTCAGTATTTAGCCAAAGTTGCCTTAACAACACCAAGAACGGATATCATGAATCAATTGTGAGGTAGAGGCTGAGGGTTGTTGCTAATATAATTAAGACACCACTTCTTTCCTATCCTTCAGAATGATAGAATCAGCTAAGTTAAATATTGAATTCAAATATATCCACACATATATTTATGATGCATGTGGAATGTTCCAATTCCATAATTCCGTAATATGTTTCAGTGCGGCACAGAAACGCAGCGGTAGAGTTGCTGCCTTGCAGTGCCCGAGATCAGGTCTCGATCCTGATCATGAGTGCTGTCTGTAAGGAGTTTGTACGTTCTCCCTCCTGTGACCTGCGTGGGTTTTCTCCGGGTGCTCTGGTTTCCTCCCATACTCCAAAGACGTGCAGGTTTGTAGGTTAATTGGCTTCAGTAAAATTGTATAGTGTGTGGGATAGTGTGTGGGATAGTGCTAGTGTACGGGGTGATCGTTGGTCAACGTGGACTTGGTGGGCTGAAGGGTCTGTTTCTGCGCTGTATCTCTAAAGTCTAAAGTGAAGTCTAAATCTCCCCACAGTTGTTTAGGTACCTTTGCTTATTTTCTCCTGCCTCGCCCCCACCCTGAATTACCTTCTCAACTGCACTGCAGATACAGATTCAGGCATGAACTAGTGGAATCCGGGCATTTCATGTCCAAAGAGTCATTCCTCAGGAATAATGTTACATAATAGTGATTCACATCAGTTTGCCAATCCCCAAACAAGCACAGGAAAGCCTTCTGACCAAGTACTGAGCAATTTTGACCAGCGGTGCTGGGAGGAGAAAACAAAAAGCCACAAAGTGGTGGAGTAACTGAACGGGTCAGGCGGCATCTCTGGAGAACGTGGCTGTGACATTTCGGTCTTCAGAAGAAGGGGCCCACCTGCAAACGTCACATATTCATGTTCTCCAGAGATGTTGCCTGACCAGCTGAGTTACTCCAGCACTTTGTGTCCATTTGTGTATCAACCAGCATCTGCAGTTCCTTGTTTCCGCAATAACTTATGGAATCTGCCAGATTACAGACTGAAAGAACAAGCTCAAGATGTTGAACCTCACTGTATCTGTTTCATACATTCTTACCTAATCATCTGTAGAAATGTTTCTACTATTTACAATATATATTAATGATTTGGATGAGGGAATTGAATGCAACATCTCCAAGTTTGCGGATGACATGAAGCTGGGGGGCAGTGTTAGCTGTGAGGAGGATGCTAGGAGGCTGCAAATGACTTGGATAGGCTGGGTGAGTGGGCAAATGCATGGCAGATGCAGTATAATGTGGATAAATGTGAGGTTATCCATTTTGGTGGCAAAAACAGGAAAGTAGGCTATTATCTGAATGGTGGCCAATTAGGAAAAGGGGAGATGCAACGAGACCTGGGTGTCATGGTACACCAGTCATTGAAAGTAGGCATGCAGGTGCAGCAGGCAGTGAAGAAAGCGAATGGTATGTTAGCATTCATAGCAAAAGGATTTGAGTAAAGGAGCAGGGATGTTCTACTGCAGTTGCACAGGGTATTGGTGAGACCACACCTGGAGTATTGTGTACAGTTTTGGTCTCCAAATCTGAGGAAAGACATTCTTGCCATAGAGGGAGTGCGGAGAAGGTTCACCAGACTGATTCCTGGGATGTCAGGACTTTCATATGAAGAAAGACTGGATAGACTCGGCTTGTACTCGCTAGAATTTAGAAGATTGAGGAGGGATCTTATAGAAACCTATCTTAATTCTTAAGGGGTTGGACAGGCTAGATGCAGGAAGATTGTTCCCGATGTTGGGGAAGTCCAGAACAAGGGGTCACAGTTTAAGGATAAAGGGGAAATCTTTTAGGACTGAGATGAGAAAAACATTTTTCACACAGAGAGTGGTGAATCTCTGGAATTCTCTGCCACGGAATATAGTTGAGGCCAGTTCATTGGCTATATTTAAGAGGGAGTTAGACATGGCCCATGGCTAAAGGGATCAGGGGGTATGGAGAGAATGCAGGTACAGGATATTGAGTTGGATGATCAACCATGATCATATTGAATGGCGGTGCAGGCTCGAAGGGCCGAATGGCCTCTACTCCTGTACCTATTTTCTATGTTTCTATGTTTCTATTCCCGCCTGTGTTTCTAGGTCTATCCCTTCCTTGTAATTTTATCCTTCACTGAAGTTGGCTTCATGGGGCAGGATTTAAGGAATAGGGGGAGGGGGTAGATTTGATAGGAACCTGAGGGGTAACTTCTTTATACAAAGTCTAGTCTTTTAATCTAGTAACAAATTAAAGATTTATACTGTAACCATGGACGTGAAGGCTATTCTGGAGCTTCCTGCAGTGGAATATGGGCACACAACTTCTGACTAAGGAGTGAGTGTGTGGCCCACAGAAGCTCAGTTCAGCACCTGAATGCCGGTGTGTCATTTTCAAGGCACAAACAAAGCAGAACGACTGATCGCGTCACCTTGCGATGTGCTCATGGTCCATGTTTGCTGGCTCTTACCCTGATGACAGAATATCTCATATCCTGTTACTAGCTCTTGGTAAAAATTATTCTATCTTTGAGTAGGATGGCACAGTGGCCCAGCGGGTAGAGTTGCTGCCTCACAGCGCTAGAGACCCGGGTCCGTGCCCGCCAGCGATCCCGTACAAGGGGCAATTTATAATTTACAGAAGCTAATTAACGTACAAACCTTTACGTCTTTGGAGTACGGGTGGAAACCGGAGCGCCCGGAGAAAACCCACGCAGGCACGAGAAGAATGTACAAAGTCTGTACAGACAGCACCCGTAGTCAGGATCGAACCCAGGTCTCTGGCGCTGTAAGGCAGCAACTCTACCACTGCATCACTGTGCTGCCCTGATCACACAGCACAGAAACAGGCTCTTCGGCCCTTACAGTAGAGTCAGCAGTACAGACTTACATGCTTGGCCATAGAGCCATACAGCACAGAAACAGGCCATTTGGCCCAAATCATTCATGCTGACCAAGGTGTCCCATCTAATCTAGTCTCATTTGCTACATAAGTGCTGTAGTAACTCAACAGGCCAAGCAAAGTCTCTGGAGAACACGGATAAGTGACATTTCGGGTCGGGATCCTTCTTCAGACTGAAAGGGTCCCAACCTGAAAAGTCAGAATCGATAAGGAGAAGGGTCTCGACCGGATATGTCACCTATCCATATTCTCCAGGGCAGGCATGGTGGCGCAGTGATAAAGCCCTGTCCCACGGTATGAGTTCATTCCAAGAGCTCTCCCGTGTTTGCCCTGATTCGAACTCGGAGATTTATGGTAATGGCCACTCGTCGGTACTCGGGGCTCTCGTGGACATTTTTCAACAGGTTGAAAAATCTTCACGAGTCTTCCCGTGCTTGCCTGCCATTAGCGAGTCTTCCCGAGTACCTGCCGTTAGCGTTACGAGCCGCTAAGAGACGATCCCGAGCTCCGACGTACCCGCTACGTTCATTCTCCGTGCTTACCACGAGTTTGATTTTTTTTAAACTCGGGAGAGCTCTTGGAATGAACTCGTACTGTGGGACATGGCTAATAGGGTTGTTGCCTTACAGCGCCAGAGACCCGGTTTCAATCCTGACTATGGGTGCTGTCTGTATGGAGTTTGTACGTTCTCCCTTTGACCACGTGGGTTTTCTCAGGGTGCTCCGGTTTCCTCCCACACTCAAAAGACAAACAGGTTTGTAGGTTAATTGGCTTGGTAAAATTATAAATTGTCCTCAGTGTGTGTAGGATAGTGCTAGTGTATGGGAATCGCTGGTCGGCGTGGACTCGGTGGGCTGAAGGGCCTGTTTCTGCGCTGTATCTCTAAACTAACCTAAACTAAACTAAAGGTACACAAAAAAGCTGGAGAAACTCAGCGGGTGCAGCAGCATCTATGGAGCGAAGGAAATAGGCAACGTTTCGGGCCGAAACCCTTCGTCAGTCTGATTTTCCAGCATCTGCAGTGCCTTCTTAAACTAAACTAAATGCTGCCTGACCCATTGATTTACTCCAGCACTTTGTGCCTTTTGTTGTAAAGCAGCATCTGCAGTTCCTTGTTTCTACGTTTCCTAATTTGCTACATGTTTGACCCATATCCCTCTAAACCTTTCTTATCCATGTTTCAATGAATTGTTTCAGGAATGACTTTGACTTCTCTACGACCTTCCACGATCCCACAGCATGCAGGGATCGGTGGATATCCAGTACCTTTCCCTGTTGTCGGTGGGTTGTTCCTTGCACAATCCCAACCTCACCAGACAGTGAGTTCATCAGCTGTTTGCTCAGCAGTCACGGGAGGCCGCAAGGTTGTGAAATGGCTCTGCAATTCCACAGTAGTGATTGCAAGATCACTAGCCCGTGCAGTGTCCTTCAATAGGATCACATGCCTTTCCACAGGCTATTGAACCACAAGAAAAATGATTGGGAAGGAACTGCAGATGTTGGTTTACACCGAAGATGGACACAAAAAGCTGGAGAAACTCAGTGGGCCAGGTAACATCTCAGGAGAAAAGGAATAGGCAATGTTTCTGATGGAGACCCTTCTTCAGACTGAGGGTCTGGGGAAGGGGAAATGAGAGATACAGAGATACAGAGAACAAATGAATGAAAGATATGCAAAAAGCAATGATGATCTAGGAAAGGTGGAGCCCACAATGGTCCATTGTTGGCTGTGGGGTAGGTGATAACGAGTGAAACTGAACTTGACGACAGTGAAACTAGTACGAAGACCAGGGTGGGGAAGGGATGACTTGCTTTTACATCCATTTTATGTTTTAGTTTAGAGACAAGAGTGTGGATACAAGTCCTTTGGCCCAACGAGTCCATGCTGACCACTGATCACCCGTTCACACTAGTTCTATATTATCCCACTTTCTAATCCACTCCCTACACACTAAGGGCAATTTACAGAGGGTCAATTAACCTACAAACCTGCCATCTTTGGTGTCGGGTTATGCTTGTAATAAGGCTCGTACGACGACGTAAACAGAGTATATCTTTAATCTGTACAACAGCAGCCTGCAACAACCTCGTGTGCAAGCCCAGGCAACTCCCTAACTGCCCACACCCTGGGTTCCAGTCACCTCCGGTTACTGGAGCCTGGCTTCTGGCACACAGGGTCCTAGTGCCCCTCTGCTCAGCCTTACACTATTATTGCATAATACCACATTTGGGATGTGGTGGGAAACTGGAGAATCCGGAAGAAACCCGCTCGGTCACAGGGAGAACGTGCATACTCCGTACAGACAGCACCCAAGGAGAGGTTCGAACCAGGGTCTCTACGCTGTGAGGCAACAACTCTACCACTGTGCCACTGCGCCTTGCAGGATCACAAAATGGTTTGCTGCCAATTATGTACTTTTGATGCTCATCATTATCATCATCATCTCTGCCTCAAAAAAAGACAGCCAACATCATCAAAGGTCCACACCACCCTGGCCACTCTCTCATTTCACCCTTAGCATTGGGACACAAGTACAGGGGTCTGAAAGCCATGACCTCCAGGTTCAAGATCATCGGCTTCTTCCCAACAACCATCAGACTCTTGAACACTACACAATTATGGACTTCAATGGACAGTTAGACAGGCATAAAGTGCTGGAGTAACTCAGCAGGTCAGGCAGTATCGCTGGATAACATCGACAGCTCACCAGTCCCCACAGATCCTGACCAACTTTTACCGCTGTACCATCAAAAAGCATCCTGACCACCTGCTTCACGGTATGGTACAGCAGTTGCACCGCAGCTGACAGGAAGGCACTACAACGGGTGGTGAAAACCGCTCAGCACATCATAGGTGCCCCGCTCCCTGCCATGGATGCCCTCCACCGAAAATGGTGTCTGAGACGGGCCAGGAAAATCATCAAGGACCCCTTCCACCCTAACCATGGACTGTTTGCCCTCCTCCCATCAGGGAGACGGTACAGGAGCCTCAGGTCTCGCACAAGCATGATGAGGAACAGCTTTTTCAATAACACCATTACACTGCTGCACTCGGAGTCCCGTTGCTAGATATCTTTAGTCTCTCCCATTTGTATACAGTATTTGCCTATGTACCATTTTTTTTTCTAATCCATCCACATTCCACACATTGTTAACCAGTACTCTTTTACTCTATTGTATGCTTATTCTGTATTTTTATTTTCTACTTCTACTATCTTGCACTATGACTATGACCAGACACTAAACTGCATTTCGTTGTACCTATACTTGTATCTGTACAATGGCAATAAAGTTGAATTGAATAGGTGATGTTTTGGATCAGGACTCTTCTTCATATTGCCTTTCATTGCACTAAGGATTTCCATCCCTACCGACAATGGAATAATCAAATTCTTACTTGCAGTCTACACTTCACTCTGCCGCAGCAAGCAACCAGCCTAATCAAGGACCAGTCTAACCCTGGCCACTCCCTCTTCACCCCTCTCCCAACACGCAAGAGGTACAGAAACGTGAAAGTGCACACCTCCAGATTCAGGGACAGTTTCTTCCTAGCTGTTGTCAGAAAACTGAACCATCCAATCACCAACTAATGAATGGTCCTGAGCTACCTCATTGGGTAGGCTCAGATAGCACAATGGCTAAGAGTTCCTTACCGGAAGGCCTTCAAATCTTGGAGTTATACTGTCGTTGTGTCTTGGGGACTTTACTGGACTTGGCGGCAGGCGCTTGCACACCGCTAACGCCCTGTGTTCCCTTTCAAGGGAGATGCTAAAAATGCTTTGTCTCCTGTACACGGACAATGACCCAATTGTCATTTCATTTCATTTTTTCATTTCATTTCATTTTTGGCAACCTAGGCCCCGGGTCTGGACTTTATCTTGTAAACATTATTTCCTTTAACACGGCCCAATTGTAATCATGTATGGTCATTTTGCTGACCCGGGTCTGGTGCTGTAAACACTTTACTGTGCTGCTTGTTTCTGTTTTAGTACTGAGGTCAGTAAAACAAGTGACATTGTAACTGAATATTTCCTGGACTACACCCAACTACCGGAGAAAGACTGAAAGCATTGCGCATGACTTAGGATCTGTGTGGCAAGAACAGGACCTTATCTGTTACCCACAGTACTTACTACTGTAGATATGAATTATGTTCACAATGAGAGTGCCAATAAACTAAACTAAACTCATTTTAAAATCTTGCCGCCTGTTTCTGGCGGAAATCCACCCCGATTGTGAAATTGGACGGGGCACTTTCAGGCACAATAAGGTGGTTAAGGTGGTTCCCGTTTTTCTAGCATCTGTTTTCCATCTACACACACAGCTACAAAGCACCTGGCAATGCTCTCTAAAGGAGTTAGACTGCGAGCACAGAACCCTGTTGGTTCTAAATGTTCTGTACAGGCAACAAAATTATGTTTGGACTTATAGACTTTAGACTTTTGACTTTAGAGATACAGCACGGACTTAGGCCCTTCGACCCATCTAGTCAGTTACAGTCATAGAATCATACACGGTGGAAACAGGCCCTTTGGTCGACCAACATGTTCTATCTACACAAGTCCCACCTGCCTGCGTTTGGCCCATATCCCTCTAAATTCATCCTATCCACATACCTGTCCAAATGATTCTTTAACGTTGCGATAATACCTGCCTCAACTACCTCCTCCAGCAGCTCATTCCATGCACCCACCACCCTTTGTGTGAAGGAAGTTAGGGCATGGCCCATTACAAGTCACAGTACTAATATTTATTGATACTGGTGTTAGTTTATTACAATTACATGTACCGAGATACAGTGAAAAACTTTTGTTTGTGAGCTATCCAGTCAAATCATACACACAAAATGCTGGAGTAACTCAGTGGGTCAAACAGCATCGCTGGAGAAAAGGAATAGGTGATGTTTCATGTCGAGACCCTTCCTATGATCCGAAATGTCACCTATTCTTTTTCTCCAGATATGCTGCTTGACCCGCTGAGTTACTCCAGCATTTTGTGTCTATCTTCAGTGTAAACCAGCAACCTACAAATTATACTATGCATAACTACAATCTAGCCATTCACAAGTACAACAGTTAGTGCAAAGAAAACAAAATGCAGAATATTGTTTTACAACTTTTGGCTTTACAGTTACAGAGAAAGTGCTGTTTTAAAGAGTGCAGGGTCTGAAATGAGGTAGGTTGGAAGAATGGGAGTATACTTTGGCTTATTAGAGTCAAGGAGTCAAGGAATGAAGGAATCAATCATTCAGCAGTCTGATAACAGCAGGGAAGAAGCTGTTCCTGAATCAGGTGGTATGTGCCAGTAAACTTTTGTATCTTCTGCAGAGACAGGAAAGAATGACCAAGGTGTAAATGGTCCTTAATTATGTTGGCTGCCTTCCCGAGGCAGCTTGAAGTATAGATGGAGTTGATGGTGGCGAGTCTGGTCTGTGTGATGGACTGGTCTACGTCCACAATTTTCTGCAATTTCTTGCGGTCTCGAGCAGAGCTGTTGCCAAACCAAGCTGTGGTTCATTCCGATAGCATGCTTACTGTGATGCAGCTACAGAAATGAGTAAGAGTTGCTGGAGGCGTGCCAAACTTCCTTAGCCTTCATCTTTAGTTTACTAATGGTATTCCCTTTTAGCCTTCCATGGACCTGTGACACCCAGATACACTCTCTCGGTACCTGCGTCGGGTAATCTGAGCATTAACTGTGCTGGGAATGGCTCCAAGATTGGGGAGAAGTGTTAAAGAAAGGAAGAAGTTGCATTTTTATAACGCATTTCAACACAGGCAATGAGTCACCAGTGTAATGTAGGAAATGCAGTAGCAATTTTGTTTGTAGAAAAGGCATATCATCAGCAAGTTGTGTGCTATGCTTTGCAGAGGTGCTATAACATAGAACATAATCTATAGACCAGTACTGCACGGGAATAGGCCCGTCAGCCCATATGATGCCAAGTTAAACTAATCTCCTCTGCCAGAATGTGATGCACACCCCTCCATTCCCTGCATATCCATGTGCCTATCTAAAGACATCTATAACGCCACTAGAGTATCTGCCTCCACCACCACCCCTGGCAACAAGTTCCAGGCACCCACCACTCCTCATGTAAAAAACTTGCTCCGCACATCTTTGCCCCTCTTACTTTAAACCTATGTCCTCTAGTCTTTGACATTTCCATGCTGGGGTTAAAAGGTTCTGACTATTCTTCACCCACATTGTCTGTGCCGAACATGATGCCAAGATAAACTCATCTCTTCTGCCCACACGTTTTGTTTAAATTTATCTTTGGCCTTTGTCCGATCATCTGTCTCTCAATCATCCCCCCCGCTCCATGACCATCGATCACCCGTTCACACTAGTTCTTTGTAATCCCACTTTCACATCCCCTCCCGACACACTAGGGGCAATTTGCAGAGGGCCAATTCATTTTCAAACCTGCACGTCTTTGGGATGTGGGAGGAAACCCAAGCACCCGGAGGAAGCCCATGCAGTCACAGGGAGAACGCGCAAACTCCACACCAACAGCACCTGAGGCCAGGTTTGAATCCTTACTTTAGTGCCGTGAGGCAGCTGCTCTACCACTGTGCTACTCCCTAGTTCATGCTAGATGTAATGGCCCATCCTTAGCTAATAGAAGCCCCCTGTGAAAATATCAAATGGCCGATTCCAAAATAATTTAGAACTAGCTTGAATAGAATTAATCACCCAGTTTAGTCACAATTTTAAAATGGATGTTTTCAAAGAGGTCTTATTGAGGAGTCATTAGGATGGAAAATCCTGGCAAATGTTCCAGTTAAATTAAATTTCAATTAAATACATCAGAGCAGGGCAGCACAGTAGAGGAGCGGCAGATTTGCTGCCTTACAGCACTGGAAACCCGGCTTTGATCCTGACTACAGGTACTGGCTGTACGGAATTTGTACGTTCTCCCTGTGACCACGTGTGTTTTCTCCGGGTGCTCAGGTTTCCTCCCACATTCCAAAGACGTGCAGGTTTGTAGGTTAACTGCCGTTGGACATTGCCCCTAGTGTGTAGGATGGCGCTAGTACATGGGGATTGCTGGTTGGCGCGGACTCGGTGAGCCGAAAGGCCTGTTTCCACACTGTATCTCTAAACTAAACTAAATCTCAGCCAATAGAAACCTCCTTATTAACTGTGAAGATATCCAAGGGCCAATTATAAAAATAGGTTTAGAACTAGTTTGAATAGAATAATTC